>NC_041718.1:14699217-15020050 GCF_900700375.1 Denticeps clupeoides
TTTTTTCCTAAATCAAGGCAAAAAAGTAAGCTTTCATCTTAACTGGGACACTTTTCAAATAGTTTCAATTGCTCATTTATTAATTAATTCATTTCTGTATTTCTTCCTCAGCCTTAATTAACTAAATGTTATCAGCAGACGACTCGGTTTAAATTCCTCTTAATTTGTCAACACTTTTACTCACTCGTTATTACGCTCTCCTTGCCGCATGGTGCATTGCATTTATTAAATAATTAGCACAATTAAGCAGAGGCCTTGCACTGTGTCTGGACTGAGATAAAGATGTTTGATTGGTTCTCTGTGAAGAACCTTCAAACGAGAAAAAGAGGCCACGATTGTGGCCAGCGGGTAGGCCAGTCCGGAGATATTTTTACATCCCGTTCATTTGGCTGTGTGTGTGTGTGTGTGTGTGTCTAACACGATCGCTGTATGGTGAGAACACTCTGGATAGTTCTGCTAACTGATGTGTACACTCTAACACCCTGACAGCGCTGGTGGCTGTCATCGGCTCCCCTGCAGTGTCGCCACGAGGGCCTTGCCACTCCCACTTCATCTCAGCGGCACTAACACGCTAGTCTCGGCCTCACAGTCTGGCCAAATACATATACACACCCTGAATAAATGATTGGTGGAACTCATTCTTGGGCCATTTTGCTGACATGGTTTGGAACCATTTGTCCCCTGAGAGGAAAGGGTCACTGCGGATCAATACAAAAGTGACTGTGAGTGATCACCTTGATTTTACAATGAACCGTAAAATGAAACTCCAGCAGGGAGCGATGGCTTCCAGAATAATGACGACCCCATCCACAGGACACAGGCGTCACTAAGTGGTTGATCAGTATGAAAAAGATATGAAATGAAAAATATATTTAGGCATTAGGCCACATTTTTATGAGCGTGCTAATGAGAGCTAATGCGATATGGTGTAGCACAGCCTATTATTAATATAATACCATTAATATCATGACAATAAAGTGTATCAAAAAAAGTAAGCAATTTCACCAATGGTTTGGTCAATGGCCATTCATGCAATAGTTTCCACATGATGTTATAATCATAAACTAATATCATGAGCTTCCTCTCAGCCAGTCAAAATTGTAAATTAGAATGGTCTGTTATAATATAATTTGACAATATGCATGCCATTGCATGTGGTTTTGATGCCTTATGTATAAATGCAAGTTCCATACCCTGATGATAATGCAATGAGCTACACTCAAACCCCAAATCTTTCCATACATACTTCATAGAGGATTTGAAATCTTATATAAACCGTTTGCAGATACGAAGCAATCTAGAGCAAGGGTCCAACAGATTTACAGGCACCAACAACCAATTTCCAAACTCCTCATGTCCTATTGTGCAAGAAGTCCATACTCAGTTTACTCTGCCTTGCAGAATGAAGTTAAAGCTCTCTCCACAAGATCCTTCACACTTGTCACTGATTCCTAGGAGAGAAAAAAATATAGAACTGACTAGCAGGCTGTCAATATCTCACAGCTGTGGTAATGGGAACACTAACGTAACACTTTGTCTCAGCAGTTGATCGATGGAAAAACGAGCTAACATAAGCAGCGTCAGCAGGAGAGAGCGGCCGCCAAGCCTAAATCACAAAGACATCTTTGTTGGAAAGCAAGGCTAATCAGCAAGATTAAACCCAGGAAGGCCAGGCAGTCATCTGTTCTTTAAAACCACGGTGCCTGAAACCTTTGCCCTGACCGGACGTCAGATATTGTGAAAAGCATCCATTTAAGAGCATTCACCATATAGAAAAAAAAATGTGTATTTGCCAGTATTTCTACATTGTTACTGTGGGGCGTCCCGTACAGTTGTTTCTAAGTATTGTCTGCATATGGGGGTTACCATCACTGGGGGAGTTTGAAGGTTCAGGTATAGCGGTTTCTACTATTTCCTGATGTAGCACGTGCTTGTAAATATTTTGGGGTGTGGGATTTTTGTGGCAGGAGACTTGATTTGATCCAGGAGGAGGGGCTACAGTTGTAAGCATTGCACGTTGCACCAGGGCAGCTGAGGCCGGAGGGAGACGGTGCTGCCAGAGTGATGGCAAAACGTTTCAATGCTCAGTATTGGTGCAGGACCAGTTGGGTTAGTCTTCCCTAATCAGCGATGTCTTATGTTTTGCCAAAGATAGTCATGAAGACAAGACTACACTGTTAACTTAAGGGTACAATAAAATAACACCACAATGCCCCCTTCACTGTAAAATGTAGTAAATAAGCAGCCAAAAAATTTCCATTTCACTGTGTCTGTGCAATTTCAACCTCCTACCACCTTGCAATGAATATTAATGAATAATTCAAATGTGCTCATCTATTTTTATCTAACGCTGTGTGTGAAATAGTCAATACAAGTCACCAAACTGACACAGTCACGATAAAGCATCAAGAATCAAGAACACATTCAGGTATTCTCATGAACCTCATGAAATATATTGTAGCGTACTGAAGCCAATAGGGCAGGTTCATTTGAACATGTCCTCCTGTAGGGATAAGCAGGCGATGCTTGGCTAACCGTCGGGCTTACGACTGGTGTTAGAGGGAAATACGCAGAGGTGGACAAAATACTCACATTCCTTACTTAAGTGAAAGTACAGATACTCCTGGTGAAATGTTAGTCCACTACAGATCTTTGTGTATCTATTACTACTAAAGTAGTAGAACCTCTAGAATAAGGTAAGAAACAACGTAACCATCAAATAATCAGTTTATTATAATGCTACCACTACACAACCCTACGAAACAGCACCGTAGGTGTGTTGTAGTTCTTGAGACCAGTTTTGGTCTCGGTCTTGTCTTAATCTTGGACATAGCGGTCTTGATGGGATGGGGAAAAAAGCGCGTCCTCACAGAACAATATCATTATTTACTACATGCCTAAATTCAAACTGAACCAGAACAGCATGGATGAAAGTAGATGAAACCTGTCTGGTATTTTAGCAATCTCAAGGTGCACATGTCATTTTCTTAGCGTTTCTCACCACAGTTAACTAGTAAAATGAATTTCAAATTCATGTCTGTCTCTGGACAATTTATTAGGGTTCATTTCCATAATAATATAAGATGCATACTTGATCTCACTGGAAGTTTAGGAGGTCAAACTGTAAACAGGTTTTGGACCAATCAACAGTAAGAAAAGTTTTATTTATTCCAAACCAAACCTAGCTCCTCATTATAGACCTCAGATGACTACCTGGCTGGAAAATGGTATGCTATGCTGTTCATTAATGATGTGTAAATAAGGCACCACAAATCTAAGTCAACCTACCACTAACGGCATGGCCTACAAATTCTGTTTGGCCTCACTCTTTTTCTGACTGTGATAATTGATTTAAATTCCTAATTAATATTCCATTATCTCTCTCACACATTTTCTGTGTCTAACTCTGCTGAGAAGTAACATAATAATAAAAAAGTACACTGGGATTAATCATGGCATGGCCATGTAAACCTGATTCTATAAAGATAATTATTAACCACTGATAACCCATTTGTTTTGCTCTGAGAGATGGATTTTGATGCCGTAATCTTTGATGGCCAATAAATAGATTTAATTAAAATTCTCTTTAAGATGTTGCTGAATTGTTGTTGCATTTCCTAAATTTATGTTCTGATCATAGGTCTAGACATGTAAAAATTACGTGGTTTGCACTCTCCACCATGTGCCTTTATTGTATATTGTGTTTTTACATTTTATACATTTGCTTATTTTTATACCTTTTGTATTTAATGTTATTGTTGTATTTAATGTTACTTGTATGCACCATGGGTCTGAGAGTAACGCAATTTCAATTCTCTGTATGTCCTGTACAAGTGGCAGAATTGACAATAAAGCTGACTTTGACTTTGACTGATAATTGGCAAATGACTGGCAATAGGCCTGGAAATGCTAAAGTAATCCAATAAATAAAATATTTCAGAACCATGTGTTCATTCCATATTTTGAGAGCTTAACCATCCAGAAGAACATATTAAACAGCACATAACATACCACAGACATGTCAGGTCCCCAAATTATTTTGTATAATGGGTAACTGGTGGTTAAGAAGCTCTCTGGCATTTAATTTTTTTTTGCTTATTTTCTACAAGTGACTAATCAGAGCAGCAGTAGCTGTGCTCAACTGCCAAAAAACACATTTTTCATCAAATACATTTTTAGCTTAAAGAAAATCTCTCCGATTTAACTCTCCATTCTCATAGCATCTGCTTTTGTTTTGTTTATTGTGTGTAGATACTAATTATTCTTACATTGATGGTATGCATAAGAAACTGTTAGTCAAGCTACATAAAATTATATATGTTTCCTATTTATGCATCTGAAACAGTGTGTCAGGATCCGGTCTGGAAGGGGATACTCCGGTCCGGGGTTTCAGGTTCGTCCTGTGTTCTTTTGATTCTCGATTTATCTCACCTCTGTATGCATGTTTAAAGCTGTTCTGTCTGTGTCTGTTCTCCTTTGGGTCATTGTTGGGGATGTTAAACGTGTCTTCAGAATCAGAAAACTATTAATCCTGAAGGAAATTGCTTAAATTGCTTAAATTGCTTGTGCTTCCTGGAATTCACTAAACCTGGGCCAGCTCTCCAAGACATTTAATTTAACCAGTAAATAAATTACAACATCTTTCTCAAATATAAGAAATAAACATGTCTTTGAATAGTTATGTAAAACATAACAGATTGAACTGTTCATATGTTGGGAATTCACAAAGAATCTATTTTTGTAGAGAATAGCTATCAAGGAAACCAAATTATTATATAATTATGTTAATAGTCATGGCAATTTATGTGTGTGACATACTGTATTGATGAGAAGGGGTTTACATTAGCCAGAGTAAGGAAGCAGGGTGCGTGACAGTAATCACTATTGGTTCTTCTATTTTAAACTTTTTTTTAATTTATAAAAACATACCAACATCAATTGTATATATTTTTGCTCTGAAAATGTAGATAAATGAGATGTTTGTCCTTTCACTCTATCATTAACGTAAATCCTGGCAACATACTTCATTTAACAAAATCCAACTACTATTTTTATATCTACCTCCACCTAATTTTTATATCTATTGTTCTATTCGTTTCATAATAAACTTCTTAAGCCTTTCTGAATTAGAAAACAATGAGACTAACCATAAAGCCAAATACTTTAAGGATGAAAACTTTCTCCATTTACCTTTACCAGCATAAAGCAACCTGGTAAACAGGAAGTACAAATATACCCACACAGAGATATGCACATAGACGTTAGTCAAAGGTGGTTTACTTCCATAATGTTGACAAAGTCTCATCTCAAAAGGTTGCTGGTTAAAGACAAGTGTGAATGCATGTGCTCAGGCCTGTGCTGGTGCACACTGGAGAGTGATACATTTATCTGAGCCCATTTGTCACACTTCAACACAGGGGCCTCAACAAAATCGCTCTCCTGAGGAGATTTATTTTTCCCAAATCCTTTTTTTCTAATTGCCGTGGCATGTCATCATGCCTTCATGTCCCCTCGTGCAACAAGAAAGACTTGTAAGCCAGCACTATGATGCATGAGCAAAGGAATGAAGATGGCTCAACAGAGAAGGCCACAATTGTGTATAAATATATAGGGGCTTGCTGGGGGGGTGTTCATTAAGATTTGCAGGGAATTCTGGGAGAATAAATGGCACCAAGGCACAGTGGAGAGCATCTTCATTTAACACACAACTGGAACTGCAAATGAAAATGTCAGAGTAGATGAAAATGTGATGACATCCCCTTAGAGGAGTGCTTATTCACCGACAAAGTCGCCGGTGAAAAGGGAGGACAATGTATCAGGAAACAGAGTGCTGTCTTTCTTCGTTTCTCGCATGTGCTTTGGTGTTCACAGCGAGTCATTTTCAGTTATTCATAGTCATTGTGGCTGAACAGAGTCTATGCCTCAATGAAATGCCTGGGGTGCATACAAGGACTGCATGCGAATTTCAAAAACCGAATGAAGCAAGTGACTGACGCTGTTCTTTTCCCCCTTTGTTATAAATGAAGGGAATAAAAAAAATGCTACACATTTATATTGTACTGCCTTTGGGACATGTATCTATGTTATCAATACAGTCTAACATAAAACATGAAAAATGAAAAGACTAAAAATACTAAAGATCCCCTTATTTATTTTAACTTTACTAGATTTGTATGTGTAAAAAAATATTATTTTAGTCACCTTGTCAACAAAATTGGCTTGATTTTAGTCAATATAATGAGAATTTATCACCCAGTATGATTTATCTTACAATCTTATATTTTTAAGATTTTTTTTTTTATTGCAGTGTAATATGATGTAGTTGCATATAAAGATGTCCTGTGGAATAGAAAAAACAACTTTTTATTTTGCATTTTCAGTCTCTTCAATGATTTGGTATTGAGGCAGTTGAAATGTGTTAAACACTTCGGGCCAAAAAAAGTGGAAGAAGGCACAATGTCAAACTTGTAATTATCAGAAGTGGTGTAATGGGTTTCTCAGACACATTTACTGGGCAACAAACTCTTTTCGCTGCTCATGCACGTTGATGTGTAATCTTTGCATTTTCAGTTCACTTGACATCCCATTCCAAACGCTTTACACGCTCCGAGCATTATAAGCACTGCCACTTAAAACATCAAACCGTTTCTTACTCGCCGTATCCACCCCCACTCCATACACACTGAGCTGGCTGTCAATCAACGGCTCCCAAAGCTGATTTCCTATCGGCTTATTCCTCATCCATCAGTCTCCGGCAGCACATTCTGGCTGAGATCACACCTGAATGCAGCTGCTTTAGCGACTGCCTACTGACTCCCTTCTCCTGCATGCAGCTGATCTGGCTGTCAGAATTGCACTACTTAAACTAAACGTGGCAAAGCTGTGTTCTGCCAGCACTGATTAAAGGTTAAAAAAAAGGGGAATCAGTAAGGTGGTGAGCACCATGAACAGCTTCAGTGCTCCCTAATACAGATTTCATATTCTCTATCTGCTATGTTTACATGACACTAGGAAATATATATATAAATATCTGCCAAATGCTGTAAATGTAGATTACAGTCCAACTATAAGACTATGTCAACGTATCAAAATCAAAAGTCTGACTAACACACCCAAATAATGTGATTAGGAGTCAAGCTACTCCTGCACGTATATCTACCTTCAGATGTACAATGTACATCTCATTCGGAAAATAAGTAGAGCATACAGCACATCTGGAGTCTAAAGGGCTATAAAGGTCTCATTTTAACCACTTGACATGATTCCAATACTCCACCAGCTAAATTGTCTGTTCTTTCAGTCTTTGGCGTAAAAGGTCATCCGGCAAAACCTCTATATTCACAAGCTGAAATCACCACTTCCATCATAGTGCAGTCTAACATACATCAGTCCTTATCTTGCAGTAGGCCAGTAGTCTGATTAAATGGCCTGGTCAAGCTATAACCATAGGTCGACTGAAGTGTGCATGGAAAAGTACATTACGTTCTGTACATTACTAAACTGGGGTCAGTGGAAAAATAACTCCTATAAAGAGATCCTATTTTATGATGCAAAATCACCTGCGAACATGACCCAGGTGCACCATGCAACCCAACTGGTCCATTGAAAAACAACCGGATGAGTGATGCTTTGATGTGTTCCATACACAAAGAAATTCGATCCATTGCACCGAAAACACTGGAATACTGACATGCAGCTCCAGAATCTTTTACTGTCATGAGGTATGATTTAAGTGACTTTCGTACTCACCAGCACGATCTTGTGCTGTGGATGGGGGCGATTCCCATCCAAACAGAATCGTTTCCTCGTAGGGCAAAGGTCATCACCCACCATCCTATTTCCTCTTAAGAGTACCGTACACATCATGACATTCAACAGTCTGTTTGACGTTGTGCCTCATTTTTACACTGTTGTTTATACGTTTCAAGCTACAGTAATGTATCTCTCCCCCTTCGGACAGGTCAAATGTGTAAAAATCAGCAAATCACATTTTCTCCTCATTTGTTAATATCACATTAACGCTGTGGGAATTGCGGTCACGGTTAGCTTTTTTTTTTTCTTCATCACGCTTACAAACTTTCTGAATAAATGGGTAATATGGGAAAAATAAGAATATGGGTAACATGGATACTATATTAAATGATGGAATGGATTAGTTCAAGGCCAAGCACTGGGGACCGGGGAGGGCAAGGCGAGAAGGGCAAGGCAAGGTTGGTGACAGATTAAACATGAAGTGAAGGATCCTGGAACAAGGCAGTCGTTTTCGTGGAGAGATACAGTTCCGAGAGGCGGGGGAGATGAGGAAGAGACAGGGGGCGATTCAGTCATCGTCTCTGGCTGTCGATAAGGCGGGGGGAAGAAAACGGCTTCGCGGTGATAATCGGAGGTGCCAAAACCTGCTCTTGTGCGCGGATGGATCTGAAGACTCTTACGTTTACGTTCAACTGGGGTGCCTCGCAACCAGCGCTCTCGCCACAATAAAGAATCGCATGTATAGTGCAGAGAAGAAATATCCATCCGGTTTTCTCAAGTACCGCCATTGAAAAGCGCTCTTCTCGGCCGCGGCGGGTATGACTAACATCGTCGGCGCGGAGCGATGGGCCGAATTAATATCCTTTAACTCCGCGGGGAGTACACTGCCCCCGCTACCGAGATGTCTTTGAGCTCTGCGGACTCAGAGGTCAGCGTCTCATTTTACACAGACAAAAATCTATTATAAAACCCATCTCTCTCCACAAAGCACTAAACCCACAGGAGGGGAGAGAGGTTTCTTTAATTGTTTCTCCAAAGCTACGCACTGACCCAGTTATCAGTGAGCCTGGACTGCGCCAACGAGCCTCAAAAAAAAAAAAAAAAAAAGGAACGAAGAGGCCCTTATCGATCCCATCAAAACACTTTTGGGGGGCTGGGGTGGAAGCCTGACAGAGCAATATAAATGATGGTTCATTTCTCTGGTAATGAGGTTGTACTGGGGCTACAGTGACTGATTCCCAACTGTCCAAAACACTTTCAGCCTGGTACCAACACTTCACCAGCTTGAAGCCCCCTAAACCTTCTCCATGATCACTTCTTTCTTTCTGTCCTGCTTTAATGCAACCAAAATTACAGCCTCCCTTCAATCTTATTTTTTTCCTTTGACAATTTCTTTCTGCTTTTTTTTTTTTTTTTTTTTGATTGGAATGGAAATCAGCTGAAGAAATTGGCTGCACTCACTGATGTGTCAAGCTGCCATTTTTTTTTTTGCAAGAAAACAATTTCCGTGCTCTTACAGTAGCCTGAAAATTAATGCTTCCAACATTTAATAGCTGTGAGTAGAATGGTCTTTCAGGCACGCCACATTACGCAGCTTATTCAAGTTGTTGTTACCCCGCTGGTAAGTCTTCGGAAATGTGATTCTAGTCTCCACGGGGGACTCGAGAAATCCTTCTGTAAAATCAATGGAGAACTCAGAGCACTTCCATAATCACCCCGTCCCAAGGCTTCACTGACCTTTCAAGCTGAAGGTCAAATTCCCATCTCTTGTAGACTTTGTCAAGCGTAATTGTTGCTACTAAACCATCCCTGTACAGGAATGAGTCCTCTTTGATACCTGAACATAATGTACTAATGTACTATGTCTGATATTAAGAACATTTATACATGGGTCTTTTCATATTTTGGAGGAACTTATATTAGATAATCTTTTTGTTCTTTTTTTAAATACATTTTAGGGTCACAAGTGGGTCATCACTGGCAGGAAAAAACTAATTCCTTTGAAATGCAAATGACATAATATGTCCTCTTCCAGTCTTATTCCCTTTTATGTTTAACTATTCAGTGATGGCAACATGGATGTAGAACATTATTTTACCAGTTGAGTCTACATAAAGAACTACATGCCCTTTAGAGTTTGAAGCAGGATCATTATTGTCAAACTGGTGCTATGCTACGGAGAGAGGGGGTGTCTTCCTTGACTGTGTAAGGTCAGGGATCCGCAGGATTTACATAAATAGAAAAAATCCAAAAAGAAGCAATTGGAACTAATATGAGAAACTAAGGCCCTGTATACACAAGATTACGATCTGGCCTTGCATCCACATGGAAACAGAGTTTCGGGGTTACCACAATGGCGGATAACACATTTGTGCTTGTCCTGCAGCAACTGCAGAAACTCATAAAGCAACACAGAAAATTCTTTCTACAGTGCACAGTTTTAATAAAAAAAAAAGATGGAGAATAACGACGTGTTTAACTCACTGTGAAGGAGCGCTAGACACAAAACCGGGGACTTACAGTGGCGCTGTAACAGCGCCACTTGTCATTTCAGCTACATACGTGTCAGACAGTACATAGTGAAATGAAAGAACGTTTCTCCGGAACCTGGTGCTACATGTAACATTTAAACATAAAGTGTCACGAACACGGGACCCATGCAGTGCAAGAATACCTTTCAAGGCAAACAAATCATGTAAACATGAAGACAGACAGCACTAAACTAGTGAAATGAATAATCAAGTGCAAAATAAAATAGTGTAAATCGTGTAAACTGCTCAACCATGGTGATGGGTTAAATGCAGCGGACACATTATTGGGGCAGTAGTGGCCTAGCGGGTAAGGAAGCAGACCCGTCATCGGAAGGTTGCCGGTTCGAATTCTGGGCTGCCAAAGTGCCACTGAGGTGCCACTGAGCAAAGTACCGTCCCCACACACTGCTGCCTGACATGGCTGCCAACTGCTCACTAAGGATGATGGGTTAAATGCAAAAGGACACATTTTGTTGTGGGCACCATGTGCTGTGCTTGCTAGACTTCACATTCACTTTTCACTTCACTTTCACTTTAGGTGGTGTGTGTGTGTGCAAGTCCAAAGCGGAAAGTGCTTGAGCGTTCAGTTGGCCTGTCTCTTAGTGCGGTACGTTTGGTACCTTTTTCCGGACGGTAGGAGGGTGAAGAGTGCATGTGAGCGGTGTGTAGAGTCCTTCACAATGCCGGTGGCTTTCCGGGTGCAGCGTGTGTGGTAAATGTCCGTTGTCCGGAGGGAAGAGAGACTCCGATGATCTTCTCGGCTGTCCTCTCTATTCGCTGTAGGGTCTTGTGGTCCTATATGGTTCAGTTCCCAAACCAGACAGTGATGCAGTCGGTCAGATAGCCCTCCATAGTCCCGCTATAGAACATTATGAGGATGGGCGGTGGGAGACAGGTGTTCCTAAGCAGTAAGTAAAGACGCTGCTTGGCTTTCTTGGACACAGGACGCTGCTGGGCTTTCTTTGGGCACATGCTAACAGGTGACTGTGAGCAGTGCAACATTTCTTCTGTTCTAAAATGCCAGTCAATGCCACGTTATTAATTCTTGAATGACTGAGGTTCATCCATCCCATAGATATCAGTAGAAAGAAAGGTTAAAGTGCAGTGATCCATGTCACCTCATTCTCATTTTTTTTTTTTCACAAACCACACACATACACACAGTATGAGCCAAAAATGTCAAGTCCTCCAGTTGTCAGATTAAACTTCCTCCACCCATTGTGCATCTTGCTAGTCTGTTAGTCTAGTCTGTTCCACATGTCTGTACATCCCTATTGTCAGAAGCAATTGTTTTTTTGCGTCTGTGGATCCAAAGTAATGCTTAATACAACGAGCACTTACTAGAAACCACGGTCACGTTCACATTCCCCCGCTGTTCAAATCCAACGTGTTTTTCTAGTTCAGTGAGAACGCAGTACTGATAACAGGAGCTGTGCGGCAGAGGGCCTTGAAAGGGACTCATTAAGCTCTCCCAGAGGAAAATTAGCATTTCCATTTTTATGTCTTAAACATAGATAACACAATCCTACTCCGATCTCGCTAATAGTGATTTTCAAAGGCGCACAGTTCAATCTTTAAACAAAGCTAAACCTCATTAGAGAGCAACCTCATATTTGGGGCACCATTAGGTGCCGCATGACTTTAAGCACAGTAGAAAGCATAGACCAGGCAAGGGCAACGACACCAGTGCAATAAAGATGGGCAAATATTGCATCTGTAGGAGTCTTAAAGGAAAGAAGACTGGATGCCGCTGGATATCAGGCAATTATTTGGATCATTAGACATGAGGCTTGCTGTTGCATATGGCACTTGTGAGTCCACTGTATCTGAAAATTGAGTACGTAAAGGCCATTAAACTAATACATATTGAGATTTTTTTGAGATGCACAGGTAAACATAAAAGTGGAAGGAGTCGAGGAGAAAGAACCACAAGTCGCAGTTACATTTACCAGTCTATTCAGTATTAGTCATTCTTTCTTTGTGAAGTTAAAGTGATTTGTTTTTTGTCATTATGATACACAGCATAGCACAACACACGGTGCACACAACAAACTGTATCCTCTGAATTTTACCCATCAAGCTTTAATTAGTAGTGAGCAACCATGAAAATCATTCGGGGAGCAGTGTGTGGGAATGGTACCTTGCTCAAGGGGACCTCAGGGGCACCTTGGCAGTTCGGGATTTGAACCAGCAACCTTTCGCTTACAACTCCATTCCCTTACCTGCTAGGCTCCCACTGCCCGTGTCATCTCACGTTCTGCCCTCTCATTGGCTGTAGAATGTTGGTTTTCTGAACTAGATAGTCATCATGCTAGATATCTGGTCACTGTCCCTTTGAACATGTTCACACACAGTGACTGGTCACCACTGATCAGCTGCCAACCCTCCATTGAGATCCTTGGTCTAATTTGGGCGTTTGTGGACTGCTGCTAGCTGATTAACATACTATCGTATAACCTGGTTTGCCCAGGGCTCTTTTCTTTTTTTTTTTAAATGTCACACCCAAAATAAATGCAGCCACTGCAGGGTCTATTATTATAATTTTGGGATAAAAAATAAGCAAATATATCTGTAACACAATACATATCTGTCGTGGACCTAAAGACAAAACTGTTTTATCCAATTTTTTTTGATAGCATCTATTTTCATCAAACTTATTGCATCTTTAAACGGACCAGGGAAATGGAATGTTCAGAAATGAGGTTAAAGATGAAGAGTGCGGCATTTTCATTAGGGATGCGGCGTATTTTTGGAAATGAAAGGGCACGGCTGTAATTTGGCACGCTGTGGAAGGCGCTTCCTTAAGACGGCAGATTTCACAATGAGACAATTGCGCAGATGGAGCTGCGAGCGGCGGGAAGGCAAGGCACACAAAAACCCCACAGGAGCGAGCCGTGTGTACACAGAATGAACACCGCTTGCAGCATGCGGCACCTCTACACTCCCGTTGCCACGGCAACCGTGCCGAGGTGGAGTCCTTAAAAAACTCAGAACAAAGAGTGGGGGTAAGCAAGAAGGGGCGGCGTCAGATGGCGATGACAACGTTGCGAGTCTCCGCCCAAGCCGGGAAAAATCGGATTATGCGTCTGAGCCGTGCATCACTTCTAGGTCAAGTGTCCCCTTCTGCCCAGTGCCGTGGTGGACCAGCCTGACTCAGGGTGGAGAACACTCGTTACGACAATCCCGAAATGCAGCTAAGTGCACTAATCTGCACACTCCTCCACTCCTCAGAGTGGTGCGTTATCTTGCCAGAAGCGGAGTCATTTGCATACTGTGATCATTTTCTTCAGTGTCAATAGCTTTAATGGGATTTGTCGAGACACGGGCTACGAGCTAAACCGTAAAAGACGTAGTAAGATTTCAGAGTATCAGGGACGGAGCCCAAGCCAGATCTGCAGTGTGGGCAGCAACTATATGAAAATCTGCCAGGACGATGGTTGGAAAATCTGCACAGTAGGAGGTGGCTGTTATTTAATTATTACCATCATCTTAATCATTTCAACGTATGAAAAACATAATTATCATGCAATAACTTAAGAAGGAATTATAGGCATTAGATGTAAAATGCCCCATGGGACTACTCAAATCAAATTGATGCATCCGTTTTCTATTTTTTCAGACTGCTTATCCAGCAGTAGTGAAGTGATTGTCACATGTGATACACAGCACACAGTGCACACAGTGAAATTTGTCCTCTGCATTTAACCCATCACCCTGAGTGAGCAGTGGGCAGCCATGACAGGCGCCCGGGGAGCAGTGCGTGGGGACGGTGCTTTTGCACCTACCTACACCAGCTTTTGCAGTACCTACACCAGCAACCTTTAAACACAATGTAAGTGTTCAGAATGTGCACGGAACCCAGCCTAACACTGGAGAAACCCAGAAATACCTAATTAAAGAGATTTCATTATCCACAATTATCTATTGTGGATTAAATAATGTCTGTCTTACTCTATTTATGGTCAAAAAAGACTTAATTTTTCATTTCTTTGTTCCCAATTATTCAGTATTTTGAAGGAATGAATAAGACTGGAACCTTGACCTTTAAGGGGCCACTTTTCCTATTCATCTTCCATTTATGTAAAATCTTTCTGCAAATGACTGAGAGGCATTTCATGGACGAAAGAAACAAGTCCGAAAAAAGAAAACCCGAAATTCACATCAAAGTACAGCTTGACCCTTCACTTTATGACATTTCTCTTTTTATTTATTGAATCCACCCGAGGTTATTAAAGTGCAAATTCAGGCAAAAAAAAAAAAACAGCTGGATCAGGTGATCAGGCGTTTCCCATTCTGCAACAGCATGTTTCTCATAATTACCCCAGTATCCGGTTCCTCACAGTTTTAATGACTCAGGGATCCGCTGCGGTCATGTACATGAGCTCGCCTGACGTAAAGATGAAATATCACCAGCTGTTTTAGGCGGCAAAAAAAAAAAGAAATCAATGCCTGCAGTCTTGTAAGTGGTTGAAAAGGTCCAATTTGGTTTAAAGTGGCTCAGAGAACGGCAACAGAGTGCGTTACGGAAACTCGAGCCGAACCAGTGAGTTTCTTCTTCTTTTTTTTTTTTCATCAGAACATTGTTAAATGTGCCTAAGCTTTCAAGGGAGGACACATTTACACTTTTTTTTTTCCACTAACTTGGACAAAAGCCACAGCCCAATGCACCGGGACGCCATGACAACTGCGCTCATGCAACAGTAGTGGTTTAGGAGAGCGTTACAGGCAAAAGCGTGTGTTAAAGTCATGTCAGCAACAAACCAGCTGGGCCCAGAAGAGGTGATGTGCTCCATGATTTCCTCGGAAAGGATGAGGCGCCGGGCGAGGCGGGGTTACAGTAATGAGACTCAGGGGTTAACCCGGGCCAGATTAAAGGTAATGTAGACCTGGCACTCAACAAGCAACAACCGCAAGCGAGCAGCCCCCACTGGGACAGAACCGGGGGTATCACTTCATTAAAACGACATAATCAGAACGAGCATGGCATGAGGGGAACTGTCACAAGTTGGGCGGAGGAGGTCCCTGTGGGTTTTTTTCTTTTTTTTTTTACCAACATTCCAACCTACAACATCCCACGCCATGATGTCTGATAGCTACAAAGTGATAGAGATTCCAGGCGTATGGTGCGGTACAGCTGTGCGGCATGAGCTGCAGCTCACAGCTCTGCTGCTGTGATGCGTAATCCAGCGACTGGAAGAGACATGTTGCTACTCAGAGCCATGTTCCCATCACAATTGATTTTTTAAACACTTATTGTATAATGCAGCTGTGCAATATTCTGAATAATACAGGTCTGAACATTTATGAAATAACACACTTTATTATAAAACTGTTTCTAAGCAACGTCATGTGTTTTTAGTACTGGTTATGTTATAATACAACAATACTGTCACCCTAAGTAGAAATAGGTTCTGTATGACCTGCCATATCCTCTTGTAAAATAAGGTTTTTACTGTTATACCTCCTCATTGTAAGGTTTGTCTCACCTAAATGTGAGTTACTACTGTCACATTATTGGACACTTAAGGGCCAATGAGAGTATGGTATGTAGTGAAGATACAAAATTAGTGACCTCCTTGAAGAAGGCCCAGTGCCTACCTCTACTAGGTGGCTTTAGTTGAGTTAATTTTGTGGCTGTGGCCTTATTTTTGGTTTATTTGTTAAGACCAAAGTTCCTTGGCTGTCACTGCACACAGGACCATTGGAAGAATCGTCTTCACTGGAGCAATTCTAATAAAGCTCATCGTTATGGATCTGATTCCAGCTACTTATGAGATTCTAATTCTGCATTCGCTTTTGTCCCTTGTGGTTATATGATGTATACAAAAACTGGCTCATTTGCATGGATACTACCGTGTACATGAATGAGAAAATGAACAATAATGTAGATCCGAGGGCTCATTACTTCCTTTAGTGTCTTATGAGCTGCATACAATGGACCCAGCATGAAAGATGATTTTGTGCTACCATATGACCTAACTTTATGAATTATGTATGTAACAAATCTTCTAGTATCATGCTACCAGCCCCAGCAGACAGAAAATCCACATATGCATGTTGCTTCATTTCGTCCTTTCAATTTTCTTGTAATTTGAAAAAAAGAAAAGAAAAGGTAGCTCTCAGCCGGCTGCAGTAAACGTCTCTTTATTGAGACTCTGGCAGTCCGAGGGCTCCTCGGCCGCAATCTCCATTATCTCGAGTGCCTCTGTGCGGCCCGGGTTTTTCACCGAGGGTGTGTCGGCGAGATGCCGCAGTCGGGCTCTGGTGTGCATTACCCAATCCTCAAACGGAATCTGTCAAGATAAGGCGGGGGGGCTTGGTAATGAACAGGCCGCGGCTGAGATCTTTAATTCACACAGCCTCGGTCTCGGCCCGGCTTCGATTAGATACGGCGACTCCCAAGGTGGGTTTCAAGCCCGGTTACAGCCTGAATGAGGGCGAACTGAGCCGTCGACAGTTTAGGCAAATAAACGGCGAGAGATTAAAGGAAAAAACTTTGGCGGCAGAGCGCGGATAATTGATTTATAATGTATTAGTGACGGTGACTAGGAGCGGTCACCGGGGGGAATGGAGGCCGCGTTCGTATTACGACCTTCTGTGTTTTTGATCGCCCGCCAGCTCTTGATGTTGACAGCCTTGTTCTCAGAGGAGCTCATCCACGCCACAGCTGTCAATAGCCAAATAGCTGTGGTGAACGTGCGCCGCGAGATGCCTTCACGCTCTACCGTTTCATCAGCTTGGACAGTGGTATCTTTCAGATCTCCATCCTTCTATTGCTCCTTCCTTCGAAAATGATATCTGAAGTCTTTCCTTAATATTAAGTCTTGTATGCAGAGCACTTTAATTAAAATGAAGGTAATGCAGACAGCTCCTGAACTGCATGTAAGAGTAATAAAAATGAGTGTTCAATATTGCCATTATGAAGCTACTCAAATACGTCCGCCGCACGTAATTTGTTAAATAAATGTTGAATGTTAAGGGTGCGTTCAGCTGAGCGGCGCAATAACAAACACTCTTCAGCCCCCCCCACCCACGTCTGGTTTCAATGAAACTGTCCCCTTCTTCAGCATGATGCATGGTACCACGGCTAATATGTAAAGTGCTATTAATCTCTTTTTGTCTTGTCTATAAAGGTCAGCGTTCAGGGGAGGGGGGGGGGGATTAAAAAATGAAAAAGAAGAGCGCGCACAGGCACGATTTGGCGGATTGAGGGGGGCGCCGGGTTGAAATCAAGACACAGTTTATTATTTCCCCTTGAAATGAAAATGCCAGCAGCCCGTCCCGGTGTAGGTGTGCAAATATCAGCCATTAACGTTGTAATTATTATCAAGTCGCCGCTTATTTTAATGTGCCGGAACACGTGTACCGCGGGAGGATGCCGTTAAAAAACTCTGCCCTTCCTGTTCTGAACGCACACGCACACACGAGGAAATAATAAAAAGAAACCCAGCAAGGACCACAACTGTAATTACAAGCCCACTGGTGTCATGCAGGCAATCGTTCGCTCTGTCTTCGCGCAATTACTAGAATGCATGCGCGCGGAAATGGTGACCCTGTTGGAACCTTAAAATAATGGCACCGGGGGCCGGGGACAAAGGCTCACTCAGCTCCGAAATGTTTAATTGTCCGGCCACTCTCGCTCTGCGCAGTACGCACAACTGGCCCTCAAAACTAATGCAGAGCATCCAGCTGCGAGCCATTAGCAGCGCTGCGGCTGCAGCCGGCCGATCGTGAAAGCGGCGTCTCAGTCCGAGGACCATTACGTCCCCACCTGCACACCTGGAACGCGGCCTTCTAAAGAAAGGGCCTGTTTCTGAAATAAAATGTCTGGATGCAGATCCCGTGGATTACACCAGATGCATCAGAAGCGCTGGGGGTGGTGGATTTCTGGTGAGTCTGTCTGTAACCAGCCACCCTCAGAAACACACTCGCGCACACACACACACACACACACACACACTACACACAGTGGCCGTGATAGAGGGTTTGAGAGAGATCATTACTCACCCTGTACCAAACAATCTCTCGCAATCTGCCATCAGTCTTGAAGTTGCACTTCAATGTCACTGTCTCTCCCACAACAACAGGTGGCAGGGGTTCAATGGTAACGGTCAAATATCCTGTAGAACAGAAAAAAAAACATAGATTTTCATATATATATTGTAATAAAAACGAAAGTGAAGAGGTTGTCACTGTGAAACACTGCAGCACAGCACACGGTGACACAACGAAATGTGTCCTCTGCTTTTAACCGAAATAGTTGGCTGGTACTAGATGGTGAATAAATTGTTTAATATTATATGAGCAGCAATGTAGATGCATCTGTTTTCACTGTTTCAAAGTCAAGCTTGCACATGCGCGGCAGTCTCCCCAATGTCTCCTTGGGGACACAGGTCTGATGTTTTAGTAGTTGTTGTGGTCCAAGTATTGTCTCAGAGCTTTAGGCAATTAGTTTGTACAAAAAATGACTTGTTAGGTTGACTTCTGCAGTTATCAGCATTGTTCCTTGGATTCTCTAATGCTATACAAAGAATACAGATGGCATCATTAATAAACAACATTATAATAGCAAAATAATCTATTGCATTCTACATTATTCGACCAATCTTCCCCAAATTTCTTTCCTTATTGAAAAATAATGATAATAAAATAATTATAATTAATGTATGATCTGTATACATATTCATATTCAGTATAATTCTCACACCTCAGACAATGTGCCATCTGTTGCACTCTTCTCCCAGTCATATCAACCAACAAAACTGTCACTTAAACAAACAATCGCGACAGGCTGATTAAAAACTAGGGGTGGGCCCGATCCAATCCAACATCGGGCCTCAAAAATAATAACATTTACATATCGGGTAACTGGGTAACTAAAACTAAAAAATAGACATAATAACAATAACGTGTTGTCTGGTGAGATAGTAAGGGTGGTGCACAGTGATTGGGGGTTGTTTGAATGTTGTGTTTAAAGGTGGGTTGGTTGCCCTCTGACAGTGGGAATCTGATGTACAGTACAGGACAAAAGTTTGGACACACCTTCTCATTCAATGTTTTCTTTATTTTTATGACCATTTACATTGTAGATTCTCAGTGAAGGCATCAAAACTATGAATGAACACATGTGGAGTTATGTACTTAACAAAAAGTGGAGACCTGACCTCCACAGTCACCGGACCTGAACCCAACCGAGATGGTTTGGGGTGAGCTGGACCGCAGAGTGAAGGCAAAGGGGCCAAAAAGTGCTAAACACCTCTGGGAACTCCTTCAAGACTGTTGGAAAACCATTTCAGGTGACGACCTCTTGAATCTCATGGAGAGAATGCAAAGAGTGTGCAAAGCAGTAATCAGAGCAAAGGGCGGCGGTTTAGAAGAAACTAGATTATAAAACATGTTTTCAGTTATTTCACCTTTTTTTGTTAAGTACATAACTCCACATGTGTTCATTCATAGTTTTGATGCCTTCAGTGAGAAACTACCAATGTAAATGGTCCTGAAAATAAAGAAAACACATTGAATGAGAAGGTGTGTCCAAACTTTTGGCCTGTACTGTATGTTTTGAGGCTATTAACTAGATAGTTTAGCAACCATGTTGCGACAGTACCAGGGGAGCAAGGAGTTCGTGGCCCCACCCCAACAGGCACAATGACAGAAGGAGCAGGTGTAATTAGCTGGGGAGAGCGAACAGGTCGTGTCACAGTGGGTGGAGCAGGGAACCATCTTCGGTGGTGCCACCGGAAAGTGCTGCCCTCATGACATTGCCCGCCATAAAGCAGAACAGATTGAAAATTTGTGCTCTGCACTCTGGAACCACACTGAGCCCAGTCCCCCGTGTCTTGTTTGTAGGTCTGTCCATCTGTCATCGTTTACGTAACTGTAGCAGAAAAAAGTAAATGCCACAATGGCCAACGTCAAACCAAAGCGTCTACAAACCCAAAAAAGCTGAAACCCATGAACACACGGACTAGATGGTGGAAGGCAGATGGTGGAAAAGATGTCAATGATATTAAAGAGTGTTTTTGACATTGCCTGAACAGAGAGCAGAATTGGAGCAGAACAGGACTAGGCACAGAAGAGAGACCTTTGTATGCAGGAATACAGATATAGATGATGAGGGTAATCTGGGAATGACAAGCTAGCTCCTGTCAGGAGTCCCCAGATCCAGACCAAATGGCACGAGGCCTGGAGGCATGACGATTAAAGGCATAAAGGCCACAATGACGTCCTCCAGTGTCTTCGCTCTGTTGGGCTGCTGTAACACCATCTACCCCATCATTCATTTACACTGTTATTATTTATAACCACTGAAATTACTTTGTATCAACCAATGCTCATAAGCTAAAGGCCTCTAAATGAGATTTATGCAATAAATGTCTTTATAAACGCACACCTATAGCATTTTTTTGTGTGCTTTTAGTTGATTTTCTTCATGTTACAATGATATGCAATAATTTGTAGATGTTAAAAAGTTGCTTTCATGTAAAGTTCTACAAGTTCTGTGACACGTGAAAAGAATGTAATGCATTATACCATGCATCACGCCCTTAGCCATTTCACCCTCACCTCCTAATATTCAGTGAGCGCCCACACCTGTCTGATCTGATCAGTCAATACCCTGCACCACCACACAATAAAAGGACTCAGCTATGATTTCTTCATGATTCTACTGTTTGACTGTTGTCCTGTAAACCTTGCATTTATTTTGAGTCATTTTGTTGGAGGACCTTGACCCTGGGGCTGGGTGTTAATCTTGAAATCTTGCCACCCCTACCAGAGTTGATGGTCTATTTATTTGGCGTTTCAAAATCTGGAGCCTCTTGTCTGAAACAGTTGTTTGCAATATTTATTGTTTAATAATTTGTATATGTTGCAAAGTTAAGGTGACTTCATCTCTTTTTCCTCTGCTAGTAATAAAATGACACAAAAAACAGCGTTCTGCCAGCATTCACCAGCCATTCACCCCTTATATAACAACATTGATTTCTTATATAGCCCATAAAAAAATAAATAAATCACATGCAGTGTCTCATATACCTACCTAGTATGTCTTATATACCCCTCCAAAAAAAAAAAAAAAACACTAGACATGCTCCTGCCTGCTTGTATCACGTATTTGTTGCATCTTTTCTGTGTTTTAATTTAAATGCTTGTTCTGATTTACTATGGCATTAATATGTGTTTTGGAGACTAACGATTGTGCTTTGATAAAGACTTCACCTTATTTAGAATTCGCCTTATTCCAACACCTTTGCATCTAGACTGGAAAGTGGTTTCCTCAAATACACTCAGAGCGAAAAAGAGAATAAACTTACACGACTGCCCCCCACACACAATCAATAAGGCCTAAGCCCTGAATTCAATCAGCAGCTTTGGCAGAATTTGATCTCGGAAGGCAGTGAAAGTCATTTGCGATTCAAGCAGCTCAGTCTGGATTAGAAACTGATAACAGATTGGCCTAAAGACATCCGTCCTAGCCACTACTGTTTCCCACTCGAATTTCTCAAATGCTTTCTTTTCTTTTTCTTACATCAAACAAGAGTTATAAAATGATTCCAAATTGCCGTACATCTGCATGTCTTTGATCTGGCAGAAGTTTGACAGAGAATGATTGATGTTGCTCCTGGTACAGCATAACTTTTGTTTGTCAGATGTTGCAGATGGGAAAAGGTATGTGTGTGCACAATCCAAAAAAAAAAACTGTGTAGACAGCAACCCTGGAGTGTAGAGACCCTGTGAGTACCTGGAATGGAATGTCTGCTCCTTTAGAAACCGACCTGGTGAAGTCGGGCTGCAATGATGCACTACAAGCTGCGCACTGCAACTGCCACAGCGTCAACACGGTGTGCACAGGACCGATGCAAATGGACCCGGAATCGTTTACAGCAAATTCTTGGTTTCTTCCCATGCCAATCTGTTCTTGCACCTCGAGGGATTTAAATTCTTTTAATTATGAGCCACAGAGTATACATGACACAAAACATCTGTGCAGAATCCTGATGAAGTATTAGCAGGGCCTGCTGTGTGTGCACCAAAAAGTAATAAAGTGCCTGATTAATGGTGCTGCTCAAACGTTTAAATGTAAAAATTTTTCCTAATTAAGAAACAACAAATATTCCACTAGTGGATTAACAAGGTATTAAAAACCCTGCAGTATGTCCCTCAGAGGCGCGGCTCACCATAATACTGCAGTTTGGGCTTAATACTACAAAAATCTCATCCCAACAGCCAGTACACTGTGGAGACCATTACTGTCACACTGGTTCATGTGACCTCACGTGACATTCTATGAAAGTCTGTACAAAGGAAGAGAGGGGACACAACTGTTCATGTGCCATGAGCGAATTAAAAAGTTTAAAGGTAATAATGATCATCAACATTAAAATCATACATTAAGCCAGAAGTATTGAAACTCTTCATGATGCATACCATCTCCAAAAAGTATTTGGATCAACATGGGTAGTGGTACTATTCACCTAATTTACATAGAAATTGATTTTTATTCATAAAATGAACCTTATTAAGAATCATAACTACACTGAATTAAAACATGGCAGCTGTAAATATGAAAAAGAAACAAAATTTGAGAACCAACAAGTCCAGCTCTGAGCCTCACTCCACCCCCTGCAGAGATTTAAAAAAAAAATATGGGCGACATGGCTTTGTGAGGCAGAGTCCAACTGCACTTTTCAGACATATTTCTATGTCTAAATCCTTATCCCAAAGTCATAACCAGCAGAACAGTCTTGACAAATCTGTGCATTTATCTTTCCAGTGGATGTAAGTGTGTAGTGGAGATGGATGGGAGCAGATTCTGGCAGATCTGGAAATGCTACCTACAAATTTTCGGACTTTGCCTCCACTCTGATTAGTCTGCCACCCTCAGGGACAGTGTTTGTCTGTTTCGCTCTGACAGTATTTAACTTGTCTGAGTTGGATTGCTCACGTTATGTCTCAGAGCCGCCATGTGGCCTTCATTGGACAGTGCAGAGTGAGTGGTTCAACAGTAGGGTCGCATTTTCGATCACACCACACCTAGAAGCACTTATTACAAAGCATCTTAATTGAATCATCCAGCACCGGGGATGCCCCATGGGAGGAGATTCGAATGGATAAGCCTCACCAAAGACTGTGGGTCATTAACACAAGCTCTTCCGGCAAATCCCCTCCACTCCATTACAGCTGTTTAAAAAAAAAAAAAAGCAGCATAACCAGACTGGGACGGGAAAGCGCTTGGCCCGCTTCTCCACCAGCTCAGCAGGATGTCACCAAATGAAGTGCTTTTCTTACCCATTCGCTTTAAGTGACACACAATGTTTTAAAATACAATTGAAATGTATGAATAATTCACTGGCGTCAATGTACAAAGTATATGTATGGATTTTATGTAACTGGAGCGAGTGCATACCCTCGACGACCCGTGCCTTCTTACGGTTGTGGTAAAAAGTGTTGCCAAGATAGTGGCATGGCATAAAATTTATATATATATATATATAGCTGCAGCAGGCAATCTTTTTTGCGACAGTTAAACATTTAAATTGCTCTGCCTGCGTGAAGAAATTTGATGGCGAACATTGAAGAAAGCACGAGCCAGAAACTGTCAAGGTTTATAGCTTGTGTGTGTGTGTGTGTGTGTGTGAGGCAGAGGCTGAAAATTTGTGCGTGCCAATATTTGAGGAAGAAACCGGCGATAAGGGGACAGGGTAACATTTCGTCAGTTTGTAAAATGGGATGGGCCATGAGCCGGGAGATTTTAAAAGAGCTCATTACATGGGCGCTGCACTTGTGCCCGAGCAAGTTCCCATTTCAAACAAGCTCCGGGAAAAGCCTGTGCCAGAGCCGGGAAAAGTGCGTTTCCAGCTGTGCCAATAAAATATGATGGCGGACAAACAGACTCTACTAACGAAGGAGCAAATCGCCACCAAGGCGCGCTGCCTGCCACGAGTTCCCCGGAGACGGGGCAGCGGTATCGGAATACCGAGGCCCGCGGGCCATTCCCTGCTGAGCTCCAGCCATTAAAAGGCTGCGCACCACTCACAGCCACTTATTCCAGCCAAGCCAAGGGTTGGGTCAGCCACTTACACAGAGCAGTGATTAGATGGCTGGACTCGGACTCCACTATCAACACCACTGTTAGTCGCACTTGCGGCATTTCTCCCATAATGCTGTGTGTTGCGTCAGCGGCCTGATGTAATGCGATCACTCCATCATGCAGATGGTCATCGTAGAGCGATTCTACGCGATTAAGCAGGTTCACGTTGGTAGTGGTCACATTGGTCTAAATGAAGTTTTTGTCTCTTCTGTTTACATTATTCATGCAGAATAAAAGGACATATATTGAATTATATGAGAAACGCTGAGAAATATGATACAAGATGATCTTTTCTCCCCCTGGGATTGATTCCCAGATTGGAGTTTCCACCATTGTTCTAAAGGCCTGTAATCCACAGCATTGAATGCTAAGCAAATTTTAGTGATTTGTATTGGAATATATCAATACAACATTTTTTGTTCTGCAACATAACATTAAAACTCAGTGTTGTTTTTGCTGTTACAAGACCAGTGTCAGAAAACCTCACCATCAACAAGAAATCCTACCTTCTTGTGAAGGTTCAGACATGCCAGCCTTCCCATTCCCATACTTGACATATTCTACTAGAGTGCAGTTAAGAACTTCCTCTGCAGGTTCATAACTGTCTGGGTTAGCATTATCTGTGTACAGATGCAACAGTGGGCTAACTTCAAGACTCTAGCAGATAATGACCAGAGAAGATCACCACATTGTCATGTTTTATCCATTATGCAACCAACAGGGAACCAGTACACTTGTATATGGATGATCTGATAATTAATATTCAATGACTTGGTTTCACTTAAGGTAAGCATTCATACCTCCACCACCACAATACCACATTTTAAATATATGTGTGCGTGTATTTGTGAATATCCCATAGGAATATAGTGTAAATAAATTCTGAAAGAAATCATACCTCCGCCCCTGTTTCAGATTATGTATCGGGTCACAATTACAATTTGCTGCTGCAGTTAGCTGCTTCTGTGCCCAAGCACTCCCAGATTGCATGGCAATGAATGATGAACAGCAATTGTCCATTCACATCAGGGACTTAAGTCCTCATCTACTGCTGTTCTACTCCAAATTTCCAGAACTCTCTCTCTCTCTCCATGACCATGCATAAAATTGTTGTTTCTAGTGGATAAGAAAGACATTTTGCAGATTCCATGTTGTTTGACCTGTCACCCTGCTACAAGCACACATTTGTTCATTCATGGCTTCATCATTCATCATTGCCACAGAACGGTCTTACTTGCAGGACCCCCTGCCAGAATGCTTTTAGTCCAATCTGACCTTAATGAAACTCAGGTGTTTTCTTGAGAGCCACATAATAAAGGTGCCAGTCTGATTTGGAATGAAAACCTTCTGGCAGGGCTTCTTCAGGAGATGAAATTCTTATGTTGCTGTTCTAGTGATGTCCACTTCGCTACACGCATCCAGTTGTCATGGCCATCTGATTTAGTGAAAGTGAAGTGATTGTCATTGTGATACACAGTATAGCACACGTTGCACACAACGAAATGTGTCCTCTGCTTTTAACCTATCACCCTCAGGCACCCGGAGAGCAGTGTGTGCTTTGCTCAGTGGCACCTCAGTGGCACATTTCCAGATCGGGATTCGAACCAGTAACCTTCTGATTGGGCCGGTTCCTTAATTGGTAGGCAACCACTGCCCCATTATGCAGAATAAATAACCACCATAGACCCTGGATAAGGTCACTCCAGTAAAAAAAAATGCATTAACATTAAAAAAAGGCTCCATGGTACAACAACCACACCCATCAACACAAACAGGACTGACACAGATTGGAATGGAAATGGCACTCCTCAAAACTGGAAGCGTTCAGACTATCTTAGAAATACAGTCTCATCAAATATCAAAAAGCCATTACTTCTGCTAGAGCTGCTCATCTGTCATCTTTGATAGAAGAAAACAAGAAACAAGATTATTAATTGCTAACGAGCTAATGATAATTCCATAGAGCCAACAACTGCAATAAGCAGTAGCATTTTTATGGATTATAATCAGATGAGATAGAACATTTTAGTTAATAATCCAGTGGATGAGCAAATGTATACTTCCTGAGGACCTCACGGATCAGTCTGCACCTACACTTGACTTCTTTGTCCCGATTACACTCTGTGAACTTGTTGCCTTGGTCTCCTTAAGTAAGCCATCAACCTGTATGCTCACCCCAATACCTGCTAGACTACTGAAGGAGCTACTACCTACACTAGGTGAATCACTCCTGAGCTTAATCAACTCATCCAGTGGACTTCTGTGTTCCTTTATGTTCCTTATGTCAGCTGTAATAAAACCACTGCTTAAGAAACCTACTCTTAATCCTGGGTTCTATTGAATTACAGACCTATTTCTAACCTTCCATTCATGTCCAAATTCTAATAACATATTTGAAACTTTTCCCCTAGTGAAGTTTTTTTACCTTCTTATATCTTCTTATATCTTTGTTTTCATTTTACATGCTGCCACTCGGTCAGTTAATCTGCAAACATGGGGTAAACCCAACTGTACATGTCCGTCAAGCCGGATGAAGTTCACTACATCCAAAAACTAGAAAATTGTCTGGAGGACATCAGAGACAGCATGCTCAACATGGACACACAAAGTCACTGCTGGAAAAAGAGCATTTGCTTACAGAGCCCAAATCTTTGGAACAATCTTCAAAGGAACGTATGGGATTTAGACACATTATCAGTATTTAACTACATATACAGTCTAGCCTTTAACAACACTGCCCTCACCATTAATAATGTTGCAGTAGCTATTACAACCAGAAAAGTTGAGTTCTCTGTTCAGTTACTGTCATTTGTTGCTAACTCATCACTAACTCACTTGTGTGTTTTCTCTACCCTTCATCATCCACTACACTGTGCATGGTAGATCCTGCCTGGAGAGTTTCCTGGTTTGGAGTGATCATGTGACATGGCCGACCTGGACTGTCCTACTTGGCCCTCTCCTGACCACATCTGATAGTCACCTGCAGTGACGCCTACACACTACCTGGATGCTAATTCATTATACACAGGTGGACTGCAATGCCCTTCATATGCCAACATTTCTGGATGTATTTCTTTGTAATTCATTATTGACCAGAGGAGAATGGGTTCCCCTTGCTGAGTCTAGGTTCCTCTCAAGGTTTTCTTCCTGTTAGAGGGAGTTTTTTCCTAGCCACTGTTACCTCTGGCTTGCTCACCTGGGGCTTTAAGCACTGGTCTTTGTGACAATGTACATTGTAAAAAGCACCATATAAATAAAGATTGATTGATTGAACAATACTGATAAAGTGATAAAGTTTGGCCGCACCTACTCTGTGGTGGATATGGGGACTAAGAATCCATTTTTAAGAATCCAATGCATGAAACAAGTTTAGAAGTTTTTGCAGCAGGAGAAATTTAAGTACGTTTGATGAATTGGTTTTTACAGAATTACCTATTTACTTATTACCTTCATGGCTGCTTTGTTCAATATTATTATCACCAATTAACATGAGTGAATGATAAAATATGTTCAGCATAAACCTTCAGGACTGTTGGAAAACCATCCCTGTTGTCTTATAGTGGCAGGGAGAAGCGAAGAGTGTGAAATTCTGCCATCACAGCAACAGCTTCCTGCTTTGGAGAGACTGAAAACTTTCTGCAATGTTTTTTGCTTATTACATAACATCACATGTGTTATTTCATAGTCCTGTGTTTTCAGTTTTTCTCTATAATGCAAAAAATGCAAGTGTGCCCCAACTTTTGACTGGTAGGAACAGTCCCAAAAAATAAATAAATGTAGCAAAAATTCGAAGGATCTGGACATGACTTTAATGAGACTAAAGAGGATGGGTTTATGTTAGAATGGGTCCACTTGTCAAAATGAGGGCAAGTGCAGATTCTGAGCAATGATGAAAGCCAGTCGGCACTCCATGCTGACACAGGCATCATCCCCGCTTGTCAGGAGCTTAACACCTCGCAGCTGCCCAGTGACATGTAGCGGGAGGCGAATCCCCCAGTCCCCGTATCTGGAGCGGTGCTGGGAGCCCGGCATGCACTGCAAACCATGACGTCTGCTGCCAATCAAATCATACCACGGCGTTCCCACAAGACACGATGCCCATGCTGACAGCCCCTTGTCAAAACGGAGGCTAGAGACAGGCGCAGATACAGAACACCAAAGAGGTGATTCAATCTAGTCCTCGCAAGGGATCATAATCTGTTTTTCATAACAGATGTTGCAGCATATATGTGCATTAAAGAATATGTTAATATTATAAGAATATGCTTCAACATTAACTATATTCCACTGCACACTCCTACGTTTGATGTGAACATTGCAGATGTGACTTGTTTTGCAACATAGGAGAGAAGACAAGGTTGTGATGCAAAAATCCTATACATGCCAGGTTATTGCCAAAGAGCCAAACAACTGTTCTACAGATCGCCTTGTCCTGAGGGCATTATTACCAATTAATACTCGTAAATTCCAGAAAACCAAAAGGTGAGAACTCTGCGCAGTGAAAATGGCACAGCACACAAGTCACATGACGTGTCTGCCACATTCACATTCTCTAGAAAAAAAAAATATAGTAATGATAAAACCAAAATATTTTTTCAGAGTGGATTGCTCTAATTGTCTCATATTAACTGGTTGTAGAAGCATGCAAGGCCTCTGGCATGTCTTAATCCATCAGAGGCGCCATTAAAACAACATCTAATGAGGGTTGTGAAGCAGGCTTTCTTCCATTAATAACAGCAATTTACCAAACCGGAACAAGAAAACAAAACACACCCTGTGATGTAGTAGCCCACAATGGCCTTTACATTACAGGGATATGATTAATGGTAATGGCCTATCTTCTCTGAATTTTCTGTGCACATGACTGTTAGAGGGATGAAAGCCACTTGTTAAATAATCGTTATCCTCGCTCCACCATAGGCAGCACAGCCATCATGAGCAGCATCACCACCGGTGTGCTGTAACAGTACACCAACCTCAGATGCTTGTAACATCGTGTATGTGCATGCTGCAGTTCGGTGCAGCGGTGTTCAGGAAGCTGTACGCTTGGCTAACGGGGCGAAAAAGGAGCCGGGGCAACATGAGCAGACTTGCTGAAGTTGTTCCACTTGCCTCATAGGGTTTAGTTGCAACCTCATGCAGTCCCTTGTGAAAAGGCAGTAATATGACCAGACAGTGGTCAAATGCCTTTACGCACGTCGCTGCACTTAACCCCTGACTATCTGTATGCAAAACCATTTCAGTGCAATTTGAAGTTTGAATGTGATGATTTTTCTGTACTTTTGAATGGTTACCATTTTAACGTTTTTCAGTGCAAAATATTACCCCTCCATCTCTCTCTAAACAATGAATTGTTTTTTTTTTTATTTTACTGCATTTTGAAAGGACATAGTTCTGTCCTGTGTGTATTACACTAGTGCTAAACACAAATTCCAAAAAGCAGGCGTATTGTATAACTTGCATAACCAATAAAAAAAACCCTGGCAAGTCTCTTTCAGCGGCTGGGGGCTATCAGTGTCAGGTTTGAGACTTTTCAGGGTAAGTAAAGCTGGGGTCCTGTAAAGGAGGGGGTTCAAAATATCAAGCTAAAGATAAAGGACAGCCAAGCTACTGGGAGGAGGCATGGCCACATTGCCAAGTTCATCCTGAAATGGAAACCACCTGGCAAGGGGAAACCCAGGAGGCCATGAAGCACCTGCAGCTGGCACAGGTAAACGTGAGTTGGGCCATAGCCCAAGCGTGAGAACGAATAAATGCAGCGTAGCCTCAAAGGCAATCTCTGTCACTGAACAGTTCAACTTCTCGAGGAGGAGAAGTTGGAGGAGAACACTTCTCATTCGCTTATCTGCCATTCCCTGTCCATGTTCTCTACGCTTTCCTATCCTTTACAGTAACTGAATTAGAACAAAACGTTTGGGGGAGAAAAAAAATAGTGTTTCATGATCAGCCTCTAAATGTCAAACTCAAATGAGAGATCATTTTCCTCACAATTGGCAATTAGGGCTCTTCAGACAAGCATCACCTATCACAGTAAATACACCCTGATTGCCTCTTGTTCCACACATGGAGGATGATAGGATTCAGCAATAAGACACAGGAATGATTGAGTTGTGAGTATATTATTCATATTTTTACACCTTTTTCACAGCTTCTATCAGTGACTGCTACTTAATAGTTTTCCACCGGTTCCTAAACATTTACATTTGCAGCATTTATCACACGCCCTTATCCAGAGCGACTTAGTCAGTAGTTACAGGGACAGTCCCCCTGGAGCAATTTAGGGTTAAGTGTCTTGCTCAGGGACACAATGGTAGTAAGTGGGATTTGAACCTGGGTCTTCTGGTTCATAGGCGAGTGTGTTACCCGCTAGGCCACTACCACCACACTAAACAGAATGTGGTAGAATCATATTTAAGGAAGCATTGTCCCTTCCAGAATGGGAATTGTTGAAAGCCAGGAGTAAGAGGTTGAATCCTGCAGGAAGAGCTTGTACAAGATCACGTGGCATCGCTGCATGAGGTGGTGGCTGCAGCTTAAGAGCACGATGTGCCACCTGGAGTTGGTCCTGGTCATGTCAACAGGATACTGGATGCCGATCTACTTTCAATCAGAATGATTTACGGTTTAATGACGTGCTTCAGCCTAGAGAGCGCTGGGCGACACGCTGCTAATCTCCTTGCCAGCGCGTTTCCGAGGGTGCGATGCAGAATGGATGGCAATCAGGAAGCGGCCCTATCAGCAGCTCTCGCTCTGAAGGGTTTTAATTGCTATTGGTGAGGGGTATCACCCACCCCCCCCCGCGCCCTCCTCTGGCATGTGTGGCGGGATGAACCCGGGACAGGAGAGGGAAGCTGCCAGCCCAGCCACGTGTGACCGGATGCCCTGGCATGGCAACCACAACACAGCTGTCCAGGCTGAGGATTGTAAAACCAACAACACTTCCCTCTCTCGCTCTTATGCATGTATCTACCTCTACCACTCATCCTCTGCTGCTCTCCCATCTGGTTATTAAATCCAGGAAGACAATCCCCCAATCTGCCCGATGTTGCTCTGGGGGTTGGAACCGAGGAACCGAGGAGGGGGGGGTTGGCGAGACGAGAGGAAGGCTTTGGAATGCAAGAGCCTGGCCCTCCGTTCGGGCTTTGAGAACAGACAGGAGGCGGCGTTGTGCATGTTAACGTGGCTACAGCGTCGGGGCCTCTGTACAAGGGGCATCTGTACTACACCGCTGGCATTGCAATCTTCTTTCTAAAAAAAAAAAAGTTTCACTTTTACCCCCCAAAAGTAGAGCAGAGTAAAACGTGCTGACTGGACATCGCATGTGAGTATGGGCCTGTCTCCATTAGCCCAGAAAAGTGGATGGCTTCCCGAAATCGAACAAAGGTGTGGCGCTCAGAGAGTCGTGCAGTCCTGCAGACGGGGCTTTTTCTTCGTTTCGGCTCTGTCACCTGCTTCCACACACCATGGAACAATTTGAAGTGATGAAGACAACCGTGAAACACATAAAAGAGTTGTTTTATTGGGTTTCTGTTTTTTTCATTTGGGAGCAGTTATTAACATTTGGACCTAATTATCAATTATTGCACCCAAATTAGGTGACACCTGAGGCAATATGCAAAATAAATGTGAGTGTGTGTGTGTGTGTGTGTGTGTGTGTGTATATATATATATATATATATATATATATGCATATATATGAGAGAGAGAGAGCACACTGTAAATAAATGTTCTACTAAATAAAATAATATAACTGTAAATAAATGATGTTCTACTACTTATGCATATATTAAATAAGCCTATCAAATATTAGATGTATACATCATGAGCTTATGTTGAGGTCATTTTGTCGTAACGCTTCCTAAACTCTGTAACCTGTAATCTAGTACCAATACAAACTAGTCAAATCTGATTCAGGTACACCAATTGTAGTACATTCACTAAATACATAAATGAATGTAAAAATAGAAATAAAGTGAATCATTAAAGTCAATATGCACACAAATGACCCACGATAGAGCGAGAACATTCAGTTGTTGCTGCTGACCTGTTAATCATCATGCTGACCCCTCCACCACCAAAAAGTTAATCTTACACAATATTACTGTTGTTGCTAATGTATGTATATTAATTACAATATGACACTAATTATCTTCCAAATAAACAATCCACTCTGAGTGAAGTGTAGAAAAAAAGTCAATTTATGTCCAGAAAAACAATTTCAATGTGGAAAAACTGTTATTTGGTTTTATGTTGATCCTAACGTCCTTCCATGTAAGAAGAGGTCCTCCCATAATTCAAGTCAGTTGCTTTACTGAAAAGCAACTCAAAAGAACTAACAGTGGGGTGGTAGAACTGTTAGCATAAGCTGGTGGGTTTGTCCATTTTACACTCACTCACTGTCCTTAAGTGGTTAGGGTCACGACTGGGACTCACCCAGGGTGGGTGAGTACAGTATACAAACCATTCGCTCATGCCCTCAGACCTATGGACAAGTGTCCACCTAGTGTACATGCCTGGAGAGGAAACTGGAGGGCATGCAAACTCGACTAGGTGAAAAAAACAAAAAAACAAATGAGAAATGACCATTTCACCAACTACCCTTTCCCTGCCATGATCACTCACACCATTAAAACTATATTGGCCAAAAAAATACAGGCCCTCCATTCACTTTACAGGTGCACGGGCATGTAAAACCAAGCACCCAGGACTGCTTCTACCAACATGCTTGAAAGCATGAGTCGCTCTCAGGAGCTGAGTGAATTTTTGCGTGGTACCATGAGGGGATGCCAGCTGTGAGGTAAGGCCACTCACTACTAAAAACCACATGGTCAGCTGTTAGTGGTATTATCACAAAGTGGAAACAACTGGGAACAGCAGCAACTCAGCCACAAAGTGTGGGGTTATCGCATGCTGGTGTGCATGGAAGTCACCAAATTTCTTCAGAGACAATAGCTACAGATTCTTAAACTTTAGATTAGCTCAATAACTGTGTGTGTGGAGGGAGCTTCATGGAATGCGTTTCCATCACCAAGCAGCTGCATCCAAGCTTTACGTCACCAAGTGCAAAGCATCAGATGCGACCACTGGACTCTAGAGCTTAGTTCTCTGGGGTGACAAATCACACGTCTCTGACTAGAAATCTGATAAACTAGTGCGTATAGACCTGGATGAGTGAGTATGGTGTGGAGAATCCAGGCTGGTCTGTTCAAAGCCCTGACTGTAGCACAATACAAAACCTCTGGATGAATGAAAATGGACACTCTGAACCATGATCTCACAAATGCTCTTCTGGAAGAATGGTCAAATACTCATCAATGAATCTGTTATACTTGTGAATGGTGAGCCTACTCCATATTAAAGCCTATGAATTAAGATCAGGATGTCATTACATTTACATTTACATTTACAGCATTTATCAGACGCCCTTATCCAGAGCGACTTACAATCAGTAGTTACAGGGACAGTCTCCCTGGAGCAACTTAGGGTTAAGTGTCTTGCTCAGGGACACAATGGTAGTAAGCGGGATTCGAACCCGGGTCTTCTGGTTCATAGGCGAGTGTGTTACCCACTAGGCTACTACCACTCAGGTAGAGGCCAGTCATCCCAATCATTTTGACAATATAGTGTATTTCTACCTTTTCTCAGCCACTAGCCAATGCACGCAACAGTGTGTTTCTTTGTGCTGGTCCCAAGCCCGGATAAATTGGGAGGGTTACGTCAGGAAGGGCATCTTTTCCCAAACCAGTTGTGCGGACAAACAGATAGGCTGATCCACTGTGGCGACCCATAATGAGAGGAGCCAATGGAAGAAAAAGTGTACTTTCAGCTGCTAAACAAAAACACTTTTAAAGCAAAAGCATTTTTTAAAACTATGAAGCTTTATATCAGAAATGCTTAAAAAAGGATTCATGATCAACAAGCCCTCTGCATAAATGTAAATTTCAGATGAACTGCTACACTTCGTATGTGAAAATTTGCTGTGCTCCATGAAAACGCACGTGTGCCATCCATCCGTATGTTGGAACCTCTGCTGATGTTCTGCCTCTTTAATTACGTGCCGGTAAAAGAATGAAGGAAATGCGAACAAAAGCCTGTGCATGAAGGAATAAACTGCAGATGCCCAACGGGCAGATCACAGATTGCACTTTATATGGCAAACCGGTCCGACTTACATATTGACTTAATGGGACAAAAATGTGCTGATGTAGGCAGCGTCAACTTAAGTGCTGATACTGACATTTGAATTGATGGTGAAAAGATTTATCTGTGCACAGCTGTCATATGGCAAGGCATGTCTTTTTTTATGTGTTCTCTGTCAATGGGGAGGGTTCTTGACACATTAATGCGTAGTCCATTGTTTTTATTTATGAGGCAGTGCAAAACACACAAAGAAATGCATTTAAGAGAATCAAGGAAACAGATAAAAAGGAAAAAAAAATTGAATTGTCTTTTGCAAGGGCATCATCCATTGTGTCGGCAGTGATGCTCTGCAAATTCATTTGTTTTAGCCCAGCTGTGGAAAAGAAATTCACATCAAACAGCTAACAGAATGGAGCCTGAGCAAGATGAAATGCCACAGACCCTGGCAAGCACATATTCCAATCTGCTTTAATAAGATAAACAGAATCTTGCTCCCCGCTAACCCCCAAGCTGCCTGTGGAGATGCCATGGCTGAGACACAGGAAGAGCTACGCCCCAGTGGTAACCCACAGATCAATCACCCTCCTCGCGCTCAATCTTGAAACCATGACGCCACCGCGGGTCCTGAATGATGGGGGTAAACCGGGGGGGGTTTCAGTAGCAAAGTAATGGCCACTCGAGTGGAGTAGCTCTGAAGAACATATGCTGAATGTGAAGGACCATTTATCGGGCTAAAACCGTGCAGTGTTTAGGGGCACTTGTCAATTATGCATTGCCTTCTATTAAATACATTTGATAAATCACGTCGGGTAAATAGCTGGTGCTGCTCTCCTGTCAACGGGTCTATACATATACAACATAATAGTGTGACCGTACTGGGGCGCTGTCCATTGTTCTGACTTACGCTGCAGACAGAGCCAGGCGTGTGTTTTAACTGAAGCAATAAAGGCCTGTTTGTTTTCCTGCAGCAGAGGAGCTGGTCCATTTGTCTTCTTAACATCCAGCTCTTTGAGGGGCACCATGAACTCTGTACAGGGGCGGATCCAAATCAGAATCTGCGTCAGAAATCGGTCCTGGGGTTTGCTGGATCTATGACTGGACATCTAATATATTTAAAGTCCATTTACATTTACAGCATTTATCAGACGTCCTTATCCAGAGCGACTTACAATCAGTAGTTACAGGGACAGTCCCCCCCTGGAGCAACTTAGGCAACTTAAGTGTCTTGCTCAAGGACACAATGGTAGTAAGTGGGATTTGAACCTGGGTCTTCTGGTTCACTAGGCGAGTGTGTTACCCACTAGGCTACTACCATCCATGTAATGAATGTTTGTAGATAAATTCATAAACACCTTGTAAGCTACAAAATAATTGCTGAAAATGTGCATAAAAATTATCTGTTGCAGTGATTAGTGAAGTTAACAGTTACGTACCACTAATAATAATGTACCACTTTATTGCTATAAACACTTTGATGTTTGAGAAAAGGGGCGTGGTTTCAGTGGACACACCCGTAGCATTTCAAGTCATAGAATGTTGCTCGTATTTTAAACCTAACTTTATATGCTTTTAAACGATCACCATTAGAATTTGGCTGAATAACACATTCATAACATATTAACACATTTATTACATATCTGTGAGGGTTCTGGCATAATGGGCAACTCCAATAGAAACGTACAGTCATTGGTTACTGGTGGCAATCGTGTTAATTTTCAGCCTTTTACAATGTTTTGGCAACTCTGATGAGGCAAGAACAGAGAGCGAAGAACCACTGAATCCTCCCTGGCAGCAGCGCAAACAGCAGGCAGCGGCGGCCCAAACTGTTCTTGGCTCAGCGCGGCCGCTTCTGTTTCTCGTAGGCCTAATGGCCGCGGCGGAAAGAACAATGTTGTTGAACTGGCTTCAATTAAGCGATCAAATAGGCTGTTGAGCATGCCTGGCTGCGCCCGGTTAGGACACTGTGTTCGCTCTCGCCCGACCCGACTGCACCCCCAACACCCCCAGCGGGTGCTAAAGCACTTTTAACAGAACAGAAACCACACAAGATCCACTAAATTCGTCCTCACCTGAACTGACTGAAAATCTACTGGCCAATTAAATTCATATCCGTAACGGAGTACAGAGCGGCCTGTTATTGCTGGAGGTACAAAATCTCCCAGGAAAATTGTGTAGGTTTACCAAGTGCTGATTTGCCAAATAAGGACTAAGAGTATTGCGGCGTCCAAAGGCTTAATTCAGTGCAACTCGGCATCAGTGACAGAGTGCCTGAACACATTTTAATTTGAAACCAATGAAAAATAAAAAAATAAAACCGAGCGGGACAGAATGCATTGTGGACGGAAAGGTAAACAAGAGGACCTAAGCTATTTCAGGCCAATCAAGCTCTGTCTGTTCCTTAGCTAAAAGCCTTCTCAAAAACCCGGCTGCTTCAAGACATCAAGAAGACAAATAATTGCCATAATTGCCCTAATTGTGATGACCGTGTCGGGTTACAGAGGACAAGATGATTGCTCTGGCAGGGATGACTAAGCAAGCAGAATAGCCTTTCTCCTTCTGTTCTCCAGCAAACCAACGGGCATCTTCCCACTCCAGACAAGACCCAACTGCCATTAATCAAGCGTTATTCCTGTACCAGTGGAGCACCTTGCCAACGTTACTGGAAGATTGCAAATCCAGGACAAATGATATTGCGAGATGAGACGGGTAGGAGACAGAAATCATGATTCTTGAAGGCAGAATCATATTTCATCTCACAACTGACACTACAAAACATCTTTACTCTGTTTAGTTAGTAAGTCAAATGATATATGGAGTTTGTTCCAGGATCCTTTCCTGAGTGCCATGTAAGATGAAGCTTGTGGGGAGTGTTCGTGTCCAGTCGGCGCTTAGAATTCAAAATGAATGCGCTGATATTCTACCAAGGTCCCAAAATGACTAGAACAAGGATCAGGTGTGCGTTGTCGAGAGATGGACGGGGAACATGAGATATTCCCAGTGGCGGATTTAAGTATGGGCTACAACAGAAGCCCCTCAGGATGGTATCTTCCTAGGCATGCGGGGAGATACGAGCCGAACTGTGGCTCAAAACACAAATGTTTAAATCAATCCATGGATTTTTGAGTATCGTTAGACCCTAATATCAACTTTTTGGTTTTCTAATGCTGTAAATAAAGATGAACAGGATGCTAGAGGAATGCGTTGAGATTAAATTGTTTGAATGAAACGATCCGAGGTGTAGCACCTCGGTTGGCTGGCTGAAGTACAACTTTTTTAGCACCCTTCATCCCCACAAACATAGAAAATAACTTCACTGGCATCTGATTCAAACTGTTTTCCATATGGTGATATTTATAATCTATGTTTTTAATAGATTTTTTGCTCACTCGCCAACACAATACCTCTGACCAAACTCACAACCTTGGAGGATTGAGGCCACAACACTATCCACCATGCCACAGTCCTTCAATAGAATACGAATGCACTGACTTGCGCTAATATTTTTATGACTGTGATTAAACGTGAGAAGTTTTTTTAATAAAACAAGCCAGAGTTTTAATGTTGATTGCGCCTCCAGTGGAAAATTATTGCCCCTGTAAAAACAGCCACGGTCAGAAAATCAAAGCGTGAGTTGGCTGGGTGCATCCCGTCCTCTGGCTGAGGACACTGCGTCCTCCCGGTGCCGTTGGTGATGGAGCATCTGTGTCGTGGAATGCGTGTGCACCGTGCGTGTACGTATGTATTTTCTCTCGGTTTTTTTTGCCCGAGTGCCACGCAACTTTGTGAGCTGCGGAACTTCCACCTGTCCAATGCACCGGCGAGTGGGGGGGGGGGGGTGCTTATCCAGGCTTGGATATTACATCAAAGGGTCTAAGAGGCGACCCGGGGGGCTGTTCATTACTCAAGGGCCAGGCAACCGGCGCAGGGGGGATAAAAATGGAGCCCGCGTGCCGATTTATCAGCGCCGCGCCGCGGATTAAGGCCCTGCCAGCCTCCTGCCTGCGCTGCCAGCCCGCCGCCTGCCCGCTTTGTTTCGCCGCCTTTTAAACCCCCTCTGTCTTTCAAGATGTGCTTCATCACTTCAGCAGCAGAACGACGAGGAAATTCGTTGAAGCCGATTCAAACGATCCTCGATCAAGCTCACCAAACACACTAGCAAGGGAGCACGAGAGAAAGTGTGTGTGTGTGTGTGTGTGTAGGTAGGTGTGTTCAGTGCTGCGCTTCCGTAGCTCAACCTTAACCATCACGCGAAGGAGAAACGGCCACGCCCCAAACTCAATTACAGGGTTTTTGTTGCGATGCGCCAGGGCGCTTCATGTGCATACTGATGGCACTCGCGACCCGGCGAAACCCACCGGCCGAGATTATTCATCACGGCGCCGGCTGCGGCCTGCAGCTGCAGCCACCAGACGCGCGACGCAGACGGCCAGAGGAGGAGGCATCTGTCCCCGCCTCCTCCGGCCCAAAAATATATGAAAGCAAGAAAGAAAGAAAGAAAGAAAGAAAGAAAGAAAGAAAGCTCTGACCTTTCCCTCCATTATCTCTTCCTTTTGTTAAGAGAGGCGGCCGGGCGTCGCCCCGTTGTGAGAGGGGATTTTGTATTAGATCAACGTCATAACGCTTATCTCCCGCCCCGCTACGTACACTTCAGCCATCGTTTCTCATTCATTGTCCCGTATGGGTGCAAAAACGGCAAATGTGTTCTCAAGGGGGTGGTCAGATCTGCACGGACAGACGTGCACATTACGTAACAACGATTTCAAAATCCGAGAGAGCCGAGTGTCTCTGAAAAAGCGAAGGACACTGCAGAGTTTTCACTTGTCATTAATCTTGCCGTGCGAGTGCCGAGTTCAGACACGTGAGAAGCTGCGAGAAGCCGCGGTCGTGATAACGTGATGTCCGCTTCAATTTCCGCGAAATGCCGCGAGTTTTAAACGGTGGGCGTCGCATCAATCTGCATTTGCTCCTGAAACTGGTGATGCATAAAGACAATAGGTAGACATGTCTCCCTCCTCTGTGCGTTGTCTTTGTAGCCTCTGCAAGTGTTTTTAACTCATCAATCTAGACCTCTTTTTACATGTTTTTTTTTTTTTTGGTTTAATTGAGCAGTTGGAATCTGCTGAAAATGGGTAAAAAGAACCGGGCTCCTCACGCACAAAGTCTGTCATCTCTGACTCGCATATCCATGCGCTTACAGCTAATGCAACGTGACGCAGAGTGCGACAAGTTATGAATTATTTCGGATTGCCGTTTCTCATCTGGCACGTTCTCGCTTTCTTCGGCTCTCCATTAATCGAAGGGACGTTCGCAAACATCTGTAACTGTCAGAGCTCAGACGGAAACGTCTCTCAGACAACACGCAATTTCCTGGGAAAGCACTTTTTTCCCCTTATAATTAATTGTCTGCAGTGTTGGGGGGAAGGAGCCCTCTAGATGTCTCATCAGATTTCTGTATTTGTTGTGTCGTTTAATGGGTATTCATTTGGATTGGGTTCGTTATGTCATGGTACAGTCTGTCTGCTTTAAGCTATTAAAAAAACGTCAAATGCCAGAAGATGTCTGTGAACTTTCCTTTGCCCAGAATGGCAAGGTGCACCATGGGACAGCACCTCCTCCCCGCCCCTGTACATCTGTCAGCGCTCCTGCGTCTGGACCAAGGGCATTTGAAGAGATTACCCCAATGACGAGCGGCCGACCCGCCAAAAAAAAAAAACCCCGAAATAAATAAATTCAAAATCTCGACTCCGGTGCCGCCACATTAATCAGCTTTTATTATCTTCCCGCTCCGACGGCCATCACGGCACCGTCACCTGGCCGCCTCGCCTCTTCCTCGCATTCCGCCCTTTCATCCTGCCGCGGAGCAGGTGCCCTCCGCGCTCCCTGTCCTCTCCCCAGCGTCGCTGTATCGGCGAGTCGAGAGAGAGAGAGAGAGAGAGAGAGCCCCAGAGGATTGTGGGAGACTCGGGATCATAGTGCACGTGTTTCTGCCTGAGAAGCGGCCGGTTTGACAACAGCTCCGAAGTGATCACCATCACGGCAAATTACATACAGAGTTTTTTGCTCTTTTTGTTTCCGTCAAGGTACTGGAAGAACTCAGACCACAGATGGTTCTGTTTTCTTCTGTTTGTTGAGGCGCCACACATTTCCACACATTTTTTTTTTATACACGTCGAACATTTTCCTAATCTTTAGTTTACCATCTGGATCTCCGACCTCCTGAACAGTTCCCTGCCGGGAACTCGGGGAGGGGGGATTTTTGGAGACTTGGCAACCACTGCAGCCGTCAGCAGCAGGGCCCGTTTCAGATCAGGGGGAGCATTGGTATTCATGCAGGCCCGCCGAACGCTGGATCTCCTTCACTGTCCTGTCGCGGCCGGCGACAGCCTTGGCATGTCCGACGTAGTGAGCCGAGTGCCCGGGACAAAGTGTGCCGCTGCTAATTGCGGCAAACCGCATTAGGGAGGTGGGGGAAATTAGAGCCGGGCTCTAAGTAGCAGGTGAATTACATCTGCCACGTTTATGAGATCAAAGGAGCCACATGGCGCGGGTGTCTGAGTCACTTTACTTCCACCGGTACATCTGGCGGCAGTCATTTTTACAGCATGCGTTTTAAAAAGCCGAGAGTGAGAATACAGATACCCCCCCTCCCTCACTCTGAGGCTGTTTTAACACGGAATGCAGCGGCCTGTGTTTTACGGGCAACTCTGCCACTTCATTTCAGGGACAGCGCAGAAATGTATATATGTGTTTTTCATGAAAAAAAATTAAAATAATAAAAAGTGTAAAATAAACTGCATCCAGGTCGAGCAGTGATCCTGCAGTATATGGGCTATGAGAGCCAAAAAGTAAAAAGCATGATCAATGGCTTTGGACGTCATGTCGCGTGATATCAACCACGCTTTGATATGAGGGACCACGACAGAAGAGTGACTTGTAAGAGAATGGAGACAAGAAAGGAACAGACAGACCACCAGGCCCGCTGAGAGCAGAAACATTTGGGTGAATATCCCTTTAAGACCGGGCGCAACATTTGCACGCTTATCCCTTTAGAGCCGAATGTGAAATGAGCGTGTGCGGGTGATTTGCCTTTTCCCATCATGCATTTGCACTGTCCCTTCTGTTTTTTCAGCAAAGCTCAACAGTTGTTAATGGTCACCAAAACATGAAACTGACCAAAACTTGGCATGAGGCTCTCAGGGAGAAGTTTGAACTTCCTCATCATTCTCAAGCTGGTACATTCCTAGATTGGCCAATATCTTTTTTTCAGAAGATTTGACATTGTAATAGTCCAATAGTAGTATATTTCTTTGGAATTATTATAAAGTCCTTTTTTAGCCATCCGGTTGACCTTCTAGAAGTTTACAAAATGTCCAGCGTAAAAATTTAAGAAACCTCCTAACAAAATACGAACAAAGTAGGAATTGTTAATTAAATGCAGTTCTTCAGTAATTATTATCAACTGACTATCTTTAATTGTGCAGAATTGCAGTGCAGTAAAAATTCCTTAAGTGATCTCAAATATCTCAGAAACTGTGAAACGGCTCTTTTGTCTTTTGTAGCTAAATTGTGTTTCAGTTCAGGATTACATTTCCGATTAGATTACACAGGGATAGACAGCCGACACTCACAAATGCTTACGGCCAGAAGTCTTGGTAAGTATGCAGGATCAGATTACACAGAAGTAGAGATGAAGACGATCCGTCATGGAAAACCGAGACGGATCCGCTGAGCTTTCTGACTACTTAAGAGTTGAAGTTTCCCATTAGGAACCATTAAAGTGCACATCCACCCCGGTTCTGTGTCGCTCCCGCTATAAAGAAATCTCCCGCATTTACCAGGGGCCGAGTGCTTCGGCATGAACAGGGGGATCGTTACGGATGTGGCCGCTGTCCGCTCTAGCAATTTTGCAAGGGTGTGATGCCCAATGACGGAGTTACAAATGTGCAAGCGCAGAGAACATAAAAGCCATAAAAAGCTCTTCTCGCCCGTTTTAAAAACATAAAAAGTGTGTGAGAGAAGTCAGTCTGCACTGGGGCTTGGAAACAAGAGGGGCTAAGTAAAATTTTGGCTGAAATGGTGATATATGCATCCCAATGCTGCCAGAAGAACACAAATGAATCAAATTAGAGCCATTCATAGATTGAACTCAGTCCAGTAATTCTGATAAATATGCAGTCATTTTTTTATGTCAGCACTCCACTTTCACCATGATTTTGATGAACCAACCATTATTTGAGCAGCTCCTAGTGTAACATAAGTCCCATTCTGACTTACTGACATACAAAAAAAAGGCCTGACTCTCACCAGGGGACTTTGACGTTCTTTATTTTCTTGTAAAGCAAAAAATATTCTGCAACACTGAAAAATGCTGTCCTGTGATTTTTCGTTATGGCTGTGCTCCAGCATTACAAGATTGTTCAGTGATGCTGTGGATTTTTATGTGCACAGTGACCTTGGAGACAACGTCTCACCTCTAATCAAGACAAACAAAGCGCAGGTTTGTTGGGATCGCTGGAAGATGAATTACATTTTATCACGTTCAGGTGACATTGTGTCTTGTATATATATATATATGTGTGTGTGTGTGTGTGTATTAGTTATTTATTTATTTAGATTTATTTTTTTTAAGAGGGCAGCAGAGTACAGAGTGCTCCAGACCAGGAAACTCACAAAACACCTTACGAATCAGGCATCACTTGAATCAATATCCAGAGGCTTGCCCTCAGCTCTGAATAGTATAATCCTGACCTTTTCAGAGCGCTATACTTAGTGTGTGGGCGAGTGTGTGTGTGTGTGTGTGCGTGCGTCGTGTTTGTGTACCGCCGTCTTTTTGCGCATGCACCTGTATTTATGCGCCAATCTAATTACATCTTACTTGACTAACGGCACTGCTAATCACACCAAATCAACTCAATTATCGCTATGCTTGCGATTAGGCAGTCCACGAACACCTGAACAGCAACTGTCTGCGCGAGGACGGGTTGCTCTAGATGCGTTAATTAAATGCATTTTGCAGGCAATACGTGGCTTTAAGCAGATTTCCATTTTAAATTGAATAGTTATTTCTCTGAGGACCATGCAGAAATCCCCCCCGTGAAGTGAAGAGCACAAAGGCCAACAAATAGGCCCCGAGTTAACAGTTAACTCCTTCATAGTCAGCTCTTAATTAAATCACCATGATGCATTTCTGTTTTCCTCTTCTCGATTCTAACTCAAGACATGCCCATCGTCAACTGACAGCTTTACAGATCAAAACGGCTTTAGTAACGCACACAGTTGTTAAAAGAAAAATACACTACTGACATAACTTTGGGGCAGTGGTGGCCTAGCGGTTAAGGAAGCGGCCCCATAATCAGGTTGCCGGTTCGAATCCCGATCCGCCAAGGTGCCACTGAGGTGCCACTGAGCAAAGCACCGTGCCCACACACTGCTCCCCGGGCGCCTGTCATGGCTGCCCACTGCTCACTCAGGGCGATGGGTTAAATGCAGAGGACAAATTTCACTGTGTGCACCGTGTGCTGTGCTGCTGTGTATCACATGTGACATATGAAAAAGAGTATAAAATTACTCATTTCATTTTAATAATTATATTGTGCATCCATGAATATCCACAATATTTATATTGTGTGTAATAGTCCTTATGGTAAATATTAATATAGTTTAAGTTTTTAACAAAAGAAGCATAGAACAAGGTTACTATCATAAAATAGTTTGACTTTGGTGAGACTATTGGTAACTTTCGTTTATGACACAGTAATTGTCATTTTTATCATAATTATCAGTTCAGCACTTAATGCTGACAGCAGCATAATAGATATGCCTCCAAACACCTCATCCTCCCTTAATTAACTTTTTTTTCTCTCTCTCTAGATGTCAAAAAGAAAGAAGCACACAAACGAATGCCTTCCTATAAGCAACAGTCCTACAGACAACAAAAGGAAAACACATAGATCAGCTCTGAGAACAGACTAGTCTGAAAACTTTCATTACTTTTCTTCAAATAAATTGCTTACTGCTCAGATAACAAAAAAAAAAAAAAAACTTTATCGCCATTGGTTTAAAATATGTAAGTTTTTATTTTCTCCATATATAAACTGTCAGACTGGCTTTATTAAGTCACAATTTTACCTCACAGCGGATGGTAGCAGGCAAAATTGCCTCGAATGGTGTTTGTGGGAGAATGTAAACTGTAGATCGTCTGGATCATCCCCTGCCAACCGCCAGCCGACCCCTAATTGCTTGATAGGTAAAAACAAGAGCTGTCTGAGCACCCCGGAAATCGCACCGCTATTATGTCCCATATTCCAGCAAGGACGGCTGAATGCCGGTCAATAACAGCAGCTTAAAAGTTTTGTTTCCAAGACGCGTCAGAAAACAATGCAATTCTGACAGCTCCTTTCAGACCAGTGAGAAGGTAGTAATTGCGGGAGTCGAGCACAATGCAGCATTTGTGCGATGAAGGACAGGTACACGTGTCTCATGGAACACGGCCACTAACCAGTTGGCCTTTCTTATACACGGTTGATTGTGTAGGGCAGTCCATTGTCTATTGCGTCTGCATGTGTGTGATAGCAAATGTTCAGAGAAATTCAACACATTATAAATAATAACCTGATATAATGTGGTCATTGCATTTCCTCACGGTCAGCTTCAGAGTGGCGTGACCGTACAAAACGTGCCAACTAGCTACAGAAGATGTTAAATCCCTCCATCTGACCATATTTCAGGTTAAATTGATCTAAGATGTAACATGGGCCATTTTAGAGCAGACTCATGTGATGGTATAGTATCATTTTGGCAATGCACAACATGACTCTCCTGCCCTTGACATTGCAAGTTCGATCACATCGAATCAATCAGAGGTAAACACCACTAAATCCAATATTTTTAGTAACTGTTTCGTCTTAAAAATTAGGTTTTCATGTTCAGGGGTAGATCTGGGACAGCTCAGTTGACTTCATTTTGACTGTGCACTCTCACTCTACTTTGTTGCCGTGTAGACGATCCAGACTGTCTGGAGGTATGTGGTGGTGAGCGAAGGTCAAAAGGTCAACATTCAATATATTTGAAATGAATAGTATTTATTAGCTAATGCAATGTGGCCTTTACACCTCATCCTCATCCTCCCTTAATTAACTTTTTTTTCTCTCTCTCTAGATGTCAAAAAGAAAGAAGCACACAAACGAATGCCTTCCTATAAGCAACAGTCCTACAGACAACAAAAGGAAAACACATAGATCAGCTCTGAGAACAGACTAGTCTGAAAACTTTCATTACTTTTCTTCAAATAAATTGCTTACTGCTCAGATAACAAAAAAAAAAAAAAACTTTATCGCCATTGGTTTAAAATATGTAAGTTTTTATTTTCTCCATATATAAACTGTCAGACTGGCTTTATTAAGTCACAATTTTACCTCACAGCGGATGGTAGCAGGCAAAATTGCCTCGAATGGTGTTTGTGGGAGAATGTAAACTGTAGATCGTCTGGATCATCCCCTGCCAACCGCCAGCCGACCCCTAATTGCTTGATAGGTAAAAACAAGAGCTGTCTGAGCACCCCGGAAATCGCACCGCTATTATGTCCCATATTCCAGCAAGGACGGCTGAATGCCGGTCAATAACAGCAGCTTAAAAGTTTTGTTTCCAAGACGCGTCAGAAAACAATGCAATTCTGACAGCTCCTTTCAGACCAGTGAGAAGGTAGTAATTGCGGGAGTCGAGCACAATGCAGCATTTGTGCGATGAAGGACAGGTACACGTGTCTCATGGAACACGGCCACTAACCAGTTGGCCTTTCTTATACACGGTTGATTGTGTAGGGCAGTCCATTGTCTATTGCGTCTGCATGTGTGTGATAGCAAATGTTCAGAGAAATTCAACACATTATAAATAATAACCTGATATAATGTGGTCATTGCATTTCCTCACGGTCAGCTTCAGAGTGGCGTGACCGTACAAAACGTGCCAACTAGCTACAGAAGATGTTAAATCCCTCCATCTGACCATATTTCAGGTTAAATTGATCTAAGATGTAACATGGGCCATTTTAGAGCAGACTCATGTGATGGTATAGTATCATTTTGGCAATGCACAACATGACTCTCCTGCCCTTGACATTGCAAGTTCGATCACATCGAATCAATCAGAGGTAAACACCACTAAATCCAATATTTTTAGTAACTGTTTCGTCTTAAAAATTAGGTTTTCATGTTCAGGGGTAGATCTGGGACAGCTCAGTTGACTTCATTTTGACTGTGCACTCTCACTCTACTTTGTTGCCGTGTAGACGATCCAGACTGTCTGGAGGTATGTGGTGGTGAGCGAAGGTCAAAAGGTCAACATTCAATATATTTGAAATGAATAGTATTTATTAGCTAATGCAATGTGGCCTTTTACAGAGTGGTGTGACCATCCCGAGAACATCATAATGGGGCAGCCAGAAGGTCTGACAGTCCTACAGCAGCAGCCACATCCCTCTCGCCGAGTCTCATTATTGCATACAGAGAAAGCAACATTCCCCCTCTGCTGTGGTTCATGCCCTCTACAGTGAAGTTACAGTTTGATAAGACACATGAGGCACTGTATATCCCATATATGGAACACTTGGGTCCCGTCGAGATGATAAAAAGCACTCCTTAACCTACAGTTTGATGAAAAACGACTACTGCCCTGTCATCAAAACAGCCAGCATCCCCATCTGGTCGTCTGGTCTGCAGAAAGTGGGATATATAACATGCCTTGGGGAATAAAAAGGCACAGAGTCATGTCACGGCACCCCATGACCCTTGCCTCCAGAGAACAGAGGAAGCTTGTTTGTCTCTGGTCGCCAATGACAAGCACCACCTAAATGAGGGAACACAGGGGGCATCCGCGGTGCCTCTCTGCAAGGTCACCCATTCCACAGGGCCTGAGGGCAACTATCAGGAAAGTCTGTAGCAATCAAGAATGAACATCTGCTCTGAAAGAGCACTGCGCCCCCACCGCATTGCTACTCCTGGGGGGCTTCTGAAAGGATGCAGTGGTGTACAGGGGGTGCTTAACTGGTCATAGAATGAAGAAGTTCATTGACCAGATACATTTGGTGAGAGAAAGCAGGAGCTTTGTGAAGTAATCCTGCTGCAGATGGGCTTTGTCCACCAGTAATCGATTGTCTGTTAAAGAACAAGGACCACAAGAATCTGTCAACGGTGGCTCAAGAGCCAATCACACACCAACCAATCACATAAAACACTGCAGTAGCCAGAGGTTGCACTGGTGTTGTACTGACTTCTGTCTTGGTGTCTGTAGCTTTAAATGCAAATGAGGGTAAGAGAGGAGGTACGGCCTATAGAATTGAGCGGGCATTCGTGGAAATGCTTTGTGACGGAAAATTTTAATCACCAAGCAACTGCAATGCTTTGCACATCTTGCAGTTCTTTGCAAGCCATGGTGTTCAGTGCAGGTACTTTTTTAGGGGAGGGGTGGGAAATTCTCTGGGCGGACAAAGCATGAGAAAGGGGAGGTAACATTTCCCCTTATGACGACATAAGGGGAGACATTCCAGATCCGACCTATCGACATTTCTAGCCACTGCAGGACCACAAACAGGCCAGGGGAACTCGTATTAATGAGTTCCTTTAGGGGTCCTTTAGGGGTCCTTTAACCATTTTTATTTGTAGCCCTCCAAATGCTCAACAAGTTTGTGTAGGTGGTATGAAATTTTCACTATAAGCCTGTTTAACTTAATAGCAGCGCTCACCATATAGCTGGTCTCAGTAATGGCTCTGCCTTCAAAGAGACTCTGAAAATGGAGACGCATCCCTTCATGGGTGAGTAGCAAAAAGCGTCATTTTGCACACAGCTGACTGTGTCATCCTGTGCTGCTTCCATTTTCCCGACCCACAAAACAGTAAAGATGTCTGCAGGACCGAGGACAAGAGACCTATTTGTTCACCCCCCCCCCTCTCTCCCGCCTTTGGAGGCTCTGCATCATGGTGAAACAGAGGAGCCATCATGTTGAGGAATAACAGACACATAAATCACACTTTAGAACAATCGTTTTACAATCTTACTTAATCCCAAGTGCAATGCATTTCTATTACAACAGTTTGCAATTGTTTGGACTGGCTATAAACATCTGCATTATATCAGTATTAATTTCATATAATGTCACTATATTAACTAATAATCAGTGTGTAATGGAATCGTTACGTTTCTGAGTATCTGTGGTTAGCCAGTGGTTATATTGGACATGGAATATGCATAATAAGAAGTCCTTTTCTTTCCTTTTGATAACTCAGTACTGGAACGAAACCATTTGGAGAACACAAGTGGGCGATATTAAAACGTATCAGCCTCGCATGTTATTCTAAGCGCACACCTGACAGCTTACAGCACGCTGCGGAGCATGTGTGACGGCACATTCCGGAAACGAACGTGAAAACGGACTGAGTAATGTGGTCCGGGGCTATGATGTCGCCTAAACGCACAGCAGCATATTGCCTCTTTGCTCTCAGATGTTTGTTCTAATCTCGTTGCTATACTCAGCGAGTCATGGCTTCTGATAGATTATTTTGTGAGCTGTCACATCCAGGCCTGTAATAACCAAACAACGGCTCATTGACTTTTAATAGGATGCAATTTGAGCCGAAATGCGGTGTTTAGAACTGGTGTAATAATAAGAGGGAAGGCAGCGGCGCTTGTACCTCCCTCAGCTATCGATGCCTGCTCAGCTCGCCGTCTTCACTGCGAAGGTCTAATGTCAGAAATCGGCAGGGGCCACAAGACATGCCAATGTCATTCAATATCAGCAAGGCCGTCGCAATAAACCTTTAGGATATGCATCCGCGGATAATGACACTTAAAGCCCACATTTACCCGTCAGTCACTGGGTTTCAAAGGTAAATGCGCGCCATTGAGGTCTGACCTACAGCTGAACTGTAGCATTTCCTGGCTGAAGGAGAAAAGAGTGGAAGGGACAGTCCATAAATCAACCAAAGGAAAAAAAAGAAGCATCAGACGATTCATTGACATTGCTTTTCTTAACATTCATAATCACCGGAGGACACAATGAGGCTTCAGAGCACCCCACTGCGGGGGTTTATGACAACCTCGCAGCCGCTGCAATCTAGAGGCGCCCTGGCACTGTCACTCAGGCCATTATCTCTGCAGACCAATTCCATCCAACCTCTACCGTTGATGCACATTATTCACCAGTGACAGAGAGAGCGGGCGAGAGCGTCGTTGGGTTAACCAACGGCGGTGGAGCACAGCTTGGCGACGTGGTCACCTTCAAATATAAATAAAATGACCGCGGCGCGCCAGTACGCCAGCCCACCGTCCTTTGTGCTCCCTCATTACCGCATAAGTGCGGATCTAATGAGGAGGAAAAAGGGCTCTGTTTTGTGGAAGATGAATGGATCCGAGGACGTCTCTGGCCACTCGGGTCTGCTTCCGTGCATCTGCGTCACTCTGCACTCCGACGAGAGCCTTGATGCGAGTCCCTCCGGGCCACAAGGGCCCCGAGAGTCCCTAATTACATGATTAAACTAATTATTCACATAACTATTGGCATGGAGCTCATTCAGCATCTGCGTGCGCCTGGGTCAAGAGCAGGTGATGATTAAAGCGCAGATGGAGACCGTGCACCGGACTGCCTGAGAGATCTGCGTTTCTCACGCTTCTCTCGCGCCTTCTTCTCTCTCGCCGTCTGACAGCACATATCTGCCTGCCATTCGACCGACGACTTCGCCGATATAGCAAGCTGTCCCGGCGACTGGCAATAATTCAAGCTGACACTACCTGTGGTCTGAATCCTTCGCTTTTTCCCTTTTTAATGGAACCTGGCAAGTCGGTGGGATGACAAGACTAATTTGCTGAAGCTGACCTTTTAGCCAGCGCTACTAAACCACAGCAACTGTGCGCGTCTCTGCAGAACACTGCATTAATTATGAGCAGTCACATTCCTACAGCAAGTCAGTTCACACGACTGCAGCCCTCCGGTTGCATTGTCAGGGTTATATAAAGAAAATGCATTTAACAGTTTCAATTAAAAACTGCTGCAATTAACAAAGTCAGTTAATTATGACCTGATTGCACAACATTAAAAAAGTGCCTCCACTTTTCAAAGTGTCGTACCAAGCGCACTCAAAAAATTAGCACAATGTAGGAAGTCCACAATTTTTACTGGAAAAGTTAAGGAACAAAAGCAGCATTAGCCGGCAGGCAAAAGGCCGCCTCTTTCTGGAAATTGCCTCTGTCTCCAGGGAGAAGGCTTTTAAGGTATCCATTTTGAACACAAAATTGCTTTCATTAGGAAATATATCTGTTTCGAGCATTTGATAATAAGGTATTTAAATGTAATACACAGGGAATTAAGCCAGGAAATGCTGTATCACTTCATTCTGCAAACATTTTTTGCAAAATAATGCAAGAAATAATGCAAAAAAATTAATTCTAATAGTTAAAATTCTAATAATTTTATTTTTTAAATAGTCACAGACCTGACTATTGTCCCTAAAGGCCAAAAAGCAGCATGTCTTCCAGAAGCTTCTGTCCTGCCGCTTTCTATTCACCCAAAGCAAAGAAGGCATTAAGAGGTAATGTGGTATTACTGTAAACAGCCCTATTCAAAGGCTTACAGCAGAAACAATATAGCATGGGCCATGGCTTAACATCCCCACCAATTTGATTTTCCATTTCACTTTAAACAATGTGCTTGCTGTGCTGGTGAGTGCAGCATTTTTCTTTGAAATGGACAAATGAATGTCATAATTGATCATCGAGATGCCAGGAGACATAGGGCACCGGCCGGTCCTATTTTCTAAGCAGTCAGGCAGGCTGTGTGGCAATGCAGTACTGCACAAACAGGCTTCACTGGGACCAAAAACGCACAAAACATCTTTTGAATGAAACTTTTTTCAATATCTTGCTTATGCTACATTGCTTATAGCATGTTAAAGTGCAGGAACAGGAGGTCAAATTAAGCATAAGCATTAAAAGTCATCGAATTGACACACGGATTGGTTAAACAGGGTCATCTGAGGTGTGTTGTTTGCACGGCAAACAGCCCCTTGTTCTAGCTGTAGTGTGGGACCACCCGTAAACACCTGCCAATCACTCTCCGGTTAATTCTTTGACCTCCCTATGCCTGACATGGGCACATGAGAGCAGAGCAGGAACAGAAAAGCCCTGAATGACAGCCCCAAGAGCACCGGTGCAATCGTGCCAAGGTCTGGGCCTGACAAGCACGTTCTACGCCCGCCCCACATCCACACCGGCCCTTTCTTCTGACACTACAAAAACAGGCGAGATTGGGACTGCACCCATGATGCCAACACTGAGGTAGCTCTCTTCAAACGTCTCTGCTGCAGAGTCACACCTGACAGGCGTGCAGTCCATTTATTCAGTGTAATGATTTCTCCCAACATGCCGTGGTTCACGCTGACACATTACGGATGCGATTCAGCCGTTCTCTTCATTGCATTCTACAGGACATTTTAAAAAGCAGATAAATATAGTCCTATACATCACAGTCAGGATCGGAAACTATTAGATATGGGTGTGTTAATTAGAACAGTTGTTCCGTAACAGAAATTCGAGCAGCGTGCTTCACGTAGATTTGCATCCTCCAGCTGAATGCTTTTTATTAGGATATTTACAAATCTGTAGTCGGTAAAGGGGAGCCGGGGGTGATCGGAGAAGGAATTAATAAGCTCTGTAGCACATTTGTATTGCTTAATATCACAGTTCCATCTCCATCAATAAAGGCCAAATGCATTCATCAAGCCTAAAAACACCCTGTCTGCATGCATTTTAACTGGATTTTATTTAATTTAAGAACAATTCAACAATGTGTTTAAGAGTGTTCAGTAAAATCAATTCAGTGTGAATGTGTAACATTTCTTTTGTAATTGCATATATTGTTACCATTTCTCTTCCTAAGACAAACTTTAAGACAAGCTTTTCCTCCAGGGGCAGTGGTAATAAGAAGGTTGCCACTGAGCAAAGTACCGTCCCCGCACACTGGTCCCCGGGTGCCTGTCATGGCTGCCCACTGCTCACTCATTACATTTACATTTACAGCATTTATCAGACGCCCTTATCCAGAGCGACTTACAACCAGTAGTTACAGGGACAGTCCCCCTGGAGCAACTTAGGGTTAAGTGTCTTGCTCAGGGACACAATGGTAGTAAATGGGATTTGAACCCGGGTCTTCTGGTTCATAGGCGAGTGTGTTACCCACTAGCCTACTACCACTCAGGGTGATGGGCTAAATGCAGAGGACACAGTCACTGTGTGTGCTGTGCTGCTGTGTATCACATGTGACAATCATTTCACTTTTTATTCAGTTACATTAATTGTTTTGTATATGTAAAGTTAAGGTGGCTCCTAGTTGGGATTTCATTATGGGTATTAATGTTGCACTGTAATCTATATATAAGATGACTGGATTTTTTTTTTACTTCAGTCAGTGCATGTGTGTTGAGTGAGTGAGTGAGTGAGTGAGTGAGTGAGTGAGTGAGTGAGTGGGCGGGAAACCGATCCACTAGCATGAGTGGAAGTGAATAGGAAGCATTAACCCTCCACTTAGCACCATGCTGTATTGGACCACAGTCTTTGCACTGCTCTAGTTTTGGATTAGTAAAATGAAAGATCAATGTCGTATTTAGTACAGTCAGTCCACAGTGTAAAATTTAAATTAAATTGTGAAAATATACATGGCCATTTCATAGTTATTCTTTGGTCCAAATGAATAATGAAGACAACAGAATATTTATCCACTTCCTTGTGGGCAGTGGTGGCCTAGCGGTTAAGGAAGCGACCCCGTAATCAGAAGGTTGCCGGTTCGAATCCCAATCCGCCAAGGTACCACTGAGGTGCCACTGAGCAAAGCACCGTCCCCACACACTGCTCCCCGGGCGCCGGTCATGGCTGCCCACTGCTCACTCAGGGTGATGGGTTAAATGCAGAGGACAAATTTCACTGTGTGCACCGTGTGCTGTGCTGCTGTGTATCACATGTGACAATCACTTCACTTTTTACTTTATTAAAAGAATGTTGGTTATATGTGCTGTCATGTTGCCACACTTCTTTTCAGTGTTGTTTTTATGGCACCCAGGCACAAAAAGACTTGTTCCATGCCATGTTTCTCACTTCCAGCATCTACCATTTCCACACTACAGCAGGAGGGGCTGATTTGTATGCACCGCAACACACCCCAATAGCCAACTTCAGATTGCTTCTCTGTGAAATGTATTGATCAGGCACACTTCAGTCGGAAATTTGGGTTTTGCAGCAGGCACATTTGCTAAGCCCACAATTAATGTATTGCCTCCAATGGGAGGAAGAAAAGGGGAAAAAAGTCAACATGATGACAAAGGCCAGGAGTTGTTCTAACAAAAGACATTTCCAATACAAGACACAGAGCCAGTCTTCATGCCAGGTTCGCTGATGGAGGACACAGCAGCGTGTCACTCTTAATGACTCACTGCACACCACATTAAGAAGATATTTCAGGTGAAACGCTCCAGGTCAGCTGTAGATTGACGGTCTTCACTCAGCAACCGCGAGCTCTCTATTGGTTGCATGGCGGTCTATGCTGGTTCATGCTGGATTCGCTGGTGGGCCAGCATTATGTTGTACGAAGATGATCCTCCAGCTTGGCCTCATTAAAGGTTCTACCTGCATGCAGTGTGCTGGTCATGCCGTCAGCCTGCCATGCTAGTCTGTGTTCGGCTTGTACGGAAGTAGGTTTCATTGATTTTAAAATGAAGGTGCAGGTCAGACTTCGGAATAGCTAGTCTCCGCATAGACAGCGGGTTCAAATTCTCACTAGCAAAGTACAGACAATCAGCAGATCGGTGATACAAGAACAACAAAAGCAGTTTTATAGATGACAACCCTGACCATATTATCCAGCATGTTGAAGGACTGGCAGAATGATCCGAAATCTACACCACACCTCTGAATCCAAGTGAAGAAACAGCAAAGCATATTCGTGCATATTCGTTTAGGAAAATCTGTGTGTTTTGAGGCACCACTATCTGAAATTCTCCCCCCTTCTACTAAGTCTCGCATGAAAACTGTCACTAATTGCTTATGATTTTTCTCACAAATTACTCACTGTCAATTTAGAGCTGCTTGGCACTCAATGAATGTTCTGTAAAGCCATGACGCTTCATCCTATTGGTTTACGCCATGCCAATTACTAGTTAGAAAATTAATTGATTTATTTCTTTTCAATGAATTACACAGAGAAAATGCCTTCATCAGGACCATCTGCTAATATATGTATGGAAGTCCTTTCAAACTGTGGGAAGAAATATTATTTTTCATTATTAGGATTTTCTGTTGCAATTCACTATTGTATTTGATGAAACTGCTGCAACTCTTTCCTTGCTTGTGGCAATTAGTGCCTCTCTCTCAACTAAATCATATTAAATCCACACACAAAAAAAAAATATTGCATTGTGCTCATTCTTCCCATTTTCTAAAAAAATGTCAGCATATGCATGAGGCAACATTCTGCCTTTTTTTAAAGCAATCGGCTGGGCTGGTGCATTAACTGTAATGAGTTGACCTGGTTAAAATGCACTGCACAGTTGTATATTGCACAATAATTACTCATTTTCTCATCAGATATTCCTGAAAAGGTATTTCCCTTTTCAGACAAAAAGGTCATCTATGCATGTATGCATGCTGACATTCAGTAAACTTAGTATTTAGTAGTTTATCTTGCTGAGAAACAGTAATTGGTGGAAATAATATTCACTAATCCATCATGAAATTCCAGTGGAAATTAGGTGGCAGACATGCAGATGTCTGTCACACCCACCAGTCGGCTGAGAATGAAAAATAATAAGGGCATTTTTTTTAAATGCCTGGCTTACAGATGTGTCCGTGCACAGTTAGATGTGCCACATCTAGATGTGTGACAATAACGAGAGCTGGTTTGTTCCCTTCCTGCTCCAAAAATTGTAATGAATGATCTGCACATCATCTAAATAGTTAGGACGTGCACCCACAGACATTCCAATCTATAATTATGACTCATCTTTGGCAATTTTTTGCTCTTTCCTCTTCCCACTGATTTGTAATGGCGTAATTAATCTCCTGCTTGTCTTTCCATTCTCTGCACACCTTGCAAATGTTCTGTCATGAGAACGCTGTGGGAACATTACAGCAGCGTTCCTTCAGAAGCTGACAAAAATGAATATTATCAGAGAACAGCACTGTTCCCAAACTGGCACTTTGTTTAAACAGCGTGATACTCTAAATACAATGACATTTCTACAAAATAAACATAATACGTGGAGGACATTTTGCTGGCATGGTTTAAGCCCTTGTGTCCCCTTCTGGGACATGTGCTGAGTGTATTGCTCTTAATTAACAGGACACATACACAAAATGTAATTTCCTACATGGAGACTAGGGGCAGCACACGCATATGACAGCATTGCCAGCTGTGGGAAATTGTGTCACCAACCAACAGGCAAGTGATCAGCAGAGTACTGGATGTCAATTTTGAATGTGGTGAACCAAAGGAAATCAATGGTGAGAATGGTTTGTTAGTGCATGCTGGAAACTGACAACGTCCATGTGTGTCCACCACCTTCATTTAGACACCACTGTTCCATCACTCCTACCATGTCGGTTTGTCCTACAATACAGTGCTAACGATAGTAGATAGCTCTGGGGCAGTGGTGGTCTAGCAGTTAAGGAAGCGGCCCCGTAATCCCGGTCCGCCAAGGTGCCACTGAGGTGCCACTGAGCAAAGCACCGTACCCCCCACACTGCTCCCCGGTCGCCTGTCATGGCTGCCCACTGCTCACTCAGGGTGGTGGGTTAAATGCAGATGACAAATTTCACTGTGTGCACCATGTGCTGTGCTGCTGTGTATCACATGTGACAATCACTTCACTTTAATAGTAGTTAGTGGGGTATGAACCTGTGGCTTTGTGGTCTTCTGGTTCTTAGGTGAGTGTTTTGCCCTCTAATCATACAGTACAGTTTTATTTATGTCCCGATTTACTTCTAAAGACCCATAGAACAGGCGAGTGTTTTGCTAAATTTCCAAGTAAAATGCTGCATTGTTTTAGACTGATTTCCTGTGGCGATCCTGCAGTAAACCCACGCAAGGCTATCAAAGCACGTCTCCATTCCTCAGAGCACTGCCACGCGAGTATGACTTTTAAATGCAAAAAATGTGTGACGACCCACTGGCAAAACCAAATCAAATGAGGGAGGGGGCAGTGGGGAAACAGTTTGTTTCAAATTCAGTAATGGCTCCTGTAACTCTGAGCTGTCTGGTCTTTAAAGCACAATGGAAAATATAGCATTTTCTCAAGACAACATCAAGCTATCAAGAAGCATGGCACCCAAAGTGGCACACTGTAACATGGAAATGGTTGGTAATGTCCTTGTCAGTCAGAATGCATTTGTCACCAAGAATCAATGTACTGCTTTTAAACAATGAAGATTTTACTCACAGTATACTCCAATGCACTTATGAAAAAAAGAAATTCTATGTTTGAAAATAGATTTGCACTGGACTTGGACAAGTTAATTATATACCAGGAATGGCTTAAAGCTGCGCCTTAAAATATCTGAAGTGTTTTCTTATTGTAGGTGAAGCGGTAGAAGACGTACACATGCACTCAGCTGCCATTTTCAAGCTCCTAAGAGAACTACAAATCTATATTTGCCGGGGAAAATTTAAAAAGGAAAAGAAAAAGTTTGCTTCCGTAGGAGGTGGATCCACAATCAACCCAAGTTTTATGATGAGGGGAGCGTTTTGTGTTATTACGCTCTGCCAGGAACGCTCGCCTCTGCCTCATACAATTACCTTCAGCCAGACGGCGCCACCACAAAAATATCCGATGCATCAAAAATATCAGAGGCTATTACTATTTCAACAATGCATGTCAATCCTGATGGACTATCGCATGCAATATTGATCTAAAAATAAGAGAGCGAGCGGCTCGGCACGCATCATTAAAAGAGCTGTTTGGTTTTATGAGGTCCCCCATTAGCGGTGTTAATCAGGATAAAAATGTCTATCTTGTCCCTTTGCAGTGGCTGACCGCAATAATGACTCATTAACCATTGTGTTTAAGTGAAATCTGTCTCCATCATTCACCATGAATATTCACACATTTTTCGTATTAGCCCCTCTCCTACCATAGCGGAGGACATAAAATCCCAATTTAATAACGTTTGTGATGAGGGATTGACAAAGGAAAATAGATCAAGGCAAATGTGTTACGAGTCTCGCCGGAAAAGAGAGATTAGGGCTATTTGCTTGTCATAATATTCTTTTTAGAGAAGAGTAATTTTCATTACCATTGTGCACTTCACATTGGCTCCCACCATCCATATATCTCCCACCATCCATATCCTGCAAGTCAAAGAAAACTTGGCACAGCAGGCTGCGGAATTTCAGAAAGGAGAAAAAGGTTTATTTTCACGATTTATAAATAATAAAGCAATCCCCAAAATATATATAAAGAGATTTTTATATTTTGTCATGCTGTGTGGCATTGGGAGTACTAAATGAAAGCAACTTGGATCTCCTAAAAAAAAAACGTCTCATTAATCTATGGCTTGGCCAGGCATTTATCAGCAAAATGTAACTGCATGGTGTTATCTATTCACAATTGTTTCACAATTTAAACCCCCCACCCCCACACCAAAAAAATAAAAAATAATTGCAATACACTATCTATGTCTTTCACAGTCACCTTTCAAGAGCCAAAATATCATACAGAGTGAGACCACAGAGCACAATTTAGCTATTTATAAGGTTGGATTATGTACATACATAAACTTGCAGCCACAGCAGCACTGGTCAGGAAGTGGCTATGAAAATCCTTTGCATTAATTTCCGTAAGGTAATTGCCTCCAAGGCATTTGATCGCAGCTCAGATGGAACAATACCTCTCATGCTGCGGTTCAACGTTTGTTTCACCTGTCTATTAGATAACCAAATCAAACAGACCATTAGACAGTGGCTTAATGTGAATGTAATTTAGCTACCATTTATATAGACAGTATGCACTATGTGTGCATGCATGTTTATGCAAACGAACATATATTTCTCTGAAAGAGTTTTTAATGAACGGCTGACATATTTTTAAGTGTTTATGCTAATGGTTCTCTCAGTATGCACATATACCATATTAAGGAGAGTTGGAGCCAGTCGAAAATGGCATCAGTGAAAGAGAGCTGTTGGACAGAGGCGAAGAATAAATTGCAAAACATGTCGTTTTTTTGCATACAAGTAGCTTAGCTTACTTTAAACGTGGCCAAAAAGTTCACACGTCAATCGCTCCTTAATTGAAAGAAAACAAGTTCTGTCAGTAATGGTGAGCATGTCAGAAACTTTGGGTCTTTCAGGCAATTATTTCTTTTTTTTCTTTTTATTCTCGACTTAATTCGGCGCTAATTGAATACTGGATGCACGTTGCCCTCCGTGCAATTAATCACGGAATCCACTGAAGGAAAATTTCTGCAGATATTCAGTCCAGATCCCTTGGTGTAACAAGGCCATGCATATCCAATTTTGTGTATGGGGAAGAAAAAATCATTAAGAAGAGTTGTATTGCAGACACCGAACTTCCATTTCGTCATTAGTGCAGCAACTGCCAGAAAATTTCACACAGGAAGACACGGCTGTCTCCAGTTATCATTAAAGTCTCCATCATGCTTGGAACATAGCTGCAGAAAAATAGCCAGATTGAATTTCTCCCTTATCTGCAAATATTGCCTCTCCCTCAGTCGCTCCCTCTCCCTGCACATAACGGGAGTGCTGGGTAATAATGGAAGTGATTTGGCTTGAGAGGATGACTTCAAGACTAAATTAATCATGCGTCAGGCAAGACAGTCTGCTGATGGTGAGGGAATTATGGATCAGACAGTTATGTACTATAAGCCCCCAATCAACCATGGTACATATTAGGTGTGGTTTATTCTAATCCCCATTTTGGAGAGAGGGTCACATGGTTCCAAATCTGGGTTTTAAATGGTGAAGCTTTGAGTGTCCACCAAGTGCAGGGAGGTACAAACAAAAAAAATCACATGAATCCTGAACATTAAATTGTTCAGTAAGCCACACTCAAAGATCTCAAATGACAGTCAACAAAATAAATGGGGGATTAAAAGCATGCTATGAAAACATAAAAATGTCTTGTTCCTTCACAATAGGGAATAACTGTGACTTACAAGCATTACTGCATTAATGTGCATATTTTCAACAATCTCCCATGGTTCATGGGCCTCCTTTGTTGCAATGTGTGGATTACATGGCGCTGACCAAACCAGAGACCCCATCATCAGTCCCACCCTCTACCCAGCCCATCCTGGTGGCTCGCGGCGGAGGGGCGTTAATCCATGAAGATTTTTTACGTACTTGTAAAAGTGTGTCAATAATAAATTCAGAAGATCAGAAAGTTGAACCTCCTCGGCTCATTCGTCCTGTGGCAAAAATGGTTGTTTAGAAATTATATAGAATTTTTGGGGGGGGCTTTCCACTCTCTTTACCTACTCTACACACCTCTGCTTTAAAATAACACGCATTCCAACATTTTCAAGATATCATTTTGCTAAACAGCTTTGGATGAACTTATAACATCCCATTATAGGCCACTGTGCATGATAAATTAGGATGGGTAATTATAAAAACCATTTTTAATTAACTACAGATTAAATCCTTTATATTCTCTCAGTGAAAGGGGAGGGGAAAACACACACAATGCGGAAACATTGTAAAAGCTCTTTAATGTGCAAACTGGTACCAGATAATGTGATAGATGACCACACTGGGTAAGAAAGTCCATAGATTTTCCTAATGAGAGAACAGACCTATTGGTTTAGTGGCTCTGAGCAGAGCGTAACTTTCCACAGTGTGTCTTCAGATTTAAATACAATGGCTAGAAACTGCAGGAAATGTTGGGAAGGGTAATGATCCTCTGGTGAGCCACTAAACAAAACACTGTCTCACTAACCGGCTTCATTACTGTTCGCTGATATCAAAGCACGGGCAAAACAATATGGATCCTGGAATAACATATGAGCAATATGAATTATAAAAATTCATGAGTGTCTAATGGGGTGGCATGTTGGCACTATTTCTCGTAACTAGGGGACATCCTAATCATGCTGTGTCCTATGCTCTCCACTTGCTTATATGATTGTTCTACAGGTTGGAAATAACATTTGTTGTAAACTGAGTCTGGAACACTCCCACTTTCAAATGATTTATACTAAGACATTTTGGGTACATTAACTAGGCTTATAATATTGCAGAATGAATCTACAAAATGTATGCATATACAGTGCCTCTGGAAAGTATTCACAGCCTTTGTTACAGCCTTGTTCCAAAATGGTTTAAAGTATTCACAGCCTTTGCCATGAAGCTCAAAATGGAGCTCAGGTGCCTCTTGTTTCCCCTGATCATCCTTGAGATGTTGCAATCAAACAAATAGTCTGTAGACCTCCGAGACAGGATTGTCCAGTTGATCAAATCTGGGAAAATGTTACAAAAATATTTCTGCTGGTTTGAAGGTCCCAGTGAGAACAGTGACCTCCATCCTTAAGTGGAAAAAATTCAAAACCACCAGGAAAGACTCTCAGACCATGAGAAACAAAATGAGACTTGAGACTGTAATTGCTGCCAAAGGTGCATCAACAAAGTTTGAGCAAAGGCTGATTTCTCCGTTTATAGAATATTGATCACTCACAACAGCCTGGAAAAGAAAAATCTCATTGTGAGAGCCATATCATGAATGTTTTGCACACCTTGATGTTAACATTGTGCAATAGGACTGCACAGCTTTTTAAAATTCTTCATTACTGTCTTCACCCTGAAACATGTACATGTACAAGGATCATTCCCCCTTTGCAAGCGAGTGCACTTGTTGCACTTTCCCTACAGCCTTGACAGGACAAATTACTGTATGACTGGATCATAACAATGGTCCTAGTTGCTGAAAGCATCCTAGGTTCACACCCCCCCTTATAGTTCAGTTACCTCATTTAATTCTTTTAAATTATTTTAAACAAATATAAGACGTGAAGAGGGCGCCAGTGGCAAATTTGCCAATCTTGGTTTCTCTGGCAAATGCCAAACATGCTGCACAGCGTTGGGCTGTGTGCACAACCCCCATCTGAGGACGTTGGGCCCTCATATCTCCCTCATGGAGACCGTTTGAGCAGACTCATGCACATTTGTGGCCTTCTGGAGGTCATCTTGCAATGCTCTGGCAGTGCTCTTGCACAAAGGCGGAGGTAGCGGTCCTACTGCTGGGTTGTTGCCCTCCTCCACGTTTCCTGTGACCAAACATCAGCCAGAAAGTCAGTCAGAATTGTCAGTCAGAGTTGCTTCCTATGTAGACAGTTTGATTTCACAATCGTGTGATTGACTTGGCGTTATAGTGTGCTCTTTTATAATGTTTTTTGAGCAGTATATAACTACCAAAACCTGACATTCCGATGTAAATCAATGGCCCTCATGATGAAAATTGATCATGGAAAAATGAGGGCTTGCTTTTCAGAAAAAAGATTGTGCTCTCAAGATCTCTAAAGACGATTGCAAAGCGCTCAGAGGGGTGCGGCAAGATCAAATGAACGCAGGTTATGTCTAGATTGGATTTTGTTTCACACACAAAATGGTCTACAAACTTAAATGTTTTTTTGCATGCGTTTCAAAGGCCGTCCATCTCGATTAGCATACGGCAATCATTAAAAGCACTCAATAAAGCCACGCATTAAGGAGACGTCCGTGTCTTGCAGTGGAGCAATAGCTTTCCCGCTTCTGCAGAAGCAGCTTTTCTCTGAATATATATTTTTTAACGCAAAGTACCCCACAGATTGCAGGGATTAGCTGAGTCATTTCGAGTGATTTTTGAGTGAATGCACAATCCTAATCCTGATACTTCTGCACACCTGGCATCGTGTGGGATCGAAACAGATGCTGTGGCACTGTGGAGCATCTTTGCCATCTTTGGATCACGTGAGGCAAAGAGGTTCTTTCCACTGGGTCATTGAGCGTCGCCTTCACATCACATGGTGACACAGCACCGACAGGTGGGCTGGTGACTAACACGCCCCAGATCACGCCTTCGAAATCATGAAATAGGGCTGTCAAAGCTCCCTTCACCGCCAACAGAGGAAAAAGTGTGCATGTCCGAGGTGGTAAGGACACGATTTAAATGCACCAATTCTCAGCTAAAAAATTCGAAGATGTGCTGATGTTATCTGTCTCTTTGAACACCATGCTCTTAAGAGTGCTTCTGATTCCTTTCACTGGCTAATAGTGTGACCCTGACAGATGGCATAAATGAGCTAGAGATGACCAGAAAAGCATATTAAAATGGAGAAAAGTGAATTGGTTAAACCCTGGAAGTATTTTCTTTAATTAACTCCATCTTTGATGATGACATTAACAATCTAAAACAGTCTAAAACTGAAAAGAGACATTATCATGGTGATACAAAGAGTTCAGATTAGTTATGGTTATGTTAGCCACCTTCTTATTCACTGCTGTCAGACCCTTGGGCAGTGCTGGAGAAGTTAAATATATTTTCTTAATTATCATTCATTTAGGCCCGCCTTACTTCACCCCATTCAAAGTGAATGGAAAGAGTCTTCACAGGACATGAAAGTAGGGAATAATGAAAAAAGCCCACTGCCTTATCCTGTTCTTACCTATCCCTTAGTTTCACACCATTTGGATGAGTTAAGGGAGGTCTTTGGAAAAGCCCATATATGCTGATTGATATCCAGTCTTGCCACATTGGAGCCATCTCTGTAATGCCTCCAGGCACTTATTTAAAGCTAATAAGATCACAACCCTCTCTAAATGAATGGGGGCCGAGCCATAAGTGCACATCCAATAGTCACTGGCACATAAAAATTGTATTCATCAAATTGCCTGTCAAATTTGATATTTGATTCATATTTGTTTTGCCGCCAGCTTGATTTTTTTCATATTTCACATGAACAGCTCTGCATCAACACAATTTAATTAACCTGAACACTAATCCATTTTCATAGCTTCCTTCTTGAAAGTGACACTCAAAATAAACCTAGTATATCTCAGAGGCAACAAGGTGAGATTGTAGGAGTAGGAGAGGTAAAGGAATCATCTTATTTGTTACTGATCTGTAAAATCTTGTCTTCATTTAAAATATTTTAAAAAACCTTCACAGTGATTATCAATCCTACATGAGCTGCAAAATAGAACATTTTGGCCTATACCTGCACCAAAGACATTGCAAAAAAAAAATGTTGGCACCATATGTGCCATTTGAGAATTATTTGGACCCAAACAATGTTTCACTTTACATGTGACTATAGTTATTCACTCCATCTGTTTCAGCTGTTTTGGGAAATATAATATAATAACTGGTTTGTGCACTATAAAAAGATGACTCATTTGAGGAGAAGACACTGGCCTGCAGCAGCAATTTTTGCCTACAATTCCCCAGCAGGAAATGTCTTGGTGCTTCCAATGGCCAGTTCTCCACTGATTGATGGTCTATGCATGCAAAGCCCCTATCTAACACATAATAATAATGAAGGCACAGATGTTTATCAAAAGTTCCCATTTACTTTGTTAACCGTAAAGTCCTCATAGCATCACAACACACATTCGGATAGACTCTAGGCCTCATAAACCTCTCAGCAAAGACGGAAACATATTCCGCGACTCTGAAAGCCTGATCCTCTGACGTGCTCTCATCTTCCCCAAAGGCACGAGCAAGTATCTGTGATAAGTCCACGTGTTTGTGTGTGGGAGAGACAAACAGAGAAAGAAGCCCATGCGAGAGGTGGGAAACAGGCTCCACAGCCAGATTATTTGCATATGCCTTTGATTTAAGCCGCCAGACTGCTCGGCCTAGCGTTTAATCGAGCATTTAATCAATTCCCATCGTACAGCTGTGGCGCTTCGCGTTCGCGCCGCCCCATCCTGCACCGCTTCTTCGGACGGCTCCGGCCTCACACGCAGCGTTAAAAAAGCGCTCTCGGACTCAGGATGAAATTAGGCAAAATCCCTGCCTCGGGAAGGAGCTCCCCCAACATCGGCGCTGCAATCCGAGCTCCACCTTCTGCTCCAGCCACGGACGGCACACGGGCTCCCGAGCGCAGGGCTCCGCGGTGCTCCCTGTCTAGCCACCGTGCCGCGCTCACTTTGCAAAAACATTGTGCTGAATATTAATAGGGGCAACAACAAGTCCTGCCAAGATTTATAGTAGGTGAGCACACGTGCTCTGGGCTGGCAGGCGGCACTGAAACTCTCCAAAGAACTGTGAAGAGAGGGGAGAATGCATATAAAATCCATTTACGGCTGTTTGCATGAGCACAGTAGATCCGATCAGCGGTCTGGCTGCAGGCCAGTTGCTGAGAAGGCTGGAGTGATGGGGAAGAAGGAGGAGGAGGAAGTGGAGGAGAGTTAAATGAGTGTGTCAGGTACGCTTAGAGAACACACTGGCTCCGAACCCCCTACCCAACTCGTTCGTCCGCCATAAAACCCTTCTTACTATAGGAGCAGCCTTGTTAACCCCGCCAGCCGCTCCCACCTGTAGTGCCAGGTCTTCGCGCCGAGGCGCTCGGCGGAGTCGAAGTTAGTGCAGCAGTTAAAGACAATTTCCAGATAACCGCTCGGCTATGGGAAATCGATGCAGCCAGAGCCGACTTTCGCAAGAGTCAATCACAGAGCTGCCGCCACGCCCGCCAAAACCAGCTCCAGCAGCCACAGGCCTTCTGCAAAGTGTTTATTAAGATGTATGCACACAATGGAACGGCCACATATGTGCTGACGCTTCAGAAAACCAATATATTGTTTGTTTTTTCCTTCCTTCTCTCACAAGTATTTATTGACCATTGCTGACAGTTGCGGCTGGGACTAGCGGGAGGCTGATTTTGTCCAGGCGCTCGGAGCGTCCGTCAAGGAGCCCGCTGGACCCGCCCGGCCGGGCTGACATTTCAAACTGATGAGGACCATAAAAACCCAGTGGGAGACTTGGCGGCATCCCATTCCTCTCTTACCAAGTACATCGCCCAAACAATCGACCAGCCTCAGTACGGCCCATCTCACCTGCATCTGCACAGGAACAGTTTTTACCTTCTGTATAGACCCGGAACAGAAGTACCACCATACTGTTTGTTTAAACTACATGCAGTATACAGCTGTAGCATGTTCTCAAAGGACCGGGCAAAATACCGTCCCATTTCAAACTTAAGGGTGTTGAAATCAATCTGATAAGCGATGCATTTCCATGCAGACATGGATGATTCTGCATCGATGCAGTGCAGAAGATAATTTATTATATCTCTGAATCAGGTGATAATCTGGCATGTAAATACACACACAAAATATGCATATCTCTGACATTGTTATTGTGATTGTGAAAAATGCCCAAAGCTGGTCACCGAAATCAATCTGGATTTTATCATGATCAACGATCGAGATTGTATAATCGTATTTATGTACATTTGCATAAGTACGATGACAAAATCATATCCAAAGCATTTGTGTTATGCTCAAGTCCAACAAAATCATTACAATGGATCCAGAGTTTTATTCATTATTAACATTCTGCATTATCTGCAAGAAAAAATAATTGTCATGCTGAATGTTATAAAAATGTTATGGCAGGGTTACAATAAATGAATTTATGTCCATAGCATCAGAGCCTTTGTCTTGCTGACACACATTTTCTTGCATTAGGAGGAACCCAGGGCCAACCGCACAGCATATGGTCTCACAAGGGGTCTGAATATCTCATCTCGGTGCCTAATGGCAGTCAGGCTACCTCTGGCGAGCCCCCCAAAGAAATGCCACACATTGAGGTTGAGGTTGTTGAGGTTGAAGTTTATTGTCATATGTACAAAGTACAGCGTACAGAGCACAATGAAATTCTTACTTGAAAACCTCTCCCACGTAGACAGAACATAGAACAATGATACATAGAAGACATAGAAGGCAAAGTGCAGCAGCAATAAATAATAAGTCACAATAATGGGCCATCCTGGATGAGCTGCACTACCTGAGCCACTTGTGTGGATTGTAGACTCCGTCTCATGCTACCAGTGACAGCCCCACCAGCAAAGTGACCAAAACATCAGCCATAAAGAATAAGAACTGAGAAGTGGTCTGTGGTCACCACCTGCAGAACTGCTGCTTTATTGGGGACGTCATGCTGTTTGCCTATAATTTCCACCTGTTGTGTATTCCATTTGCACGACAGCATGTGAAATTGATTTTCAATCAGTGTTGCTTCCTAAGTGGATTGTTTGATTTCAGAGAAGTGTGATTCACTTGGAGTTAAAGTGTTCCCTTTACTTTTGTAGCAGTAGTAGTAGTAGACCTGGTGGATATAAATGGGACCTTTTAGGGTTTTAGGTGCTGATATTTGTAGGATAAAAAATAATAGTCCCCCTGCAATAATCAATACTCTGTATTTATTTGGCTCACCACTCGCCACGAAATAATAGGAGTTAGCCCCACAGATTTACGTATGTTGTACATGTGATCACCATCACCTGACAACGGTGGCCCAGATTGCAAATCAAATTATCATTTAATCAAAAAACATTTAAAACATTTATTCACAACCTTTAACCAACTGCCGAAACAAATTTACAAGCAACGAATCATATAAAAAGAATAGGTGCTCTCGAACAGAAATTCGCTGACTGATCATTTATTGTGCAAGGTCAAAAAGAAATAAAAAAGGGATTAAAATAATAACAGACAGATAATTTACAGCTCTAACCTGCGATCTCGAGTTCAGTCCGGAACATTGCAGGAACGAGCAGAGTGAAATGAGGTTGAGCAGCGAGTCCCGGTTTAGTCAGTTGGGACACTTTGAGAGGCATTGTTGCTTCAGTCAAAGCACTCACAATATGAATTGCATCATTTTGCATTCATGTAAATGCACAATCTGATATTGTGATTGCGGCGCTGCACTTGCGAACCTGGAGGTTTGCAGTGCACCATAAACAGTGGATTACTGACAAAGTGAAGGTTTGTCTCATTTGATTATATTAAAAAATAAATGTAGTAACATTCATTTCCCTCCTCACTACACGTGATTCAATAATATCCGATCATTTTTTAGAAAAACATATGCCAGTGACTGCAGAATCTATCAGTCTAGCTCCAAAGGCGGTTCTGCTAATTCCGATCTCATACATAAAAATGCAAAACACCAATATGAAAAATTATTTAAAGGTTACCAGTAAATACATTTATTGGGTCTGCAGTATTTTTAAGACTGTTAACTCTTAATTTAAGGATTACTAGTCATTTTTTATTATATTTAAGGTCTCAGTTTTCACAAATCCAATGTAAGACTTTATAAGACTGCAGAAACCCTGTAATTAGACCCTATTTTTTCCAGGGTTCCAAGCCGAATCGGGGCCAAGTATCTCTTCTGTATGTGCATATTTACAAAAAAAGAGAATCTCCAAAAATGTACAGTGCTGATATCTAAGCTATTATTGTGTGACTATTCTTCAGGCAATCCATCGCACTGCCTTGTGTGGAGGGCCAGACGCTATCTCATAAACGCTTCAAATGAGAAGAAAAATACCCAAAGAGGTTGTTTCTGTACCCCTCTCTGGAGCTGAAGCCGACTTTTCGGCTAGGCTTCTGCATGCAATAACGTTGAAGACGCTGTGTGAGGCATCCATGATGAAAGAGGCAGAGTGTGGGCTACGGACCTCGTAATCTCCAGAGTTTATTAGGATTAGTGATTCCCGCCGCAAGAGCACAACTATTTGTCAGGATGTTGTACGGTTATGTGAGTGCCTTTCCCTCCCCACGCTGCTTCATTAACCATTGTTAATGCAATCGGTTATAAATATCTGACATTTCTCGCTGGCCCGGTCCCTGCACTGCTCATGCCCCACATCCTCGCCAGGAAAATATGGTCACATGTGGGAAATCTCGCGCGTGTGATTCTCTCATTTCTAATCAGTATTTCTGGCGGAGAGCACTGGCTCCAAATAAAGACTGTGACCAAATGGTGACTTTGTGAACACATCAGTCATTTTAATGAACGGCTCGCCGTGGAAGCCCCGGCTTGTTGTTTGTCTTGCGGCAGGAAACGCGCCACGCCTGTCAGCACCGGCCCCCTCAAGAAGGGCCAAACATCTGTGTGGGATTGTGGCGTGGCAACGGACGGCCCCTCTGCATGGGGCAAATCGCGCGTCCCTCGGCGAGGCGCGGCCAAGCAGGCTCATCAAGGCAGGCGCATTCCATAATCTGTTAATTTAATTACTATTTTTGGTGACTGAGGACTGGAGTACGGATGAAATCGCGGCAGCAATTACGGCAGGTTCATGTCATTAACTCGTTGTCATGTTTGTTTCAGGGTGAGTCCGGGATGTCACTGACTAATTGAGGTAGATGTGCATTCTGCAAGTTAATGACCTGAGAAGAAGCATTCTGCCAACATCCACTCTGCTACAAAATATGTTCTATAATATGTTCAGTATTCCAATATACACATAGGGCTGGATGACACAACCTCAATATTCAATGTCAGAATGTGACAGCTGGCTGGACCAGTCCAATTTTTACACTGTTTAATAATCCAAGACAATATGTTCGATACGTTCATTTTTTTATTCAATATGGGTTTTTGAGTATGATAAATAAGAAATAAAATAGTGTTCTTTATTATAATTGAGTACAGAATTGCTAAATTTAAAAAGATATTACTATGCTTTAATTAGTTATGACATTTCACAATATTTTCTATAATATGAGAAGCTTGTGAAGTTGCTTAACGGTCCATGCTCTGCTTTTAATGCAACCGAGAGATCAAATAAAATCAATATTCTCTTTTATTCTTTCCATTACTAGATGGCACAAACCATAAACACTGCCTAATTAAAGAATGAAATCCAGACTAGCCTCCTGTGGCGTTCTGATATTGACACTCCACACTTATTTTACACTTTGCATGTTTGAAACCGCGGCAAGAACAGTCTGTCTTCAGAGAAGGGTTCTTTGCGGAACTCGTTTCTTCCTTTTGTTTGGCTGTATAGGAAAGGTTCCTTGAATGCATACAAAGTAGACCTACCAATATACAACCTTTTTTTTTTTTGGTTCTACTTCACAGGGTCCTGCTTTTGTATTTCAGCATGTACTGAACTCTGTACTCTGTACTCTGTACTCTGTACACGGAGATGCCTACGTAAAAGGCCATGTGTGCCGCATCCCCACAGTTAAATGCTCAGGCGCTGATACAGAAACCTCTGTGTGCACGATGCCAGTTTGGGTGAAAGTGAAGCAATTGTCATTGTGATACACAGCACAGCACAGGGTGCACAAAACGAAATGTGTCCTCTGCTTTTAACCATCATCCTTGGTGAGCAGTGGGCAGCCATGACGGGCATGTGAAAATAATCAGCTATTTGGAAGGACATGCAGGTAAGCTGTCAATCATGCTGGGTGGCTGAAATAATTCCACACCCACAAAAAAAAGGTTGGGCGGGTAATTAGTTTGTCCTCTTCAAAATACAGGTACAGATAACTAGAAAGTAGATAGTCTTCATGTATTCCAAAGGCCCAAATTTAGTAATCTCTTCTTATATATGTTTATGCCATTTTGTCCAGCAACACCAGTTTGTAAACCAGATGAATGACTTTTAAAAGTATTTAATCAAATTTGCTTGTGATTAAATTCAAAGAGCCAGTGAAATGTTAATTCTCCGAACATTTGCTTTTCTCAAAATAAAAGCAGCGCTCATGTTTTTCTAATGAGTTACACGGACATTAAAAGGCAGAGATAAGCACAGGCAGACACAGAATATTTTGTAAAGTGAAGTCATTGTCATCAGCAGCCTGAAAGTGAGGAACCCATTTATTTCTCTTAATTATTTATTCCTGGACAGCAATGACAAGTACTTTTTTCTTAGATGCACTTTAGAAGTGTTTTGGTAGACACAGATGAAAAGTTTGAGTGGAGAAGTAGGGCTTTATTTGCATACAACGTGAACTTAGAGATCGCGAGGAGAGCACCTTGCGCAATTAAACACAAAAGGCTGACTTTAAAGCATGGAATGTCCAAAAATAAAGGGAAAAATTTATATTTATCCAATAATACACAAGAGGAAGTGTCTACACCAGTGGACAGAATTTATGATATCCGGATGTTGCTTTAATGAAAGTGCTTTAGAACAGAAATGTAGACCTTTAGCATAAGTACTGTTTTCAAGGAATTGCTGTATTTGCATTAAAATATGCTTTAACAATCCATTTTTGCTAACTGTTACCAGTTATAGTTATCATTGTAAGCAAAATATAAAAGAACAAATGTGTTTACATTTGCCCTTTCATCTGATTTTATGTGAGTTTAGTCTATTCCGCCTTATTTCTGCATTAATAGCATGCATTTATGAAATATTAACAATGATCCGCCTGTGACACTGATCCCTGGAGGGTTTACTAGAGGTAGCTGGTGTGCAAAAATGAACAATGGAGCAACAGCAGAGTGCTAAAAAGCACCTGAGTGCTTCTGCAACCTAGAGAACCTGCGAGAACCTGGACTCGGAGAAATCTTTCCCCATATTATGCATATGCATGATACAACCCAACAATGGTTATGATTACATAATTGCTAAATCCGTAATGTACCAGGAAAAATGGGTGCTTTTTCCAAAACTCTCTGTCACATTTTTATATACAAACCAGTAGGTCTGGTTGACCTATATAATAATAATAATAATAAAAATATATATATGTAACTTGTATTTGTATATGAGCATTGTGACCATTTTCCTCTCAGTTGCATGACTACAGTCCATTGTTAGGACCGATCAATATATCAATAGTAATCCTGCTCATCCTACAGTTGTGTACCAGCAGTCACAGACTCCAAACATGTATTTCACATTATTGTGAAAAAAAGTGCTAAATCAGCTCATCTTTTCATGATATAAAAATAGCTTTATTGTCTACTTGAACAATTTGTTTGCATTCAGAATCGAAATGTTCTTTTCGTGCGTCTGCCTAACTACTGCAGTTTAGGCGTTGGTGTCCTTGCTGTCACTATAGTAAACATCATCACCAGTGGGCTGTGGAAATTAATGGTTATGAGCAGATGTGACAAAGTTAATGACAGGCGGCTTCTTGTACACACTGTAAAGGAGAAATAACACGAACCGCTAAAGATCCCCCACACTGTATAATTACTGTTATTATATACATCTAACAGGTCCGAATGTCAAGTCTGATGAAGATCAGATATCAAAATCAAGCACAAGAATGAGGAAAATTCTAAGGTTATTAACTTGTGTTTAGCATGCTTACGCAATTACCATCCATAGTGAAACTACAGTTCAAAAGTGGTTAGAAAGAATACGTTTGAATGAAAAATATTACAAAATGAATGAGAAAATGGCCATTAGCCAAGACAGAAACCATCGGTCAGACGAAGGTCGGCCTAGTGGGTAAGGAATAGGACCTGGAATCGGAGGGTTCGAATCCCGAGCCGCTTGGGTGCCACTGAGGTGCTAAACCGAGCAAAGCATCGTCCCCACACACTGCTCCCCAGGCCCACTGCTCACTAACAGCAATGGGTTAAAAGCAGAGGACTCATTTCACTTTTTAGTTTTAGTCGCTACTACAGTAATTTACAAAATGTTATCTTATTTTAATGGACAAAACAGTTGTTTTCTGTTCTAAAAGGAAGACATTTATAAATGCCCCCAACGGTGCAGGTAACAGCATGGCTAGCTAACGTTTATCAAAAATTACACAATAAAAAAAAACATTTAAATTAACATTTCAGAGAGTTTATATCAGTCCACTACAAATAAGAGTTCGGTTTAAAAAAGGTCCATGTTGGTCCGAGACTTTTTCATGATGGTGGGTAAATCAGGGGCGACTCTTGCTCCTCATAAGGGCTCTTGGGATCGTATTTGGTTTATTTGACACTAAATAGTGTCAGTTTGACATACTTTACACCGTAAAGTGTTCGATTTAACTGATCTTGAGTAGACTCTTATAAGCGCTCTGCTGTGATAATTTTTACGAACGCCTCTGTTTTTCTCTAGGATTTTCTCCACTGGTCTGAGTTACAGTAAGCTTTTAGATGATGATGGTGGGAAAAAAGCCCTAGAGGAGGGCAGGGATCAGTAACCCACATGCTACTCATTGATGTGATGCAGACACTACAAGGAACAGACATTGAAGTCGGTGCCCGCAAAAAAAAAAAATTGGAGGAAGGAGAATGAAGCGAGAACTGTGCAAGAACTGAGAATGTACTGGAGCAGAAGAGGACAACAGCTACAGATGGGCCAAAATTAAAGCTTTGCAAAACTCAGTGAAATGCGGCAGCCAGTGTCTTTTTTTTTTTATTTTGCAACTAGAGCGTAGCCTAATTTTCCTCCCTCAAAACACCGGCCCTGGCAGACTACATCTGGAGGTAACTATGCTCGAAATTTCTGACACGTCCTGATGACCCCACACGCAGGGGTGCTGGGTAACTGCTAACTTCTGAACGCCTTTCAGATGCTGTTGAAGTATTTTTATTTGGAACGTCCTGGAACGAACACCTCTAGAGAAGAGGGCCTTTCATCCAATTTTGATCTTTGTCACTTTGACCAGATCAGAATGTAAAAATAGCTTAAACTGCTCTCTTAAAAGGCATTATTAAAGCTATTTTTATTTTTATTTTTTTTGGAAGGGCAGTACATTCCTATAAAAATATTACCTTCACGTCCAATCAACACTTTCATAAAATCATTATATTTCTAGCTCTGAGCACGGTCTTAAAAGGCATCATCATGCGTTGGCTCCGACCGAGGACAGACGTCCACTTCTGCCCTCCACCGTCTGGTCGGCGACTACAGATGCTAGACCCAGCAGTGCTGCTTCAAACTGCCTGGGCTTCATCCAATCAGAAATGATCTCAGTGTTACGTCCCTAGATTAAAACACTTGGCTCTTGGAACATTTGGATTTTCGTGAGCAACTGGCAATGAAGCACAAACCCCACCGACAACTGTTCTCAGTCAATATTGCAGGTTCTGCTGGGGTAGGTACCACAGAATTAGATATAATAAATGCCACAGATATATTATGTGGCTGAAATCAATAACGAGGGAAGAAAAAAAATTCATCATCAGCCCAACCCCAACTGTTAAAGCCTCGGGCACACACACAAAAACAGGATTCTTCTAAACGAATAAAAAAGCTGTCCTCTTGCAAAGGTGTATCTTCTGACTTTCCTTTTGGAGGACAGGCGAGGGCAATGTCATCGTCCCGGCCGGGGGCGGGTGGCGCGCACACTAATCAACCGCTCTTGTCCCCTGCAGCCTCTCGGAGCCTAAAATCAGCTTTCATCCTTCCGGCTGCAGATTTTTGGACATCGGGTTAATCATAGCCACACAGCACCGTATGTACGCATTCTAGGTCACTGACCCACGGTCTCGCAAAAAAACATCACACTACATGCCAGTCCAATACAATCAGATAAGCCCCGAGCAGGATTACTTGTTCTGCTCCTAACCTCGTTTCCAGAGCTGCTCTTCACCTCTGCAAAAACAACCAAACCTGCACACAAATATTGAGATATTGTCCAACTAATTAAATATCCACGACTCTCCTGAAGTGCTGACGAAGCTTTGAATGGATTGCGTTCAAACAAGACTTAAAAACTCAGATTCCATCAAAGCTGCGGACATATATATATATATATATATATATACACACACACACACACACACACACACACACACACACACACACACACACTAAATGCATTATGTATTGTTATCAATGGGAAATGTGCGCATGAATATGCATGAGGTCCGGCATTGTAAACACGGCGGCAGACACGGCAGTGAGCCGGAGACGCGGGCCTTGTCACCGTCCGATCAGTGACACCGCATCTCAGCGTTCGGCAGGCTGCCCGTCCCTGCGACCGGGGCGATTACACAACGCGACGCAACGCGGCGCATCTCAAACGCATGATTCACCGCAAGCCGAGAAGAGAAAATAACATTTTCAGCCTGGCCGATGCCGGCAGCAGAGTCAAGGCACTCAGGTAAAGTCAGGGTTAGAGCATGTGGGGACAAAAAGGAGCTGGCCTTAAATTACCATTACATAAGCGCACGGCTTTACTCTTGTGTAACTATTAGTACAAATCAAACAAAATGAAACAGCTGATATGGAAATGAATAAAAAAACTCAAGGGTAACTATAAAACATTGCATTAAATGGTATCATTTGCAGTAGTATTCCTTTTTTCCATCCATTAGTGGCACAATTTTAGCCTAATTGTCAGTGTACTCCAGTAGGAAATATACACTTATGGAACCTATATATAGAATACGGGGCAGTGGTGGCCTAGCGTTTAAGGAAGCGGCCCCGTAATCAGAAGGTTGCCGGTTCGAATCCCGATCCGCCAAGGTGCCACTGAGGTGCCACTGAGCAAAGCACCGTCCCCACACACTGCTCCCCGGGCGCCTGTCATGGCTGCCCACTGCTCACTCAGGGTGATGAGGACAAATTTCACCGTGTGCACCGTGTGCTGTGCTGCTGTGTACCACATGTGACAATCACTTCACTTTTTTTTTTTAGAATGTATTTGTAGAATCGCTGAATGGTTTAATAACAGCTGTGTGTAAATCTGTGCAGTTGTTGAGCAATGGGAATTTACTTAATAAACCACACAAAGAGTGAAACATCTTTCCATTTCATTCTATTAATTGCACGTAAAGACTGAAGCAATACTTTGAAGGTCAAATATGATATCAGACACATGTTTGATCATGATTTTTTAATGTTGTTATGTTGGAAGCATGCAACATTGATTATTGTCTTGTTCAGGGCGTTGGCAGGGATGGCGACAGGCCTTTAACGAAGTGTGCTGCTTATTTCGTTCTGAATAACGGAGTGAGAGGACTTTCGCGTTTCACCCTTGTACTTTACGTTCGTTACGGATTTGCATGCGAGCAAGATATGTGTTGAGTTTTCGGGAGTTGGACCAGTGTGAATAAGTTTTCCAGAGAGTGGTCATTACTGTCGGGATGAAGTCATTTGAAGTGGATTACTTCCTTAACCAGTCGACACCCCCACCCACAATTAATTAAAGCCAGGCTTTTGTTGGAGTTGAAAGAAAATGTGATGGGAAATTGGGTCCATTTCCTGAAAATAATCAAACTCAAACATGTCCAACGGGCCTATGCTAGTTGCCCGTTATGTGAGTAATGAAGAACTACGTCCAGAAGAAAGATTTCCATTAGCTTCCAGTCTTATAATAACAAGACTTTTTTCAAAGATATTGATTATAATAATTTTCAGACGTGTTCTGAAATATTATCTAGAAATTACCTCTTTGTGAAAAATAGAGGCAATTGGCCCGAACAAGATTGGCCCGAACGTTTTTGGTTCTGGGAGCCCTGAGTGATCACAGCGGAGCACAATCCGGCCTGGTCAGTCAGGGTTCCATTAATACAGGCGGGGCCACATTGACCTGGACATGTTTCTGGCAATCGCCACACGCCTTTGGGTTATTTTCAGTTGTTCCTTTTCTGATCTTTTTCGGTCCTCGTGACAGTTTTTGTTCCTTAATATGCCTTTCCCTGTGAGCCCGGAGTATGATCGGTTTCCTCAAAAAGTTTATCTAAGGTCCTGTCCACACTCTAAAATGGGTTTTCGGTTTCTAGAGAGGATTTCTTCTAGTTGTTTTATAAGGTTGTATGTATGACACATATGGGTTATTGGTCAAGTTAGAGCTAGTACGTTTTCCCAAAAAAGCCGCTTTGCTGTACACACGAACACACGGAAAAGAGAAATTGTCTCTGGAACCCGTTTTAGAAAAAGACCGCTCTGGGTCCCCATTTCTGTGTGGATGCTAGGGGTGTCAAAATTGATCTTATAATCGAAGAGGCGTGATGCAGATGTGGACGATTCTGCATCGATGCAGCGCAGAGCATAAATGATTATTATATCATAATGACGTCACTTTTTCTGCCAGCGGCAGAAAAATTCACATTAAAAAGTGATGTTAAACAATCAGAATCAGAATGTAATCTATTCTGACCTTTTTAAATATTTTGGCGTGAACTGTCAGAATTGCATTCTGTATGTGGAGATTTTTTGTTGACCTGATCATAGGAGCTGGGGCGATGTAGGATGTGTACCTCAGAAATGTGTGTGTGTGTGTGTGTGTGTGTGTGCGTGTGTGGACACAAGAGTGACGTGGACATCTGCAAACAAGCCTCAAGAGCTCTACCCAGTGGGGAAATAAAGCTGTTTTATGTCTCACGGGAAGTAGGTGTTGTGCATGATGGGAAATAATCTGTTAGCAGAAGATGTGCAGCCCACATAAGCACCCCACCCCCACCTCCACCCTGCCTCTACCCTACGTGACTGCATGGATTAGTCGTTTTTTTCCGTTCTGGCTCTTAATCTGAAAATGGCTGCACCGATAATATCCGGCAGCATTGCCGTCTCATCACAGATGCTGGATTCTGTTCTCCATTAATCCACCAGCATAGATGCATCTAAGAAATATATTCTGAGACAAGCAGAGCTACATCGCTTAAATGAAAGAAAACTGTACATCATTTCATTATGTGTGCAATTTGAAGACCTGATTTTCTGATAACTAAATCAACATACAGATCGGAATAAATTACACTTGGGAATGGACAGCCTCTGAGTCTGCCTTTTGAATGTCCGCTGCCAAAATGTTAAATAAACATCAGAAGTAGATATAACTCTAATAAGAGTTATAATCACCCTAAACAGACACATGAGTGATTTGTAGCAGAGCTATTCTGGCTATCGATGTCTACCTTTTATTTCACTTTTCAATATTTCTGTTCAAGCCATATTCTCACGGTATAAGTGTGGGCATTTAGGGAGGGTCACTTTGAGCACACAAGAAGGAGGGCATCATTACAAAATTACATATATCGACTGAATTTAGTATGACTGCAGGGTATTTTTAACCCTTTAAAGGGGGTAATGGGGTCCAGCTAAAAGCTGGAGCATCTGAGAAGGAGATGTGTGCTGGTTTGGGCTCTTATCCACTGCCGTGTGCAGATTGAAGGGCTCTAAGCCAGGGTGGAATTTCTGACTGCTCACCAGCTAACTGTCAGTGATTCAAATTGGATTCTTCATTATGCAGGAAAGGGTCTTCTCACCACTGGCCTCCTGTAATCACACCCCACAGCTAAATGAACTTTTTTTTTTTTTTTTTTGAATGCATGCATGCAATTCACCTTTGCGGACTCATATTTCTCCACTCTTATCGTCCTACATTTGACATACTTTATAAATGGTAATGGAATGGGGGCTAGGATTTTATTATGTGCATTCCTAACAGAGAGCAACACACGCAGCAAGGACGTGCAGGCCTCCTCTCTCCGAACGGAGGTCGCCATGACACTAAACAAATCTGGTTTCAGCTCAACATTTCACCCCTGACAAAGGATGTTACTGTGCTAAAGGCGGAAGAACACAACAAAAGGGAGCATTATCCGACCAAATAAAACCCAATCTTTGCCAAGGGGAAGTTCCTCGATGCTTAAACCCCAGATATTGCTGAGGTGCTTAAACAAGGTCCAATTTTACAGGCAGAAAAGTCGGAAGTGTTTACATGTCTGAACATCATAGGCATACAATATAATCCATATTAGGGTGCAAATTGCAGGAAGAGTGTGACACCATCTAAATCCCTGAAAAGGGGAGATGAGAGGCCATCCCATGATCAAGGCACCCAGCGGCACATGACAAGCTTGTCATGGGGTCAGCTTCAGGGTCACACAGATTATCCTACACCTTAAGACTTTTTAAGATTTTTAAGCATAAATAAATAAATAAATAGATAGATAGTACACTTAATACATCACTTACACTCGACAGGTGTCAATCAACAGAGCTCAAGAGCATAATGAATAATATTTGTTAAATAACCACATTACATCAAGGGGTGAGAACCATACGTGATGTAAGTGACATTTTGGGCAAAATTGAGATTTACAAAATGAAAAGACTTAATCACCTCTTTCTACAGGCTATAGAATAAACTCTTAATAATTCATAAGCAAAAATGAAAGGACAGTAAACACATGGAAGAGGTTGAGGCAAAAAAGCACTGTTAAAATGTTCTGCACTATGTATATGGCTATCCATGGGTTTGAAGGTTTTTTTTTAATTATTAAATCAACACACCAAGTTCGGTCATTTATTTGCTCTCTTTTTTAAGTTGTCCTTTGATATGAATAAATGCTTGAAAGCAAGTAATATGCTGTATTTGGAAACATGAGACAGAGTGAATTCGAGACTATTCTGCACTCAGCCATCTGAAGTGCAGTAAATGTTGATTCATGTGATGCCGTGTTAAAAGTCATTCTTCATTGTTGAGCAGCTAGAGCAGAAACTCGTAGTGATATAAACTTTAAATCTTCCTTCAGGAGGCTATTTCGTACATCACGCCGCACTTCAATATGGAGCAGAATCCTCAAAAGTCATCCATTTACTCTGAAGTCATTTATTCACAAAAGCTCTTTAAAAGAGCTGCAGCAATATTTTAGACAGTTTTTCTTACAATTTTTTTTTTAAATGTTATTCACTGTATGTAATAGTATATAGGATTATGGTGGTGGTCTCTCCTGACTATTGAAAATGGTGCGTGATAAATGAGGAACGCCGTGTTGTTCATTTTAGTCTAAGCCATGTCACGGCTCGAATTTATCACAATAAAAGCCGCTGCTGAAAAGCATGTTTATTTTTGTTTTCAACAAGGTATCGCCCCCTCTTGAGAAAAATGTGGTTTTGAAACTCTGCAAGAGTTTGACCTGCATTCAGTAGGTTGTTAAAGAGGACCGTGGCAAAGGCTGCATGGGAAATATGGTATAAGTGTCACAGCGGTGTTCAAGGGCGAGTTTGAATGTACCGTGACAAGGATGTTCAGACTTTGCAGGTGCATGTGAAAGGTGCATCTAGCCATGCATTTAACCTCTTAAAACTCCTGGAAGCAGCACTTACTACAAAAGACATAAAAATAAAAATTTTATAGGCAAATCATGAATTTCGGTTAAATCATGCATTTCGAGTACAATTTGGCTCCCCCATGAATAAAAAGCGGCTCCATTATTTGGACATATTTATAAAAGATCATTTGCCCATAAAATTCATAACATGCAAATACTGCCTAAACTTACCAGTTACCAGACTAAAACAACTCTAGGTACTGTAAAAATACATCACCTGACCTGACTGCAGAACTTTTGAACATGGATTTACGCTGTTAATAGAATTTGCGTTTCAGCGTTGCCTGAGAATTTTGTAATTGATTATAAGAAATTATTATTACAGATTAAATGTATCTTAAACGCAGACCGCTCTAGCCTGTATGTTAAACCTTTACCGTACAGTAGTAAGTAGTGCATAACAAAAAAAAAACACACACTGCCAGTGTCTTACTTTGATAAATGGCTAAGAGAACAATTATTCCAGAAGTCAGAGACTGAGTCATAAGTCATGTAGTTTAGGACCAAATGACTAAATCAAGTGGGAGCGTTTTACTCCAGGCACTCGCTTGTCTCTACGAATTACTGACTGGATTACAAGTTGTTGCACAGCTTGAGATGATGTGCGAGGCTAGTCACAGGGCACAGAAACTTGCTCTGCCCTATTATTTTGACATATTTTTCTGATTCTGCTGTCTGTCCTACATAGCCCTCGGGTGGGGAAGTGTGGGGGGAACTGCCATAATGGCCAGCGAGTTCCTGCATTATTTGCCTTGTGGGAGCCACAAGCCACCCTGGGTGTCGCTGTGAGGCTGAGTCAGGGAGGCAACAAGTCAGCCTACATGCGGATGCCATTCGGGGGCTTCCTGTTAATAAAATATGGTAATGGAATTCCTATCAGGAGTCTTCGGCACTTTGGCGGCTCCCGAAATATCAAAGGCCCGATTCAGGGCCAACTGTTTACCACCGACCCAAACTGATGTGACACATGCAGCCTTTGGAGACACACCACTGCTACATAATTACGACAAGAGTCATATATTTTTGAGCCTCGGGACCGTGGGAATATAAAACATTTAATTGATGGAAATAAGTTACAGGGGTACAAGCAAGGATTTCTGGGATGTCCGTGCAGCGCATGCACAACACAGCGCAAAAACATTAAACATGCAAAAACACACAAAACCTCTGAAGGCCGGTGATTCATGTATGCACATATGAATCAAATGCAAATAAAGATTTTAAATGACAACAGGGTCCCTCAAAAGAGGTCTTGACTATTTCAGCTGCTTATAATGGGAAATGGGAAAAGTATGGAATAGCATGTGAATGATATGACTTCATTCTGAGAGTCAACCTTGTGCAACACGTACAATGTTTGAACACACCTTCTCATTCAATGTGTTTTCTTTATTGTCATCATTTACATTGGTAGATTCTCACTGAAGGCATCAAAACTATGAATGAACACATGTGGAATTATGTACTTAACAAAAAGTGGAGACCTGAACCCAATCAAGATGGTTTGGGGTGAGCTGGACCGCAGAGTGAAGGTAAAGGGGCCAACAAGTGCTAAACACCTCTGGGAACTCTTTCAAGATTGTTGGAAAACCATTTCAGGTGACGACCTCTTGAAGCTCATCGAGAGAATGCCAAGAGTGTGCAAAGCAGTAATCAGAGCAAAGGGCGGCTATTTAGAAGAAACTAGAATATAAAACATGTTTTCAGTTATTTCACCTTTTTCTGTTAAGTACATAACTCCACATGTGTTCATTCATAGTTTTGATGCCTTCAGTGAGAATCTACCAATGTAAATGGTCATGAAAATAAAGAAAATACACTGAATGAGAAGGTCTGTCCAAACGTTTGGCCTGTACTGTAACTACTTGAACCCCTTTTCATGGTATTGCATATGGAATTACTCCTACAGGGGAGGGTTGGCTGTGCCCTCACCAGGAACAAATGGTCACATTAGTCACTGTCTGTTATTGCAATGGCAGAGAAAGTAGGTCAGAACTTTAGCTGGACCCTAAGACCTTGGTTGACCCTCATTTATTTCCCATGATTTTGGTCAATTTAAAGTTGCAAATCCACCTAATGCACATGCCTTTGGACAGCTGGAGGAAACCAGAGACCTCAACATAGGGAGAGCATGCAAACTCACACAAGGACTCATACGTACAATCTTGGAAGTGTGAGGTCACATCGCTAACCATCATGCCACCGCGTGACCTCTCAGGCTAAATAATCAGTCTCAAATCCCATCTTTAGTACATTTCGGCTCTATGATATATGTGATCAGAATGAATCGCATTTCAATTGGCTGTTGGCGTGTTCTCTATTCTCATGAGTTCATTCTTGTAAGGCTAGTTAGCAAGAACACTTCATAGAAAACCATTATGAAGCATTCGGGCCCTCACTGCCAGACTGTGCAACAGCTTCATTCCATAGGCCATCAGATACCTGAACACTCAGTGACTTTCCTCTCTGACATTTGTCACTTGACATTTCCTCTAACAACCTCTGTTATATTGAATAATATGATCTGTCTGTAATAATATCTACTCATGCGCGGTTCCACTTTGCACAGCAATATTTGCATTAATTTACATGGCACATTTATTAATCATTTCACCCGTCTCATCGTTTTCTAGATGTTACTCTTGCACCCCTTTTTGCACTTTATGTAGCCCAGTTTTTATGTGTCGCACACGTGCACATAATGTCAGTATGTAACTTTGTTTTATTTGTTCAAATGTTACATGTAGCACCAGGTTCAATAGAAACGTTATTTAATTTCACTATGTACTGTCTAACATCAATAAACTATAATAAAATTCCACTCACAATTTTAACTATAGCTGTTTCAGCAGTTGGACGGGTAGAATAAAAAACAAAATGCATGTATATCTTCTCATAATAAGTCAATTATAAACCACCTTCATGTTCTTCCACATGAAACTACAAATGCAATAGATTTTTTTGAATTTTTAAGTCATTTTACGTAACCAATAAAATGTAGCACTGAGTCGAGGACTGATGATTGGTGGAGGGCTGCCAAAATCTATCTTCACTTCCTCTGAGTCAAGCCCAGCTGTCACAGACAGACAGGGACGGAAGTGTTGAAAGCCTCAGATCAGAGCGCACAGCACGTAGCCCACAGTGCCGCTCGCATTTGACTAAAAATGTGATATTAAGCTCAGCCAAGCTTCTCTGATTACAATGTTCCAACATCCTTAATCTAGGGACGTGGGTTAATATTTTGTGACTATTTCGGAGCAGAACATCTGCCTTACAAATAAGCAAGATTCTCAGTATTGATTAGGAAACTTTGATGAACTCTTGGTCTGAGCAGCACCCTATGAATAAACAATAAGCAAAAAGAAAATCTATTTTTACGACGGGCAAATGAAAAAATATGATTTCACTTGGATATTTCCCATTAATGGACTGCTTGTACTTTACAGGGTGGTCTTTGATCGCGTGGACTACAAATCTCACTGCGTGCTCCAAGTTCTGCACTTGGATTCTTAACCAAAACCGTCCATTTTATGCTGAAGCACACAAGTCAACGAATCCTCCTTAACTACGGCCAACGAAAAAATACACTGTCTCTAAACCTTCTCTCCCACAGAAGACAGATGATTCTTTTGTCCATGTTCTGTTTTAGCCTGATGCATGCTGTGTCAATCAGTTCCATCTTATCACCCCGCCAAATCACATCCCATGAGCAATCCGAGGCTTTAACAATAGCGGGATTTCTTTAATCTCAGACAAACTGATTGCTCGCATTTTATTCCTTTACGAGTGGTATTTGCCCAGTCGGTAAAACACTCGCCTATGAACCCCAAAGGTCACAGGTTCAAACCCCACTTACTACCACTGTGTCCCTGAGCAAGACACTTAACCCTGAGTGTCTCCAGGGGGACTGTCCCTGTAACTACTGATTGTAAGTCGCTCTGGATAAGGGGAATGGTGGCCTAGCGGCTAAACCAGACAACCACAAAGTCCCAGGTTCAAACCCCACTTACTACCATCGTGTCACTTAACCCTGAGTGTCTCCAGGGGGACTGTCCCTGTAACTACTGATTCTAAGTCGCTCTGGATAAGGGCGTCTGATTAATGCCAGAAATTAAATGTAAATTCCTATAGCACAATTTCATGACAGAATCGCACACACACTTTACTTCAAAGGAAAATCACAGAGCAGAATTACAAGTACTTGGAGTACAGAAACCACCGGACAAGCGTGGTCTGACTGTTTTTTTTTTGTTTCCACATTGGAACAAAATATGTATCAGAGATGTAGAGGCTGAGTATGGCATAATTAGAGCCGGTGTGCTGGCTAGTACTTGTTAAGAGGAGTCACAGGCCGGGATGCTGGATAATTGGTTCGGTGATGCTGCTCCACAGTGAGGGCGCTTACAGCGACCCTGCCGCCTACTCCCCACCGCCGGCTAACGCACGACGTCCAGGTACTCCAACCCATGCCAGCTGGCTACGGTAGCTGCAGGTAGAACTCAGTGGAGTCGCATGAAGCGTGGTAAACATATCACAGTTCACTATGTTAAGTGTTGTTTTGATGATTTTAATGTGAACTTTGGTAATTACAGACCCTACAGTAAACGCTGTGTGCCGTACTAGCAGCATTATTTAAAACCCTCAAAGCAAAGCATTCAGAAAAAATATCTGGTGACACAATTTAAAAATGACTTCCCCCACACACACACACCTCCCAGTACCTCAAACTAGGTATAGCACCTTTTCAATTACATCATAGAAACGGTCCTACGGGAAATTCTGGTGTTGGCATAAAAATTCTGGTTAAAAAGGGATGCCAGTAGTGGCTGTGGCTGTCTGATCTGAGTACAGTGCCACTCCAGTTAGGAGTTCGGCCTTGACCACACGGACTTTTGAAATGAATGCCCTTTGTAAGCGCATTTTTGCTGCGCTTTGTATCTGCATTCATGCGGCTTGTGACTGCCGTTCACTTGACATGGTTTAAAACGCATCGCTTTTTAACATTCATTGGGATTTTAGCAGAAATTGATTTTAGCAGAAATTGACGCCATCTGCATCTCACTGACGTATCTGAAAGTATAATGTGCAGTAAAGCATGTATATGACACATCGTGATAGTGTATCACAATGCATCCATAATCATAATCAAGTCAAATTGTTCACACCTCTACCGCAAACAAGCAGTTTTCAAGACCCCCGGAACGGAAAAAAACTACACATGAATTATTGAACACAGATGACATCGAGAATGCATTTGTCCACCCTTTCAGCGGCATGTGGGCACCAAGGCGCTGTGCGGCTCTCAGAAATCTCCAACCAGTGAGCATCACTTAAACATGGAGAAAAACTGCCTGTCAACAAGCCGCTGGTCTCAAACATGTTGAATGAGAAAAAAAAGAATAAAAATGTGTGTACAACACCACACCACGCTGCTGACATTTGGAGAATCTGTTACATAAGTATGTTTTTTCTTTATCATCCAATTACCCTTCGGGGCTTAATTGGATTGAATGAGCGCTTTGGATTATTCACAAGGCAAATTTGCATAATGTGGAACACTCGCTGCATCCATGTTTCAAACCTTGATGCCGTATTAACTGATAAACCCTTTCAAAATGCCACAACTACTCCCTCCTCGGCCGTCTGAAGCAGGGTAGCCAATCTTATCTGCAAAAAAAATAAATTAAAAAAGGCTGGGGTGCTTTTTGCCACTTCTGTTGGAGCTCCCTAATTAGATGACTAATTAGTGGGGATGTAACAATGCACTCAACTTGCAATTCGATGCGATTCGCCATTTTAAGTAAATGGTGCGATTTTTCTGAACAGGATAAGATGTAAATAAATAATGATTGAAAATGATATAAAATAAAATAACATTTCCCTTTTGCATCATTACATCCCTGCTAATTGGAAGACTGCATATTCCTCCAAAAGGTCTTTATGGTGATGCTGCTTGAGGCCGCTCGGATACAGCAAACAGCAAAAAGACCAAAGCAGTATTTGGACGCATCTGTATTTGACCGGGAGGCTGCAGCTCATGTATGAGTTGATCGATGAGGCAGAGAGGCAACCTTCAACGTACTCCGCCCTTGTTTGCAGCATCCCCCTGCCGCGCCTTCGCTGTCCACGTTCCTTCGCTCGCAGGAAACGCAGCAACGCATCGGTTCCCCCCCGGCTTCACACCTCCGCGGAGCAGACGTAATGAAACCCTCTGTGGCTCTCTCCCACGCACAAAAAACACACACACAAAGTTGTCTACGGGGGATAAGTCGCAAACTTAAACATGTTTTGCGAGATGAGACCAGTTATCCGGCCTTTTCCCGGTTTCTTGCTGTCACATGTCACATGGTGGAGTCAGGTGATTAGCAGTCCCCTGTGAAAGTCAACATTTTAAGACAGCAATGCCCGATATGGGAGATATTGAAGGGTTGTGCTTCCGGTTCAATCATAATCGAGTCAAACACAATCCAAAACTGCAACGTGAAGTGGCCATGTGCTATCAGCACCGGGTCGGGGTAGGTGCTTTAGTTAAAGTGTCCTGAACCACACTATCCAAATTGAAGGGTGGCTAAAAGGAAGCCTCACATGCCAACTGTGCTCCTGAGACAATTTAAGGTTCAAATTGCCAGTGACTGGGAGGACTGGCCTCGGGTGAGGTTTAAGTTTCACAGTTCAGGGCACTGATTGTAAAAGCAGAAGATCAGATTCATGTTTAGCTATCCATAGCTTTATAGGTCCAAATCGGGCTCAAACTCGAGTAGCTGTTGGAAGGACTCCAAATGATGACAGAATCTCTGTGGTTCATCATTACTGGTCCCACAATGTCTATTCCAGGCTCTGTAGGTTCTTTTTCTGCTCAAAATCAAGTACCTGAATCTCAAAGAGGGACACCATACATGGAGGTGTAACACACTATTGTGGAACATCTGTCAGAAAGTATAATGTCTGACTAATGCATGACTTCTCTTTGTCTCTGACTAAAATATTGCTAAAACGATCTGGTGATCCAAGACATGGGTATGACATGCCATGCCTACTGAAGTGAACCTTCCCTGCTACGTTTTAACCTTAGGTCAGACACAACTCATGATCACCATGGATTGAGAAGATGAACTCTCTTTAGAGACGAAATGGAAGACACCTCCAGGGAGTCTGGCTCACTAGGGGAGCCAATTTGCCTCTGGGTAGCCATGGCTCTCCTGACAGGTGTAATAGGCCCTCAGAATAGTGATCTGAACACTCGGTCTTTGAGGTCTGTTCCATGCAAAGAAATAAATGCCGCAAAGACTGGAAAAGCTATTTACATTTTTGTTTGACAGCATCATCCTGCTTCATTTGTTTTACTGGATCACAGGACACATTCCCGCCTGAGGTTGCCGAAATGATGTCAATTTGTTAGGGTAACAAAGCAATACTTGTAAAACTCTGAAGATGCTTCAAGAACGTGGATCGCTTCTGAACCGATTTGGTCGTTTTATCTCGCATGGCATAAAAAATCCCTGTGTTTGTAAATGTACGTTACATTCGTTTGCATGCTGATTCCAGCCACTAATTTACAGAAAACGATTCCAGGTGCAAAGCAATGTTGTTGGTTGTAAAGCCTCTAATAGCTTGCTATAGGCACCACACCCTTGCCACAAAACCGGTTGTTGCCTTGTCTAATAAGTCAAGTTAAAAAAGCTTCACTAACATATTTGGCCTGAAAGAATGCAGTACCTGAATATATATATATATATATATATATATATATATATATATATATCATCTATAGATATAATAGTAATATATATATATAGATAGATATATATATATATAAGATATACTAGTAGATATATATAGATATATATATATATAGATATATATATATAGATATATATAATATTCGATAGTAGATCTATATATATATATATAATATATATATAATCATATATATATATATATATATATCTCTATATCTCTCTATATATCTCTCCTATATATATCTAATCTCTATATATTTTGGGTAGGATTTATTTCATTGGGTACAATTGCTTGATAATAGTGAATATAATATTTTTTTTAATCCCATGGAATGACTGCTGGTGCCAGACATGGTCATTGCAGCGTCAGGAAAAGTGCTGACCTCCTGGGGTTCTCACACACTTCAGCTGGCAGAGAACGGAGCCAACAGAAAGCGTTTAGCGAGCAGTGGTTTTGTGGACTACGGCAGAGGAGTGTGGCCAGGAGTGTTCAATTGTAGAGAGGAAGGCGGGCTCAGAAATTCTATAACCCCAGAAGGGCATTTCTGAACCCCGGGAGGAAAAAAAAATAAGAACACGGCACCAAATTTGTTGCAACAAGTCTCGCATTCTGCTTCAACGCGGAGATGGCAGGGTCAGAACTTCCATGCACCGCTCCCGATTGGCGTCGATGCTTCAGGGTGCCGCCGGAGCGGCGGGGAATGATTTCTTGGAACGCGCCAGCTCCATCCGTCCAAAACAAGCGTAATCTGACTCCAACATTGCACCTGAGTGCGGCTACAGGCCGTGCACACCCCTAGCGAATTCCTCCAGCAGTTATCTATAGAAAGATAATAGACCAGATTCATATTTCCATGTTCAGCAGGGAACAGAAAGATGGCAGCGCGCTGCATTTTCCTGTTTTGCTCCAACGTGAAAAAACATGAGAAACGAGATTACTAAGCGAGCTACATGTACTACCACTCAAAAGGCTTTGTCCAAACAAGTGTTTTGTATATAAAAAATGATGTTACCTTTAGCATACAACAGAATTTGTAAGTATTTTAATGTAACAGTTAATGATGGAATATCTACATAAGTGTAAAGAGACCCACCCTTCCTGTGTTCCAATGGAATGCAGTGTTCATCAATGCAAGCCAGCCACTTTAAATAGTCCATTGATTATTAGAGTTATTTAAACAAATTGACAGCTCGAGTGCCAAGGTCTGACAATCTGTAATTACCGCTAATGAAGGAAACAATTTGGAAGAAAAAAACTCTGTTGCAAATGAAAATGTCATTGTTTCTACCTTTTGTCTATGATTTATGGCCCATTCACTTTGTAATATGCTTTTTTTTTAGGATTTATTCTGTGTATAATTGTGTTTTAGAATGAAATGTTTAATGAAAACCTTTGCAAGAACTTGCAAGAATTACTACTATGATGACACAGCAACTTCCACACACGAGACACTGGAGTTCAGTGGACTGCTGAGATGGACCAGGACGTTTCCCAGTATGAATCCGGAGTGGATGCGAACACCAAGATCCCAAAGGACCAATTACAGCACCTTCCAGATTCCACACAGAGGTCCCATGCAGGACTGAAAAGGCGCGTCTAATCATCTGCCAATGCCTGCAAACGCAAACAGAAATCCCATCGAGACAAGTCTGACATTTGACATCAACTTGAAAGCTTAATAAATTATTCAGGCTGAAGCGATTCCTCTGTTATTACCAGGAAAAATCAAGCGTGAGCGGATCGGGTGTGACAGACCCATGGAGCCTTCAGCTTCACGCCGGCGTGAAAATCTGATCTGGCCAGTCGGAGTCAGGTCTCCGGACAGGTGGCATCAATAACGCTGGACCGATCTCAAGGCGTCTCCACGTCGCACCCACCGATGTACGCGTTCCACTGACAGGCGCCACCGTCACATTTTAGCCGCGCTGCGTTTGATTCGCTGTCAATCAGCCTGCCAACTGGCACTGACTTGGAATGGCCTTTCGTGGTGAAGTTGGCCAGATGGAACCGGGCTCTGTGTGTTGGTTACCCATCAGGCCTTTTTTCTTTTTTAATAGATCTGCACGAGCGCTCTCCATTATTCATCGCACTCAACACACTAAAGGCCATGATCTAACGCACAAGCGGCGCACAATCACCCGGGTCCGCGCCGCCGCACCGGCCACCGGGTTCTACTGTGTCCAGCACGCCTGTGACGTTCTAAACGTGCCAGGTTCCATCAGGCTGAAGGCCACCTCCACAACCCCCTGCACCCAGAACCGTTCTGTTCCAAGATCCCCGCAGAGGCTTCTCCTTCCCAGGGACTGGCTGGAACGGGGAGGCAGGAGGGGGATCGGGAGCTGAGGAGCCGATTCGTGTTCGAGATTTAAAAAAAAAAAAAAAAAAGGAAATAAAATGTCACCGCGAGATTAACCGCACGGGGAGAGATTTTCTCTCGGGACAGACATTTCGGACTAAATAAAATTCCAGAACGCGCACGCGCGTAAAACGCGACCGACGCGCTGCCAATCAAACTTTTCCCGACGTTAATATTCCGCATTTGTGGTGGATGATATCCCGGTCGGGACAGACGTAACCTACTTTTATTTTAGACGCCATTCGCGAAGTTGCGCGATTCATCAGCAAAAAATAAATGAATAACTAGAATCAAATAAAATAAAAATCGGCGCGCTCACGTTCTTCCCAGAACGAAACGACGCACCAGAACGTGTAGGTTCGCCGTTCCCGCGATCCGAAATCTCTCCACGTCCGGATCCCGGGAGGTTCGCGGCAGAAGCCTGCATCGTCACTACTTCTTATATAACAATACGATTAATAATAATAATCATACAGATAAGGGGTGCAGGTGTATTAATGTGGGCTGTGACGAGCACGCAATGGCCGGATGGAAACATTTTGGGAACAGTGCGCGAGCGCGGCGACCACTTTGGTACCCCGAAACCCCCAGAATCCCAACAACCGGGAACCTTCCCCGACGCGCACCACCGTCGATCCTTCCTTTTTTTTAACAAAAAAAAAAAAAGGCAATTGTGACTTCGACGCCGGAGCCGCCAGGAAAGTGACGGTCGTCGCGGAGAGAGCTCGGGGCTCCGGGTTCCGCGCACCGGGCTGCGTCTCACTTACCGACGGTGAGATCCAGCAGGTCCGCGCACAGGAGAAACCACAAGGACAAGACGCTCATCTTCCCCATATTTGGCGGTAAATCCCAAACTCCATCTGCGTTTACATGCTGTCCGGGTCTCGGCTGCGTAATCCCCACCATCCCAGCGGCGCCAGCTCGGGTGGTCCCCACAAACTGTCCATGGCGCACCTCGAGTGTCTCTGGCTGAAGCAGAAGTTGGGGGGACTGAGGAGGATAAGGAATAAAAACGGGACCGCGGACGTCCAACAGGCGCGGGACGCGGGGTCGACGGGGACGAGAATAAAGATCTATTATTATTATTATTCACGATATCTCGTGTTCCCGCTGTCCGCGGCGGCGGCGGTCGAGGATTAAAAAAAACAGACGCAGATTGGACGAGGGGCGGATGAAAAAATCCGATCTCTCTCTCTCCCTCTCTCTCTCCCTCTCTCTCTCCCTCCTCTCTCCCTCTCTCTCTCCCTCTCTCTCTCTCCTCCCTCCCTTCTCTCCAGACACGGTCCGCTCCTGATCAGCCGCTCTTTATTTCGCACGATCTCGACTTAATCCCACCCTGGGCTCCGACCCCCGCCACCCCTTTCCTTCCCGTCCACTGAAGCCTATTTGCTTCAGCGGGAATTTTTAGGATTCTTTTTTTAATTTTCTTTTTTTTTCTAACCTTCTACCGAGCGCCGACACGCGACAGGTATCAAGTGCGGTAGGTTTTTTTTTTTTTTTTTTTTTTTTTACCGCGTCGTAATAATAAATTATTACAATAATATATTATTATAACGAGCTTCGTTCGTCCGTTCGCTGGAGAAATGATGCCACATGAACACAAAAAGTGGCGACATTTTCACATGAAATAGCACTGACGTAAAAGAACCCCCAGAATGAACCTCAGTCAATCAATCTGTCAGTCAGTGAGCCATGCTTCAGACCCCGTCATCACAAGGTTGCCGGTTCGAATCCCGAGCCGCCAAGGTGACACTGAGCAAAGCATCGTCCCCACACACTGCTCCCCGGGCGCCTGTCATGGCTGCCCACTGCTCAACCAGGGTGATGGTTACAATCATACAAATAAGGGGTGCTGGTGTATTAATGTGGGCTATGATGAGCACGCAATGGCCAGATGGAAACGTTTTGAGGACATTGCACAAGCGTGGCGACCCCTTTGGTCCCCCAACACACCCCCCAAAAAAGCAGAGGACACGTTTCCGTTGTGTGCACCGTGTGCTGGGCTGCAGTGTTACACAATGACAATCACTTTACCCCCAAGCCCCGTATCCCTTACTTACCCCCATCACCACACCCTTGTGCCTCCATGGGTAGGAACATGGCAGGGTTATACTGGCACCATTCAACAAACACTCATTAAAACAGTTTAGTGGCTTCTTTTTCAAACAACCGTATATATTTCTATCAACATGCCAACAGGGTTTTATACTGTCAGTGAAAGAGAGTAAAAAAACAGTATGAGTGACTGAGGGATTAAAGCCATTAAAGTACAAAAGAAATAATCTTATTGTGTGCACACATACGGCACATTATATAAATGTTTAGGGACGTTGGCTTTCAACGTTAAAGCCACTTTTTTCAGCTTTGTTCTCTTTAACAGAATGAATATCATGGATATAAATGAGCTGTGCCGCAGAGTGAGCAGTGCCGTGTACATTAATTCCCTGATAATTTGGTTGTAAACACTGATACATACATACTTTGCCAAGACATTAATAAGCACAGAAATAGTCTTTTTTTTCTCTCCTTCTCCAGTTTAAATCAAGCAATTTTCATACCTGACCAGGTTCAAGCAGCCAATTAATTTTCAATGTTGTTGCAGTGAGCAACAGATGGGACAAGGCCCTGTTTTATTTTTGAAACTTGAAGTATTCTCTGGGACAAGGGCGGTAGTACCCTAGTGGGTAACACACTCGCCTATGAACCAGAAGACCCAGGTTCAAACCCCACTTACTACCATTGTGTCCCTGAGCAAGACACTTTACCCTGAGTTGCTCCAGGGAGGGACTGTCCCTGAAACTACTGATTGTAAGTCGCTCTGGATAAGGGCGTCTGGTAAATGCTGTAAATGTTAATGCAAGTATTTACTCCGTTGAAGACTCTCAGATTGTCGGTAATTGTCATAGTTGGGTATGGCCCTTACTAAAGGTTGGCACATAACGAAATGAGTCCTCTGCATTTAACCTGTCACCCTCGGTGAGCAGTGGGACCCTCAGGATTTGAACCTGTAACCTTCCAATTTTAAGACTTCTTTTCTTACCCACTAGGCCCCCACATGTGTTAAACAACACACGTACCAGAAGGGCATTTCAAAAGGGTCCAAATTTTCCAACCTTCTGACAACAGCAAACATGGCGACCGCAGATGAATTTGGTGCAAATTCTGAGCCTCTTTAATTATAACTAGTGACTGTAAGTCGGGGGCAGCAAGGTGGTGTCACAGTTAGCGATGTGGCCTCACTCGTTGCCAGGGTGGTAGTAGCCTAGCAAGTAACACACTCGCCTACGAACCAGAAGACCACAAAGTCACAGGTTCAAACCCCACGTACTACCATTGTGTCCCTCGGCAAGACTGTTAACCCTGAGTGTCTCCAGGGGGTCCGTCCCTGTAACTACTGACTGTGAGGCGCTCTGGGTAAGTGCGTCTGATAACAGTTATAAAAAAAAAGTTAATCCTGGCTCAGACTGTGGTGCTCACCTGGGTAGAGTCCTCGCCCCTGCGGCCCAGTATCCCAGGACGGTCGCCGGCAGCTGAGGCCCCGAGTAACTGGCCTAAGTGGTTAAGCAAAGTGAGTGAGAGTTAATGGCTGCAGCTAAATGTAGCCTGATGCATGAAGTGCCTTTCCAAACTCTTCAGAGCATTTTCAGATCGGGAGTAAATGCTGAAGAAAAATACCAGGAGTCCCTGGAGCATGTAATTGCGCGGCAGGAGATGAACCCGGGTCTTCCGCGGCAGCCATGGCCGGGCGCGAAAAAGCCCTGCAGTACTAATGCACTATCACACATCTCCAGAGGTCAGTGTCAACAGCAATTTATTGAGGCAACAGGGCCGAACACATTCCCATCCGTATGGCACCTGCCCCCACGAACAAAGAGAGGTCTCCGCCCCTCCAGGGTGCCCGCGTCTTACGCAGTTGTCAGCAGCTGCCCGCCCCGCGCCCGCTTAGCGCCGGCAGGACGTTCTCGGCAGGAATTTGCTTCAGCAAACCCTCGGTGGCGTTTCACACCGTCATTCGGGGAGAGTGATGGACGCGAGGGCAGAGGCGGTCAGGCCAACCGAGGGGTCTGGACTGCATGTCCGTCCGCGTTGCTGTCTCTCTGTCCCGAGGTTAAGTTCGTGTGCTGAGAGGCGGCCGGGCTCCATTTCACACCGCGCACAGTTTCACCACGTCACCCATGTTCATATTGTTCATGCGCTTCATGCATGTGCGCGCACGAAAAAAAAAAAAAAGGACCAAAATATTTTGCTATGTTTTAATTTATACTTTTTTTTTGTTATGAACCTTTTTCTTAACCAACTCTGACAGTTAATTTTTTATACTTTTCCCAGCACTTAATTAACAAAAATTGCTGGGCGGCAATTATCTGGGCAATGTAACACTCACTCAGCATGTGGCACGAAACAACTTGAGGCAATATTCCGTACAAAGTAATATGATTAATTAAAATCAGTGTAGGGGCCGTTGTTATGTACTGTTCCCTTATCAATCTCCATGGGCGCCTGGGGAGTTCTCACGGTCTCGGTGGAGGAACCCACACACTCTCCCCGACGAACATTTTTTTTTTCTTTCTTTTAAACGATGGAAGAGGTGATGGCTCCGAACAGGTAAAAAGCGCTGTCCATAACAGAGAGCCGGCCAACCAATTGAGCATTCTTCACAAGTTCACGCCAGGCACGAGCCGGCCTGCCCGTCCGCCGGGCGCCCAGGCAATCATGACATCAATCACAGGGAATGTGGATCACGGACAATGTGTTTTACACGCGGCGTATAATCCAACATGCAAACGAGACGTCAACCACAACCTTTCGCTTCCCGTGGGTTGGAGGGGGGGGAAGAGAAAGGATACTGCGCTGGTTCCCGTGATGAATGATTTCTTTATGGCGTTTGGTGAGGTTCACAGTGGTGGGGCTGTGTGCTAAATCACCCTGAGTGGCGGAAATCAGAGCCACTTCATGAAATCAGGGTGAGATATTCAGAGTGAGCGTAACGACATGCTTTGTACCTAACTAGTCACCCCCTGCTGACTTAAGAGTGTTTTCTTTTAGAAACGGTGTGGTAAAATATTTTTCAACGGGGCATAACCAAGATTTTATTACACATAGTATTCAACCAGCCATTATGACCATTGGATGTGACAAATTGGTAAAATTGGTAACACTGACCACCTGGAAATGGGTAAGATGTATTAAGCTGCAAGACCAATCTGTCCTTGATATTAATGTGTTTGAAGCAGAATAAAATTGGCAACTTTGATTGATTTGAGTGATTTTAACAATGACCAAATTGTGATGTCTTGATGGCTAGGTCATAGCATACCCGTGACTGACCTTTGGTTTTCCTTCCTTGCAACACTTTTCAGGGTCATTGATGGGGAAGGCTGACAGATGCATGTGCCCAGGTCCATTACTACTTAAGGTCAAATTTCTGAAAAAAAAAGGTTTGTGGTGGTTCTGATAGAAAAGTGGTGATGTGTAGCTGTAGACTAGTCAGAGTGCCCATTCAGTCCAACTCAAAAATCTCCTCCAAAGGACATGAGAACAGGACCATGGAGCAATGGAAGAAAGTGGCATGGTCTAATGAATAAAGTTGTATTATATGTTATATGGAAACTTTGGAAAGACCATATATGGAACCACATTTCTAAACATTGTCTCTGAAGTGCATCCCTTTATGAAAAGTGGTGTCTTTCTGGAATTGGAAAAAAATGGTTCAAGGATGGTTTTTAGAACAAAAAGAGGTGTTGTTCTGGTTGTTCTGGTCCATGGAGGGGCTTGTTTGTGAACAGATACCACATCATACCTTCAGTAGACTCATCAAGACTGTTTTTGGTGACACTGAGTATAAGGCAGTAGACATAATGTTTTGATAGGTGTATAAAGCTTTAGTTCATGCTTCAGTATTTCTTGCATTATGACAGCAAATAATATCTGTTTTATCTGTTTGTTTTTGTCTAGATGAAGGCATAATGGCATCATATAAATGCAATGCAAGTTCACTGGCTGAGCATTTCGAGCACTGCGCTAATTCAAAGTGTGTTGCAGATGGTGTTTTTAGGATCCAAAATGGGTCAAGATGCACAAACATGGGGTCAATAAAGCTTAATTATTAATCCCTTGCAGAAATGTATATTTAACCTCCTCATGGGTAAATTGTAATAGTGAGTAGTATGCGTTTCCTTGCCCATTTTCAGAGAGATTACAGACTAAGCAGTCGTTGGGGGAGGTGGTGGGTTCTTCAGACATCTGCCATAAGGCAAAATGACATTATGTACCCATACCCATCATTCCAGATTAGTGATTTGGTCCGAAGAGAGCACTTGACCTCAGTGGCTGATCAGGATGGAAACAGCTTCTGTAAACTGTACATGACACAGCTTAGGATATTCGGACATGTCATGCTGCATGTAACTAAATGCAGTTGTGACCACAAGGTCTGCCTTATTATTTGCATGGATCAGCCATAACATTATTGCCTTACAAAGGTATTTACAAAATGCATAAAAGCCTATGATGCAAACATGAAAAAAACTGCATACAAAAAAAAAACAGAGGAAAAGTAAGAATTTTTTTCTGAAACTGAAACAAATGTGCTTGTGGGTGAAGTGGAAAGCCGACAAGCATAAAGAAAGGCAGTGATTGCCAACAGGTAACGAATGCTGTGAATGAGTGCAGTAAACACTCATTAAAAAAAGATTTCAAAGAGTGTGTCTGCTACCGGAGGAGGTGAGGTCACATTGGAGGTGACACTTCTGGAAACCTGGATGGCTTTAATATGGGGGGGGCAGGTGTGTATAGGGTGGTGTCTGAGAAAGAGGGAGACACAGACATGGCTGTATGGCTATACTGATGCTCACGCTTGTGCGTGCATCGTTGTGGAGCGTGCAATTATTAAATATGTACTGATGCCACTCACAGTTTTGCTCAACGTCTTCCACAGTCGCATTCCCCCCCCCCAAAACGTTCACATACGTCCGTGGGCTGATGGGGGAAGGAAGGCTGAGACGGGACATCGTGCAAATGGGATTTATTAAGAACAACAAAGGAAAAACGGCAAAAGGGCCAAAACTAAGGGAACAAACTTGTCATGATCCGGTCCGGAAGGGGTTACTCCGGGGTTACACGATGTTTCCTAATCGTGTTCAGCTGTGTCTTATTGTACAAAGCTGCCCTGTTCGTTTCTGTTCACCGTCGGGTCTTTGTTATGTTACATGTTCACCAGTTGCTGGATGTCTCCCCCGCTCCTCAGTCCCATGTCTGGTGTCGTTGAAGGTGAGAAGCGGACATTCAGCAGGGCGAGCCAGAAACTGACTGACTGCGGACAGCGGACGAGGTGTCGGTACCTCACTGGCCTGAAGCAGTCTGTCCATCATGAATACTCGACCAGTCATTCATTTTTCATTCATCTCAGCCGTTCATCTCTTCTCATCTCATCTTCCACTCTAATCATAAAGACTCTGTGTATGGACTTCCTTCCCTCCTTCGTGGACTGCTTTGGCGGGCAGGACTCCATAATCAGGTGCATGGGCAGCCCCATGGCGTCACATATGCACTGGTCAGAGTTTGCATAAATATGCGCATATTCTGCTGCTTTGTTTCTATAGATTGCATAAATGATCCTAAGTCCTGTAATTTATGAAGTGGTGCTTCCATGGATCAGACTTGTCTTGGGGGGGGGGGGTTTGAACCTTACATTTGGGGAAATAAGTATTTCATACACTGATGCTTTTTCAGGATCGTACTTTCTCTTATCCTTAACTCATGTTAATCAGCATCTCATAAAGCATCTTTTGATGACAATAGTGATAAAAACAGTCATAAATGAATAAAGCAGTCACTGATTTATCAAACTTTCATTTTCACTTTCTCCTGCTGTAAAAAATACTACTTAACTTTACTTTACTTAGCAGACGCTTTTATCCAAAGCGACTTACACCAGAAATTCTAGTTCGATTTCTATAGATTTTGAGTTTACAAAACTAACTTGTCAGAAAAAACATGCTCGGAAATTGTTAAGTGCTAGACGAAGAAAATTTCATTGTTAATTGCATTGAATTCATCAAAATGGCTCCATCTCAGTCTCAATAACCTCCACAGAGTGTGCAAACATTTGACTGGTGAAGTAAACAATTTATGAGACTTTTTTCAGTTTGAAGATTTTTGTCAGACCAGGTTAAACACTGGTGGATAACATTAACGATAATATTAATGATATGCTGCAAACTCATCGAAAGTTTAATTTACTTTTAGAGCAAATCTGCAACCAAATGATCTCAATAATAATTAATTAAACTAGCCCATAACTTATTTCCTAAAATGAGATGTGCAGAGGATATTAGTCTAACTGGCCCATGACTAATTCCACTGGCACTCCAGGAACTCCAGGAATGAAAAATAACGAAATAGCACATATCTCATTGGAATGGTAGTTTCAACTGAACTGAAAAATACAATAATTTAAAACAACATCTGTGCTCACTAACTTTCTCATTCACTTTCTCATATGTGTTCATAAAAACTGTGTCCATAAATCCAGAATGAGTTTATTCATGATGAACTTTTGTACACTCTTTATGTAATACACTTTTTTTAAATTATATTTTATATGGTAAATGGAGGCTGACTGTATAAATTCAACATGTCATAAGGGATAACCAAGTACGGCTCTGTGCACGTTAGAAATGGAAAAAAAAAAAAAAACATGAGTTTTTTAAAGCATTGATGAAACACTATCCAACTAGAGGTCACAGGAAATGAAAATGAAAGCCTTGCTCATTTTCAATCTCAATATGCAAGGTAGGACAATATTTTTGTTGGGTATTATCCATGCTGAGAAGAGCAAAATTCCTTTTTGGTGATTTGCATTCTGTTGTAGACAGAGTGTGTCATGCATTAAGAGGGTAATCTTTCCCAGGTTGGCCAGAAGCAGGCTACTCCTTAGGGTCAAGTTTTTTTCAAACGCTCTTCCTTTTATCAGGAGCCTTTCCCTAGCAGCTGCTGCCCTAAGCTTGCTCTTTGGGGGTCTGCGCTTGAGGTCTTTTTTGAAACTGCCTTGTTTGTTTAAGAAAAACAATAATCCCTTAGTGTTTTCCACAGATCATGTATTTTGTGTAGATATTGTGGAGCTGTCCATGGTTCTGTACTTCAGGCTCTTGTCGCTCTACTAATCAGAACCATGGACAGTACCTCTGTATTATTCAATTTCTAATAATATATAATGCAGTTACTGGAGGGAATGTACACCTGGGCTTTCTGTATTTTAAAAGAGAACGACGAGTAAAATGTGTCACTATCATCTGACAAACCCGTAACACAGCATGTTTCAATGTGATGGTGAAAAATGCTGCTGACACAGGTTTAGCGGTGGCTGGGTATCACCCTCCCTACAGCTTTGACTATGTGACATTTCTGGGTGAAACACAGAATGAAATCTTATGATGACTTCTTTCTACTGTCAAAAGAACAAACAATACATTATAAATGAACTGATCATTCCAGGATGCAATGTGTAAAACAATCTGAGACCAAAGTTCCGCCTGCAACCTGCATAGAAGGTCTAGTGCAAATCAGGTTTAAAAAAAAGTATTTTCTTATCTGGTTATTCTTGTCCTCTATTCAACTCACTTTCATTCGATTTAATATCTTACTTTATTACCTTACTGGATGGAGGTCCTGTTCCTAATGATGGCTGATTTTAATTTACAGCTTAGCTCAAATTTGTCAGGTGAGGGACTGTACTAGCCATCACTTGATGAGAAAGAGGAAGACAGTTTCCTCGTATTACTGACATATACATTCCACAGTGTCGAATCTGCCATACCATGAAGAAACTGGTCATAAAAAGCAAAAGTTCTTTACTTAATGCAGCACATGAAAAAATAAATCTGGAAAAAAAAACATTATTGACTGAATAACGAATAAGATTTTTCTTGAACAGGTACTTCAGGAAGGACCATCACTCCTAAATCTGAGCAGTAAAGTTTGATGGGTTTGGCAGTATAATCAACAACACAGCCAAACCTGCTCAACCAAAGGCCTGTTTTCCCGATTCCAGCAAAAATAAGGAAGTCTTCTCCATGTTCTTCATTCATTCAGCAGTTAATTAATTAGACATGAGACAAGTCAGTGAGATGCTCATGGAATAACACAGAAGTTATAGTACCAACATGAAGAGAACATTACTCTGTACTCATTCAAGTTGGGTGAACAGAGTGATTCAGTGATTCAAATAAGGAAGCATCTCTACGTGGAGGTGCCTGATTGTGAATGTGCAAGCCACACGTCAAATGAGTTAGAGGTCTATAGACTGTTTGCAGATCAAAAATCCAAATTTTTATATATGACTTCCTGCATATCTTACCAATACCAATATGCTATACTAGCTAAGAGTCAGTTCCTGTGTCTCAGGCCAAATTATGTAGAAATATTTCCTGGTATGCTCATAGCAGACAAAATCAAAGTAATTTATTTGCCAGTTTTCTGTATGACACACCACAGCACAGCACCCAGTGCACACAGTGAAAGGTGGTCTCTGCATTTAACCCAGGTACCCAGGGAGTGGGTGGACATGGTACTTTGCTCAGTGGCACCTCAGTGGCACCTTGGCAATCTTTTGTTTATGGGTCAGCTTCCTTACCTGCTAGGCCACCACTGCGCCACAGTCTCCACAGGGACTGGTTATTTTATATTTCAAATCATATAGACGGGAACTGGGTAAAGTTTTCAACTAGCAAAAATCTTGCCTCGGATAGACCTCATAAGCTAAGATACTGCGAAAGAATAAATGAAATATTGCAGTATATGATGAAATGTATTACGTTATAACAGTTTTGCATCACAATAACATAATGAAATATATAATTACTGGTTTGGTTAAAAGTCATTTTTTCCCCAGAATATGTAGGTTGCCAGTGAATTTTGTGTATTTAACCCAGATCTGTGGCACCACGTGGTATGATTTGCTCATCTAGACCAAAGGTATACAGAAGACTCAATTTTGCAGTTTTGCCAAAGGCCCCACAGACGCATTTCATTCTGATGTCATGGAACAGAAAAATGGCTGCCAGTTTGTGGTGACGTGATCGGACTGTAAGCATGGGAGTGTGTGGTTATGGCAGGTGGGCAAGGCAGAGCATGTCATTCATGAGATGGAAAAAAAAAAAAAACACCAGCTGGTCAGTTTTTAGCAGAAATGGGAAAATAATTTCATTTGGCCTGGAAATTGAAACTGGGGCCCGAAAAATGTCATCAGCATTAGATTTGGGGGGAAAAAAATGCAGACACATCCAAATGTCATTCCTGGCACTGAGTTTGTCATGCACATTATTAATCTGTGTAGATTATAATCTCCTCAAGTTAGCACGACTGGATTAACTCAGAAAATACAAATTCAGAATGTCAACCATCCCTGTATTATTTTCAGGTATCCTACACTCTCCTGTCCAGGAAAAGTCATTTTAAGGTTGATTATAAATTTAACACATGTACCCACTTTTGTCGGCACCAACCGCAATCTATTTGTTCATTTGTACACTGATGCCTCCCTTTGTCACAGATGGAGCCAATATGTCCCCTAATTGTCATTTGTTTATTTTTCACTGCATATGCTGGGATGTTAAACATCATTACCCTTATGTAGAGACTTGGGCCGGATATTATGACTCCCCGCACAATTGCTAAAATAGGTGCTAACTGCCCTCTCATCAGGCAATTCATGTTGCAGTTAACATCGTTTAATAGCTGCCACGGCCAATTAGTGTAGCTCCACTGGAAAAAGTGGCGATATTTGCTTAATGTGCAGTGCAGACAGGTTGTTATGTTATTTTAGAGGCCAGAATAATCATGTTATATTGCTGTTCTTAGCCTTTTTTTCTACCCCAAAACCCTATGCATGACCCAAACCAGTCAAAAGGCAGGAAATAACCAAAATGAATTATCTGAATAATGCATTTAAAAACACAAAGTCCTTTTCTGAAACAGGAAATGACAGGCCGTATGCACTTTTGAAGAATACACATGGTGGGAAACACTGCAGGTTCACACTCTACTCCCCATTGCCCAAAACCCATTTGGATGTTCCAGAGTTTGACATCGAACACAAAAAGAAGTGAAACGTAAAGTTGTCTCTGGCAAATGAAAGATTATTTTGCTTTAGCTTTCTTGTACCTTCAACACTTCTGATGTAAAGACAGCTTTGGAGTTGGCGACAGCTTTGGAGTGTGGATGGATGTGATGACTCCGCTGAAAATGAATTTTGAGCTTTCTTCCCTTCCTCTAAACACTTACAGCACTCAGGGAAAAATCAATCCCAATTTTCAAGTTTCTGTAAAAGGAATCACAGAGGATTTGATTTTTTTCTCTTTCTTTCAGATAAGTGGTTGATTGCTACATACATTATTACTGAACACAAACTGTACAATGACTGCTGTTATCTACGTGACCAATCAGACACAACATTAAATTCACTGGCAGGTGAAGCGCATGAATTGATTTTCTCATTACATTTGCACATATCAAAGACTGTGAAATAAGACCACAAGTTCCTAAAACTACTTGAAACCTACTTTTCATGATCTCACCATCTCTTACCTTATGATCAATAGTGTCACCTGCTCAGATAGTAGTTAACAATATTTGAGAAAACAGACATTGTGGGACATTGTCTCATTGGATGGAGCGACACCCATGCTGCTATATAGCTCTGCCCTGGTTGGATCTATGTGAATTTGCTAAATTCTCATTCTAGGCAGCAGGGTCTTTCAAATCATCAGGTTTTCCTAAGTTGTGGCAGTTAGGATTCAACAAAAGTAGTCTATGGAAGAATAAGTGGTGAACTAGCGACAAGGTGTTTGCTACACAAGGCACAGTGATGCATATGAGACCCGAAGGCCAGCCCATCTGGTCCAATTCCTCAGAAGAAATGCCAAAACTCTCGGTGCTGAAAACCCTTAATGCTGGTCACGGCAGGGAGGTGTCAGAACACACGGTGAATCACAGCTTGCTTCAAATGCTCGAAGCAACTGGACCATGGAGCAGACAAGCACATGTTCTGGTTTGATGAACGACAAAAGGGTTGAAGGTGTTGATTTGGCCTCCAAATTCCACTCATTCCAGTTGAATATCCGTGAGACGAGATGCATGGTGAGCCTCATCTGATATTTATCAGTTGTGAATTGAGAAATAAATAAATAAACAGTTTAGGATGGCATTGACACTTAGGACTCCCCAAGCATGATCATTAAGGTTTTTTAGTTTTTTCCGCTCTGGACTGCTTTTATTGCAGAACTGTTTTTATCTCTCTTTTATCTCTCGCTCATTTTTACCTTCTGCCGTTGTGACTCTCAGCTGTGCTGTCATTGTCTTTGCTGTATTTTATCAGGCTAACTGCAGGGAGCCGACCCACTCACACCCTGCCTGCCCTACTGTACTGATGGGGGGTGGGGGGGTGGGCAATAAACACATATGAATGTGCACGGTGGACTGCAGCAACATTAATCCAAACAAAGTGTTCCGCAGATTTTGCACGCTCCTTTAATTTTTCAGGCGCTGACAAATTGAGATAATAGTAAGCCATTTATAATAGTCCCAAAGCTTGTTTTTTTTGTTTTTTTAAATTAAATGGGTAGCAACATGCAGCGTTATTACAAGAAAAACAAAGAGGAATGGATGAATTTTGAAAAGGAAACATTAATATGCCAAACTCAAAAAGAAACATAGTTAAGTGGGGCTATATTTAAATATAAAAATATGGTTAGCCTTTCCATTCACTGCAGTGATGTAAAAGAATTTCCCAGGCATTTCGATATATCCCGGAGTGCAGTAAATATCCATTTTAACAAGGTGGAACAAATGTGAATGTGACCCAGAAGTGGCAACCCTCCAAAACGGAGCGTCCAGTCAAGAAGAGCAACGCTAAAGGACACACCAGAAAGAGTTACAGTTGTCCAGGAAAGAGACTGGACAATCTGTGAAAAATATAGGCAACACTAGCAGACATAAAAAAATTGAAAGTATTTTGCTGAAAATGTGTCTCAAGACGCATGAGAGACTGATTAAAAATACAGGGAACTGCATTATATTGTGCATGATGGTAATATCTATGTTCTGTTTTATTTGTCAGATTTTTATTTATAGCAGTACAACAAGAGAGATTCAATTCACTGTATGTTGTACTGTTATAACTAAGCATGTGAAAAATTTGAATCTTGAGTTCAATTGTTTATTGCAGAGGAGGCAAATGCAAAGTGCAGCTATCTTAGTAATTTAAAAGCTAAATGCTTCCCAGACAGAATGACATGAGTGATGATAAGTTTATGTCCAGAGAGAGGCTCATGTGGTACTGATGAAGGCTGGTATAGGTGTGTCTGGTGGAGGGGGAAGTATGGCCGGTATGATATTAGATTGTATTCGGGTGGTGAGTTGGCTTACTGAAGCAAGACATGAACAGGGCAACATCAGATTATAACACTGCCTCAAGAGGCTTGTAGAGTAGGGACTATGCATGATGGTCGCCTCACTTAATGTGCTTTTTACAGGCTAAATACAATCTTATGACAGCAGATTTATATAGCATTATAAATATACATAATTTATAGAAATCAGTCTCACTAAAAAGTGGCTTATGGATACTCAGTTGTTTAGTCACAATTCTCTATTGTTGCATAGTGTGTATGACATCACCTAAAGTGATTGCTGATCATTTATGCATTACATTCTTATCATATTCATTGCATAAGATGACATAGTCATCTGAAATATAACCACAGCAAACATATTCATTAAGCACAGTGTTTATGTGTTTTAATCTACAACAGGATTTTACATCTGGTAATGATGTATTACCAGATTATTCCTGTAGTTTTAACGGCCACAGTTTCCATTTGAAACCACTGAAGAAAACTTCTTCTTATTCTTTGTGTGGGAGGGACCCCAGATGTCACAGAAACAGTCCATTTCACATTCAGAGGTTGAAGGTTCCTTCTCACTGTGCGTTTGATCGCAGGCATCCATGGAATTTTAACTTTGATCTCCATAGATGACATGCTGCTAGAATACTAAATGGATTGTAGTCTTGGTCCTAAATGCAATGGAAAATCACATTCACAGTGTGCGTTTGCCTCATTGTGTGTGCATGTGTTGATGTGCATTATTATACATCATTGCAATTAGTAAATTCTTGCATGTTTTTAAATGAGACTTATGGCATTCTGGTGTGGTGCTGACTTTTTTTTGCCTCACATTTTCATTGTTTACATGTTGGCGCAGGTTTCTTTTGGGTTCTCTGGTTTCCTCCCACCATCCAAAGATATGCACAACATGTGAATTGGTGACTCTGTGGGTGTGTGTGTGTGTTCTCTAAAGTGGACTGGTGCCCCACCCTAGGTGAGTCCCCAACCTGCACCCAGTTACCCAGAATGGGCACCGGCAGCCGTGACCTTGAGTCGCAGAACTAAGCGGATATGGAAAGCGAGTGGGTGAATGAGTTTAAAGTGTAGTTACAATGTGTTTAACAATGTAGAACTGAAATGGCTGACAGTTTGTGAGCTAGGGGTATTATGACATTGGCGTATATGTATGGCTCATCTCTCCAACATTATGAATGATGCTGTATTAATTCTTGCAATTTTGCATGACATCTGAGAAGCTGACAGTCTTACTGCCAGATAAACTCTTCCTCTTCCTTGTTACAGTAAGCCAAGTCAACATCGTGCAACTAAACGTGACGACAACCAGAATGAGGAGGGAGTATTAATTAAGGAGGGAGAAGGCTGTCAGTGACATTAAGAACACAAAGATGTTAAAATGTAAAGCATGTGAATCGAACCGTGGGAGCCAATGCCTGGAGCAGAGAGCAACATGACTTTACACACTGTGTGTACATTTATTTAATACAATCTGTTGCCTTTATGCTATAGTGATCTCATGTTAGTACATGTGCTTAATGTTCAAATGGATTCATTAAGATTATCAGAGACAATTTAGAAGAACGGTCATAAAAGGGACTTAAACGAAGGGAAAGCAGGATTAAGCAGCAGCCAATGGAATTTCTTGAGAAAACGCAACATGATTTCAGCGGCACTGCAGCATTGCAGTATCTTGTTTGCAGATTGCATTAAAATTTATAGTAAATAGTTTTATCTTTATTTTCATGACCATTTACATTGGTAGATTCTCACTGAAGGCATCAAAACTATGAATGAACACATGTTGAGTTATGTACTTAACAAAAAGTGGAGACCTGGCCTCCACAGTCACCGGACCTGAACCCAATCGAGATGGTTTGGGGTGAGCTGGACCGCAGAGTGAAGGTAAAGGGGCCAACAAGTGCTAAACACCTCTGGGAACTCCTTCAAGACTGTTGGAAAACCATTTCAGGTGACGACCTCTTGAAGCTCATCGAGAGAATGTGCAAAGCAGTAATCAGAGCAAAGAAACTAGAATATAAAACATGTTTTCAGTTATTTCACCTTTTTTTGTTAAGTGTGTGTGTGTGTGTGTGTGTGTGTGTGTGTGTGTGTGTGTGTGTGTGTGTATATATATATATATATATATTCACACACACACATACATGACCATTTACAGTTTTACTGTGGTAAACTGAACTGAACAAATGTGGAGTTATGTACTTAACAAAAAAAGGTGAAATAACTGAAAACATGTTTTATATATATATATATGTGCGCTCCCATATATGCTAAATAATCTCATGCACCGCTGGATTTGAAAATTTCTCTACCATGTTACTCAGAACAGTTAAGGCCACATTTAGACACAACTGGTGGTTACTGGATAAGACGGTGGTATAAATTGGAACTGAGAAACGGCTGCTACACACAGTCCACACTAAAAGAAGATAGATCGTTCCCTCCATTGAAACTAATTAACCAAAGTCTTTCAGAGGTCATGCTCAAAATGCCAAGGCCTGGACATGCGCATTTGGCATTCTTGCTTGTTAGATGGACGTGTACTGTAGAACACAACAGTGGGTGCAATTTATTAACCCAGAGCCCGTTCCAGCCCTGCAATCAATTATGCACTTAGACAAATCTGCATAGTGTCTCTGGGTGTGAATTTGCTGAAACTTGAACAAAATATGTCAAAACATAGTTCAGATGTGTAGCCTTAGTTAGTACATTTATGCAAAATGCCCTGATGCTCTGTTAAAGAAGTACTGTTATAATGAAAGGCAACCCACTCTTTACTGCCCCCCCAGGGCATCCTTGTGACTCAATTGTTAGTGATGTTTCTTCGTTAACAAGGGTTCAAATGTTGTCCTGTGTGCTGCTTTTGGGAGGCTTGGGTTGCTGATTTAATGAATGCAGTAGCTACACCAAATATATACATGCAATATGAAATGTGTTTTCAACTCTTTGACGGGGCCGGTGTTCTGTCCTCCTTCTATTTTGGCATCTGGAAAGATAGGTGACATAATAAATATTAAAAGTCTATCATTAAAAGTACATTGTCACACAAAACAATACATGGAGCAGATGATAACATTATTCAGTTACGATGACTAAGGGTTTATTGACTGAAGTGTCTAACAGTACACGTATCATCAAACTGAAAGGATTTTCTGCCCCAGTAAGCCATAATATTCAATTTATGTTGTATTAGACTTTATCTGATTTTGTTGTCGCATTCTAAATTGGAATCATGTAATAACATTGGATATAAGATGCAACTGAAACATGAATTGAATTAATGAACTGAGTGAACATGCATCAGTGGAGTTTATTTTTTGCAACATGCCATATCTGCACGCATTGTATTCATTCAGTGATAAACACACAGTCTTGCAATAAACAGCAATCGAACCGAAAGAGGTCAAACAGAAGTGAAAATGTTGCCCTATAGGTGCAAGAAACCCCACAGCTGTGTATCACACTGCAGCCGGGATTCAAAGGCGTTTTTAAAAGGCACTGAGATTTGTCAAATGGAATATGTCACCAATCATGCAGTGTACCACAACAAAATGATGTAAAGAAAGAGAAGTGACAGGATTTTAGACAAGAAAAAAACTTACACTAAGAAAAACACCATCGTCCTTTTTTTAATGTAAAGACTATATCTTTCTAAAACCATAAGCACATCCGTCACGTTGGGCTGGACATGGCGAGGAAGGAGGACGCATACACACAACGTCACAGGACAGGGGTTTAATGCATAGTAAACATGACAAGGGAAATTACACATGACTAACATGAAACTCTGGTCTGATCTCCGGACCTGGAGTAACCCCTGCCGGACCGGATCATGACAACATCATGTTATTACTTGATAATGAGCCAAAATGTGGTTTTGCAAGAAAACTCTGCACATTGATTTATTTGCTTAATTAATAAATAAAATGAGAGACTTGACATTAAAGTGTCTAATCAGACTGCAATCATAACATTTCATTCAGTTCATTTGATCATTCAGCAAGCAATAAGTCACTCAACCTCCATGAGTTACAGCTTTGCAACCTTGATGAAATCACTGTAACACATGGCCTCGGTTGAATTATTGCTCACATATGTCATGAACTATATACGAACTTTAGATTTATCTTCATTTCTTTTGCAAAAATATTCCCCATGATGTATTTTAGATAATATTTCAGATCACAGACATCATGCATATCCATTTAGCTACCTTGGATGTTTTATTAAATTTTGGTGCAAGAATTATACCCCAATCCTGCAAATTCAATGCAGATTAATGTGACGTTATTATTTTCAGAAAATAATATAGACATTTCATTTCATTGGTTTTGTGCACTATGAAGACATCTTAAAAGATTATTTCTGGAATTTGGGCATGTGAATTTGGGTTAGTTATAAGCTTTTATATAGTCTGACAGTCTTCATAAAAAAAGCAAAAATAATTACCCAGAGCATTCAGGTTTTGTTGCAAGTGTGATACCTCCAACTGATTGAAACTGTTCCCATCCCTCTAGTCAGTTGGGTTAATGCTGAAGCAGCCTGACTTGTAAATGCAGACGAAGTGCAGCAATGCACACGATGGCTCTGGAATTGTCCATGAATAGTAAAGGAGACATGAGTTCATGCATTGTCTGAGTTGGTGCTTTTGAGCGGGATACATTTCATTTGCCCACTGAATCACGTCCAATGGAAATAAACCAACCCAGCTTTCATTGTTAGTTTATGTTTTTATATTTTTCATGGAACCTTTTTACAGTAAAGCATCACATTTTGAAATTATTATTTTTGATCATTAAATTACTGTGGAAATTACACATCTCTGGCAAAAATATGTGGAACATTACATTTTAAGGTAAAATTAGAAGTGATTTCTGTCACTGCATTGCTATTTATTAAAAGTCTGATCTTCAAAAATTTCCTGGAAACATTTGTTGTTTATCATCATCATGCTGGAAAATGTTGATGATGATTATCTGGTTGCAAATCCATAGACCAGTCCACAGACAGATAGTGTGCAAATGGGCCATAACCATGAGATCATGTGGACAAGTCATGTGGATGAGACAGAGATAGAAATTTTTGGTTTAAATGAGACTGTTACTTAAAACTGTTACCCAAAGCCAATAAACTGCAATGGTCAACAGTGTTCAGAAACATTTTGATGCAGATATTGTTTCATGAATATCAAATATGGAAAAAATGTCTTCAATAAATGCTTGGCAGACTTTAATGATTTATTTAATCTGCTTTGAAGACTATGGTTGACATAACTGTTATGTTAATAATCTCTCTTCATGAATCTACTGAAATAAATAAATTACATATTTGAAATGCAACAGATTGCATTGAAAACCCCTTGAAAAATGCTTAAGGCTTTATGGCTTTATTTTAACTGTTGAAGTCATCCAATAGCATTACGGTTCATTTCACTCCATCGTTATTCATACATCAGACATAATCTTTGTATTAACGTCCCACGGCTGACTGGTTCCTCCCGTTCCTCTTAAGTAGTGAATACTGGAGATATCAGCCTTTAGCTGCCAACAGCACCGTATCTGGTGTTACTAATATTTGTACTGCATAGGTAATGAATTGCAGGCAAAGCGAGTGCAAAGCCAATCCCATTCCTCTGAACAGGCATTTACAACTGAACTACTGTTGGCATTGTTAAAATCTACACCACTACAAAATGAATTGAAGAGTGCAGCAAATGCAACTGCTGCATGCAATGTAATTTAAAGTAGGGGTTTTGTGTATCGTTGAGACAAGATAATGAAATTTTTCATGTTAAATTATGCAGCATGTGATCAGTGACCACAAGGTCTTTATCTTCAACTAAATTCCAATTGATATTGAGATTGGACTACCATGAGTCCACAGTATCCATGAACTTTGACAAATAAAATGGAATCTGCTGCAAACGAAATAAAAGAAGAATGAAATTCGTGATGAAATAAAAGGCTGACATTCAGAAAGTTAAGAAAGAGCTCAGCTCAGAAATCCAGTCACATAAGCTGCTCATGGATTCACAGCACCTTTTGACACAAGCGGTCTGTTTTTAATTCCATGCAATTTGCAATGCAATAGAAATGACAGAATAAATAATCGCACGCATGGATGTTTGACACTGTTCTCAACTGACCACTGAAACATGTAGTGAATATAAGAATTGAATAAAAAATTTGGATTAAATAGGAAAAAAAAAACTTTAAGAAACAATTGTGATTGAGACAGCAAGAACAATGGCGCGACTATCCCTGATAAGAAAGATTCTCGCATTTGTTAATTATAAGCTTCATTAACTTTGGGAACCGAATTTATAGGAACCCTGACTCCATTAAAAAAAGTGCAGGGGGTTAAACGCTCTGTAGTTCCTTTGTTTATTTATTTATGAAATCGCAATTTTTTTATTGGAAAACAGTGTCTAACTGCAGAGATTCGTCCCTGTGCACTGTTCCCTGTTTTAATTAGCTTGGACTGGTGCGTAAAAAGCAAGGAACAGTTCCAATTTGTGAAATGATCAAACCCCCAAGCTTTGCACCATTATTCTCAGTGAGTTAATCCTGCTTCAGTGCTGACAACGTCAGAATCACCTGTCATGTTTTAATGTCTTACATAGTAATAATATTGTGTTAAAAATTTTGAAAAAATATGAAATCTCTGAAATGTATGTTTTTTACCTGCATTATCTGGTATGATCCTTAGCATGCAGCTGTGCTGATAGAGAATAGTAAGAAATAAGAATAATTCCACAAAACTTCCACATGCAATGTTTAATTCATAAATCTTGCAGGTAAATTATTCAGACAGGTCACAGTGGAGGTTGACATGTATGCAGTATTCACAGAACAGCCCCCATACTGTAACCATTAGTGTAGTCTTTCTCCACAGATCATTTCCTGTCAACATTATACAGTAAAGGACTGAAACTGGAGGTCTTGTTAATTAATTCATTGGTTATGATTAATTTAACCAAAAGCACAAGTGTTCTTGAAAATATCTGGATTCACCTTCAGAGCACATTTATCTAATGCACATAATGTCAAAACTAATTAACAAAGCCATGTATTTTTCTGCTGAATAAAAATGGTGGTTTAGAGCTACTGTGTCCCAGACTACATAAGAACACATCCATATAACATTTACATTTACAGCATTTATAACACACAGCACAAATTCCATTCAATTGTGCAACATACTGCAATCAGAAACTGCTTTTCTCTCTTTACTCAGCGGCTCCTCGAGACTCTCCGATTGCTTAATGCGAAGCATTAATACTTTAAGATAAGTATCTGAAGTGTCATAGTGAGGAACAAAGTGTGGACTTTTTGCACACCGACTTTGCGTCCTGACATGAACCTGTCCAACGTTGGCTGTATTTTGTATGCAGAACACTTTCATTAAATGTGCCACGCATGGCATAATAATATCCTCAATATTAAAACACAGCCATTCATGGTGTGTTGCAGGTGTGTTAAGGGTGATGCAGAGGACACATTCGTTGTGTGCACCGTGTGCTGTGTTCATAATGACAATCACTTCACTCAATATTTTATATTATGACATTCAAGTTGGCTGAAACAGGCTTTTTTTAAGTGCACATAGACAATACAACAGAACCACCAGTCCAACTGCTTATTTGCTTATAACTGCACAGCCTCACTGTATGTTAAAGTGTAATAAACATAACATTTAATGACCTTTCATGGAAAATATTAAAAAGTAGGTAAATATTCCTGCACTCACAATAAAAGAAATTCATGGATTAAATAAAAAATTACTGATAGTAAAAGGAAGTGCAAATAATGTTTAATGGTAAATGGTAATAAAGAGAACTCTGTGGGTCCCAATATTTAAGGAAAATATACAGTGTGGCATCATACAAACTTACTCTAGCTATCATAACCCTGTCTGCTGTGCAATTGAATAATTTAGGGTTAAAAATTGCCCAAAGAAATCCCTGGAAAAGCAGAACACAACTACATACAAACTAGGTGCACCAGCAGACTTAATGGCTAATGAGGTTAATCAGAACGATTGAGAAGACATGAGCAAAACAGGTTCACATCACATAAACGCACCACAACAGAAACAAATGAACCAAACCCAATTAAACTAATTAAATCAGGAAGGATTGCCTTTGTTCACTGCATTTTTGTTTCACATCACAAACCCATCCTGGGGGAGCTGGCACTGAGCTGGCACTGAGCTGTCTGCGAAGACATGCATTTGCACCCTTACCAGGATGTTCATGCCACGTTACACTACTAATTGTAAGTTGCTCTTTTAGACACATCAGTTCAATGGGGCAGTGGTGGCCTTGCGGTTAAGGAACAGGCCCTGTAATCAGATGGTTGCCGGTTCCAATCCCAGTCTGCCAAGGTGCTCCTCGGGTGCCTTTCACGGCTGCCCACTGCTCCCCAAGGGTGATGGTTACATTTTGTGGTGTGCACATTTTGTAGTGTGCACCTGTCTGCAGTGTTTCACAATGGCAATCACTTCACTTTCAATTGCACAGATTTTTTTTCATTACAGAAAGTTCTGACTTTTTTTTTTATTCATCATGTATGACAGGCATGAAGGACATCATTCTAAGGACATTGCAACAAACTTGGGACAAGCAGCCAACAAGAGTCCACCAGAATCAATATAGCACACAGCACAAGTTCCATTCAATTGTGCAACATGCTGCAATCAGAAACTGCTTTTCCCTCTTAACTCAGTGGCTCCTCGAGACACTCTGATTGCTTAATGCAAAGCATTAATACTTTAAGATAAGTATCTGAAGTGTCAGTCAGAGGAACAAGGTGTGGACTTTTTGCACACCGACTTTGCGTCCTGACATGAACCTGTCCAGCGTTGGCTGTATTTTGTATGCAGAACACTTAGCTGTCATTAAATGTGCCACGCATGGCATAATAATATCCTCAATATTAAAACACAGCCATTCATGGCTGCCCACTGCTCACTAAGGGTGATGCAGAGGACACATTTGTTGTGTGCACCATGTGCTGTGTTTGCTGTGTATCATAATGACAATCACTTCACTCAATATTTTATATTATGACATTCAAGTTGGCTGAAACAGGCTTTTTTTAAGTGCACATATACAATACAACAGAACCACCAGTCCAACTGCTTAATTGCTTATAACTGCACAGCCTCACTGTATGTTAAAGTGTAATAAACATAACATTTAATGACCTTTCATGGAAAATATTAAAAAGTAGGTAAATATTCCAGAATCAGAATAGATAGCCCTGTCGATCCCTTCCTACAGTCCCCAACCTGGATCAGTATGTCAGTACAACGGAACTTCACAACATAAATGTGTATAGTGTGCATTCACACACATGATAAATAAATAAATTCACAAAACCCTGTGTTCAGCTTATATAAATGTATATTCTTGTTTATACTTCTGACAGAGGGATGACACGGAAGCATGGGTGTTGTGTAAATTGTCTGTGCTGCAGTCCATGCTGTTCGCTGCATAAACACTTTTCTCCTGCATTATAAAAAATGGCATAGTAAAGGCTCTGCATGGATGTTATACAGTGAAAAATTATTGGCCACATGCACAAATGTGCAAAATGAATTTAAAGGATACTGTGCACCGACCCATTATGCAACTTGGACAATAACTTAAACAAGTAAGTATTTTTACCTGACCAGGACAGCATCACTCATGTTGCGCGGCGCACCGACGCTGATTAACATTGTCGTCTCTGAAGAAAGCGTTTCTGGTTGAAACACGGCTCTGCACTGGGGGAGGAACCTTCTGATGGTGCTCTTAATCCCAGGGGAAGATTATGCCAGGCAAACCTTTGCAGCGAAAGTGATTACAATTAACCCATGAATCAGAGATAATCTGATTTTTTAAAAAGCAATGTGCAGTGAGAGGTGATGTTTTTTTTTTTAAATACCCCATGTTATGACAATGGAGAAAATCTAATATTCCAAAAATAATAACAAGAAAATGGAATGTCATCGCTTAGAAAAGCACACACCTTTATATGGTGAAAGCTATGTACAAATTTGTACTTTGTACACTTTTCAGGCGTTTTTCATTGACTGTATTCAATTTAAATGCTCTCTACAGAGCATTCGAATAGCTTCATAAACAGCTTAACAAGATGTCACTGAAATATTAACAAGCGGCTGGAAAGTCCATGCAAATGAAGATGTTATTTGTATACATGCTGCATCTTCAAGTAACCCACTTACCACAGCAAATGCTAGGTTTGCCATGACCCGTGGCCTCTATTGAGATAATGGCTCAACAACTTTTATTGAGGGTCTTGTGTTTCATAAAAGGTGTCAAGCTTGTGGTTACTGGTTGACTTTTCAACTGCCTGACATGTAAAAGTCATTGATTTATCATTTGACAGAGAGGCCTTTTCCCCCATCAGTATTTATCAGATAAAGCTGAAAGTAAAGGGAATGGAAGAACATGGGATCTCTGCTATCCAAGACACTCAAAACCACTCTTAATAAAATGGATTTCAACACTGGCACTGTACAGACAAATGAACTTTCTGTGATGAAACAGAAAATAATGTATCCTGCATGAGGGGCAATATGTCTCCTTTTTGAGGAGACATATTGCAAATTTGTAAAATTTGCAGATGATGTGAAATGAGAACCAATGAATGTCAACTTTACCTTGAGACAGTGACCCAATGGGGCAGTGGTGGCCTAGTGGTTAAGGAAGCGGCCCTGTAATCAGAAGCTTGCCGGCTCGAATCCCGATCCGCCAAGGTGCCATTGAGGTGCCACACATTGTTTTTCCCTCTTTACTCTGCGGGAAATTGAGAAATCTTAATAAAATTCTTATAATGCTTCTCTGGCCAATCATGGGCCATACTAATGAGTCACAGCTGTTACAAAACGTATTCTTGTGTTAAATTTGCATTTGAACAATTGTGTTTGACTCTTGCAATATTAACTTACATTGAACTGTCCTTTCTCAGCTATATGCTGAGATAAATGCAGTTTTGATTTCTGTGCCACATTTCAAAGACATTGCCATGCATCTTATCCGTGTGCTGTGTGCTTTCCAAATACACACAGAGCTGCATCCTAAGAGATTTGCATTGAGAGGAAAAAACAAGAACTGAAATATGCGACTGCTTCCTGTCACTGGAGTTTTCCCAGAGCTATAGAATAGTCAGGGCTTCTGGACTTTTTTAGGTAAACAAAGTTCCTGAGATAGATTGGACTCCCCTAAAAATAAAGCACTGATCATCAAAGCAGTACTGCAGCAGATTATCTTTTAAAAACACTTTTTTTTAACCAAATGAGCTAGAAATCAACCTGTTTAATTCACATTATTTAATAATAATAATAATAATAAGACTTTGTACTTGCAGGTTTATGGTTAGGAATAAACTGTATTTGAATCAAATAGCAAATTTATACTATAAAACCTAATTGAATATGTTATTGGCGGACCCCCTGGCCTTGGGGGCCGCACACACAAAATTAACTAAACTAAACATATACCTTAGACTGTACATATTGCATATCATCTTAACATGGAGAGTCTTGACTAAAGGCACACAAAAATCAGAACTACCCAAACAAAACACAATTCCAAGGGCACTCACATTAATGAGCATAACCGACCATGTCTGACAGTAAATACAAAATTAATCGGCAGCCCAATATGCAGTTCAAAAATGTACCCATTGGAAGACAAGAGTCCCCCAAAAAGGGCAAAGTCATCATGTGTGCATGTACAGTGTTTTGTGAATGTTGTTATTTCCGCAAAATCTCCCTCAATTCTATTGGCTCAGAAGATTCTATCAAGGTGTTAACCATTCAAATTGTGCAGATTTAATGACGTTTTCTCCCTGTATTTATACAAACACAGTTAATGTATCTTGATGTTCTTTGTTGAATTCCTGAGTACAGTATAGAGTATTGTTTACTTTTATTAAGTTACATAATCAAAATTGCTGACTTAATAAATACATCTTACTCCCACCTTACTGCCAAACGCCAGTGGGATACGGCAGGATGCTGGCATCCATAGGGTAAAACATACACTAGAGTGCCAGGTGCCACTCTGTCTTAATTCTAAAAAGAACTGATTCAAGCAATGGCATGATACACAATAATTGTGATGCCCAGGAGCTACTGGGTGCACACAGCAGGTGCCAATGCACCTGATTATGGAATCCAATAATCTGAAACCAATTTAGCATTTTTCCTGACGTTTAAGTCACATGCCTTTAAGTTGGTTTTTGTTCATTTTTGTTTTCTTTTTGGCCATCATGCCAGGTTATAGTTTCCTTTACACTAAATCCCTCCTTTTTTTGCAGATGATGTCCTGCTTCTGTGCTTCTTTCCCCTACACATCTCAAGACGTGACTATAATGTAGATAAAGATGATTTATTCCATTGATTATTGGAATTGTATAAACCGCAATTTATTTTTTATACAACGGTTACATTTTAGTATTAGTTATTATTATTTTCTAATTCGTGATCAATAAATATTGTTCTTGTTCAACCAATTTATTTTGCATGTTGTTCTTTTGAAAGTGGAACATCTATATCACATTATATATATATATATATATATAATGTGATATTTTCAAAACAGTCCCAAAACTACTGTAATTAGTTGGAATGAATAACTATAGTCACAAGTAAGTAAAAACATATTTTATAGTTTGTGAAATCTCAAATCTCACATATGTTGTCCAAAACATCACCAACATGCCCAAATAGATAGGTTTGAGTCTCCATTAGGTTTGTGTTGTATTCACATTTATTATTATTGATTATTAGGATTTAGTACTGTGGGTTACATCAGGAGTATAACTTCTACAGCCTCTCTCAGATAGCCAAATCACTATTAAATCACTGTAAAAGTGCCCTTTTTTCCCTTTTTCTTCTGTGTTCCATCTTAATTTTTTTCTGACCCAGGTCACATGTGTGCTGATTCCTAATTTCAGGAGCACAATATTTTAGAATAAAAAAAATTATACTAATAGACCACACAGTTGCAGAGATTTTTTGTATGTCCATTTGAAAAAGGGGCCAGGGCTGAACAGGTTAAAAAGATTATTACAAATGAACAATTGGCTATGAGACAGTTCTGACCTGTAGTACAGATTCTGGCCAATAGAACCGTTGTTATAGTCTGTGGGCACTGTCTTCATGGTGGCACTGAGCGTGTGGCTTGTTTGCTAATGTAAGGTTAGGCATCCTTAAATAGAGGATATAGGAATAGAGGAAACTAAGAAAAGAACACAATCTTTAATTTTGTTTGCGTATGGTACATTTTGGCAGGCATGGGATAAAACCATCCAAAAAATGAGGAAGTACTGTGCTGTAGAGTCACTGTCACTGGGTTCTTCTAATTTTAAATGGTTTAAAACATACATTATAGATTGTGTTTTGACTGACAGAAATAATCACACGGCAACAAAAAAACAGCTAGTTAGTTTCTCCGCTTCAGGATACAGGTAATTACATCATGTTTTTTTCCTGACACCTTACCTTACACTCTGGAACAAACCCCATGCTTATGTCTGTGCCTGGAAGATAGCGCTTCACTTAGCGTGTAGTGCTGCACTAAACACATAGCCCTGCTCTCAGCAACAGCTCAAACATAGCGCCCACGGTGAACTACTGTGCTGAACCTTGATATTGTGCATCTTCATAGTCAGTGGATCTTTTACTTCATCCAATCTGTCTGAAAGGCCTGGTTAATTGGGAACATAGTGCATCATTACTTCAGGTCAATTGGGGTGCTCTGAGTCATGGTGGTCCTGCTCAGCACTGTGTCACTGCAGTCATGGAGGCGACATGGGTGGCAGTGTACCGAGTCAGTGGGAGATCATTGGGGACTTGTCATCACAGTCATGATGCTCAGTGGCTGCTTCCTAAACTGACAGTAAATGCTAATACAGAACAGAAGGAGAGTTAGCCACCAGCAACCATGTATGCACATGCATTCAGTGAGATTAGAATCTTTCAGGCCAATAAATCTATATTCACTTTAACCTTTTAAACATGTAGATACATATGAAGTCATTCCTTGCAGCTATATAATAATAGAGCAAATGTGCAAGACATGTTCCTTTGCAAGTTGCCTATCACTAATACACATTATTATGCTAATAATATATTATAAGGCTAGACTTGTAGAATAAATTGACATTTTAGCGTAATTAGCATTTTTGGACACAGCTCATCAGTCAGTTTTTGGCCTGATTTTTTTTTTTGCTTTTTTCCAAGGTATGATTGAATACAGTTTCTTCACCAGAATGTAGAGCTCATCACTGGTGGCCCACTTGTTTAATAGCTGTGACAAAGATTTGAAATGAAGTGACACATGCCAGGACCCAGAGATCTCGCCGGGTTGACACCCATAACCTGCATTTAATGTGATAAGAGCAGTGATCGATGGGTGAAGGACCTAGCGCTACACCATGAGGACAGAATGATAAAGTGTCAACTTGAACACAGAGAGCCTTAATATGGAGGCTGGGAGCTTGGGAGACAGGGAGGTGACTCTGTCCTAAAAAATGTAAGACCTTTTTTGGTGTGGGGGTCATGCTCCTATCTCTTAAAAAGTGATAGGAAGAAGAAAAAGAAAACTTGCTGGTGTTCTGCTGCCTTGGCACAATGTGGGCTGAAGTGTGTAAGCTCCCCCCGTCTCTTCACCAGCTGCTGAAACAGGGCTATTTGTGAACTACAGCAGCTCAAACCGATGTGTCATGGCCCCAGCATGAGTCGTTTGACACATACATAATGGTTCAGGCCGAGAAAGCTGGTTATCTCTAACACCAGTGACAGTTCTCAAGGTGGGGTCAAGGGAGAGAGCCCAGAGTCTTCATGTGGCCCACTGTCTGTCAGGCGTAGTCCATGGCTTGATTGGAACACCACAGGGGGGGCGGGATGCATTGGCCGACTGTACAAATCCCTGTGAGATTGAGCTGCCTCTAAAAACCCTCTTCACTCGCAGGAATGTAGGATGGGTGCGGAGCTAACAGAGGATGCAGACAACATTATTCCTGCCCAAATTGCTTCCTGGTTCATAGTTATTGTGCTCCTGAGCGCCATTTCCTTAAATGAGTTTAGCCCGCCTCATTAAACCACCAATGGTCAATAATAGCCACAATTATTGGATGAAATGCCTTGCATAACAGTGGTCAAATACAAAGGAACAGATTGACGACATGCTGCTTCTCTTTTCTGCCATCATAGTATGCAGGGCCTTCAGCATGATGTTGCTTGCTATTCAGAAGTGGCTGGTGTGAGATCTGAAGCTGCTGTGCAGTCCAGAGAGGGCCAAAATTGTTTTTTATTAAAACACACTTTCTGCCACCAGGGTGTCCACTACACTCTGTCTTTGTTACAGCAATCTGTCACGGTACATCAAACAGCTCCTGGCTTTGGAATTATGAAGATAATTAATGGAATGTGTTCATCAGAGTGGAGCAGACCTCCAGGCCTCTTGTTTTCAAATAAGGCACCAGCACCAGAAGTCACCCAAGGTGATAAACATTTAATCACCCAAACACGTTCAATCAGTCGGCTGACAGGAGTTTTATGTAAACACTATGTGACGTACAGGTCAAGAAATTTTCGAACAGCAAGATAAGCATGGGGGAATAAAATTTTGGTCGCATTAATTGTTCTACTGCTGTTTTGTTCATGTACGCAGCTTTTTCTGTTCTTCCTGCAAAGGTGTTTTTTAATAATCCTTTTTTTAATTGCATTATGCTGTTGAGTACATGAAATATCAACAGTTTTTGTTACATGGCATGCAGGCTAATGTCTTGCAAAGAAAATCTTTAAAATTAAAAAAATATATATATTCTTAATAGAATTTGTCATCAATTGTCTCTATAAATAAAGGACCCAGGATGACCAGAGAGGTACTTGATAAATTTTTTTTATTCTAATGATAAACGTGAATTTTACAATGATCAGTTAGTTTTAGATGACAGCTGGCTACCACACCCAGGGTCCACTGGGCTCCTCTGGATGTGAGAGGTCTGTAATCGAGGATGCTGGGATTTCCTGATGTGTCCCGCCTCATTGCATGGAAGCTGGGATAATGTCAGCACTAGTGGGATTAATGTGTGTCAGGCAAGGCCACACGTTTAAGCAGCTCTCAAAACGGGGCCATAAATGGGTGCTTAACACCCTTAAATAGGTCACATGTGAAAGAGTTTGAATAGCACAGCCTAGAGGTTGGAAGAGCACTGAGGATTGATTGTGATGGGCAGGTTAAAAATTGATGAGCAACACAATAGATTAACGTATTAGAGGATTTTAATGAAGTTGGAATTTTTAATCATGTTTCTCTGCTCAAGGGCATTCTAAAATAAAGTGCTGTCTTGGAACATTAAGGTTTTGCCTGAGCTAGCTGCCCACGGAAAAGCTCAGGAGGGACATTTTACGCCAAAGGGCTGCACTGAAATGAGCCCAGTGTTCAGCAGGAACTAAGCTGGAAGAAGAACTTCCATGATCCCCTGTACATCAATGAAACTAAGGTTTAAATGGTCAGCTTCTGCACATTTCCTGACATGCAGATCATGGATGACCTCAACTGCACACTGTATCAATGTAACTGTAGCAACTGTTGTACCAATATGTCACTGCTTTCTGTACATTGCATACTGTACATAAATCTTTGGTACAGATTCTGTTCATACAATTTTTTTCCTGTTTGTATATTTTAATAACCGAACAAGCTCTGTCAGTTTTGTGTGCCTGTATGTAGGTTAATATAGATACCAACAGGGATGATAGTAGCCTAGTGGGTAACACACTTACCAGAAGACGACGGAGTCACAGGTTCAAATCCCACTTCCTACCATTGTGTCCCTGAGCAAGACACTTAACCCTAAGTTGCTCCAGGGGGGACTGTCCCTGTAACTACTGATTGTAAATCGCTCTGGATAAGGGCGTCTGGTAAATGCCGTAAATGTAAATGTACCTTAAATTTTAGCTCCTTAATCTAAGCCTTAGCTCAGACATGCAAATAGGTTGTTTTCAAAAACATGCATGTTTTCATGTAATTTCTGTTCCCAAAGATTTATAAGCAATAAATAACTTATTGTAAGAACCATGTTTTAATAGCCTAGAACATTTGCAGATATCTGATATAGAGATGACATTAAAATCATGGAATACTACAAGGAAGTTTTCTTTTTGGCCGGAACAATCAACAGCTTGTTGCTGTTATAGTTAAAAATCCAATTTGTTTTTGGCCAAATATTTTGTTCGTGGCTGGCCAGCACCAAGCACTCCAAATTTGCTTAAACAACAGATATTCTCAACTTTCTTCACTTTGCTGTCAATCCAATAATCCTGGCCACTGTCTGGTGTCTGGGTTCATTGACAATGACTGGGAAGTGTGTATTCACTGGGTTCACTTCAGCAGACGAACAACAGAAGTGTGTTGGAGTGACTTTCAGGCAAGGACCTGTGTGACTGCAATACAGACTACCAACCAGGGCTTGCATTCAAGTCTGTCTCGAGTCACATGATGACTCAATTTGGACTTTGAAGGTCAATAAATCAAGGACAAGGTTGATATCAAGGAGCTAATCAGGAGGCACAAAGCCTTCATGACAAATGGTTTAAATGCCTGTTCCATAAATGAAAAACCACAAAAAAAATGGCTGTCAATATAAATATATTAATACATTAACCACATAATGTTTTTACTGTTATTCTGGTCCAAGGACCCTTGTGACAGGACAAATCCACTATTTGTTGGTTAACATTTGACACACACAGAATGTCTCCTTGATCTTAATTGCCTGTCATAGTCAGTAAGGTTCAAACTATGTTAGAAATACAACGTCTCCATGAAATCAATCAATTCTAATGGACTGGAACTATACAGGATGCACATACATTACCGTTGGTGTAAAAGCCAGATATTAGTATTAGATAATAGGAGCAGATTACTGTAAATTCCGATATATAAGACACAACTTTTTCACGTTTTGGGAACTGTGGGTTTTACAATAATGCAGCTAATTTATGGATAGCAATTTTATAGGCTAACTAGCTTCCTGCCACCAACATATTTAACTTTGTATCAGACCAATTAAATTACTGAACAGTTAACAGTGGACTAACTTACTCACTCTTAATTCTTCAGATCAGCCATTTTGTGCTTTGTGCACAGACCCTCATCATGGAAAAGACATGAATAAATGCATATGATGCAACAATCATTCTGAATGACGAAGAAGGAAATAGAGCTGATGCATGCAAGCATCAATCAATCGATGGTGAGACGTTGAAGATGGCAGCATGAAGAACTGGCTCAATGCAAAAAGATGACAAAAGCTTTCAGAGGCAAAAAAAGCAGATGCCGAACTTGAAAACGTTCTTGAAGACTGGATGAACACACAGAGAGTTTGCTGTATTTTTGCTGAAAAAATGTGTGATGAAGTAATTGCATATCTTCAGGCTGTTCAATTCCCATACTGAAGAAGACAACTTTAGTACAGTTAAAAGCACTGTTTGGATAAGCACTGCTTATTCATGTACAATTCCTTTTTCCTTTTAAAAATTAGTAGGTGCGGCATATATATATATAGAGGTGCGCTCTGTAGTCCGGACTTTACGGTAGTCATTTGTAAGGATAAGAATGAAGAACAGAACAGTCAGAAGAGTAGAAGAAACGTAGAGACTGTGGAACAGAACATCATTAGGTTTGCTCATATGAGACCCAGAACATGGGTAGATAAGCAATTCAAGAATCAAAATGAAAGGCAAACACATGTTAAAGAAACCTAAACAAGCGATGTTAGAACAAATTGAAGGTACAGGCAAGATACAGGCATCTTAACAATGAGTCCGGGAGAGAGCCACAGACAGGAAAAGGAGCCATGGTTAGAAGACAGATGTGAGGAAATTGAGAGCTGACAAAGAAGACAGAATTTGGGAGATAAGGAAGAGAAGGCTTGGAACAAGAAGTACTGTACAGACAAATCGGGACAGGATCATCTGAACCTGAAAAAATAAGAGAGGGGAGGAATGAGCAGACAGAAAATTGTGATACAGCTAGAGGAAAAAATAAAACAGATACACAACTTCAGACTGAGAATTGAGACGCAGAGATGAGACCCGCAAGGAATGACAATTGCAGAACCCGTAAAGGGATTTCATGAGAAAGGTGGCAACACAACGGCAGCAGATGTGGGAGCAGAGTGAGACAGGACAGTGACCAGCACAGTTCAGTAGAATCAAAATACATCTTAATATCCATAATATGTGGTGCAAGGGAATGTGAGTACAGCAATGCATCATAACTAATACTAAGTATTTTGAAGCATGGGTACCAAAAACAAGACAGACTGGGTCACGATCAAAAGGCTCTGTCTCTAACCATGAACAGCAGGGGGTCAGCAAGAGAAACAGCATTCTAGACTGAATGCTGTCTACCAGGATGCCTTAATAAATGTGTGCCCTTGACGCATAGTGCCAAAAATATATATATATATTTTCAGTCAGTCAGATTAGTGGGTTTCTGAAAAGTTTTGTTCATTTTGATTGTTATTGTTAAACACTGCTGCTCAGCACACAGTGCACACAACAAAATGTGCCCTTTGCTTTTAACCCGTCACCCTTGGTGAGCAGTGGGCAGCCGTAAAAGGCACCTGGGGAGCAGTGCGTGGGATCAGTGCTTCTGATTACGGATCCACTTCCTTCCTCACCACTGCCCAAAAAAATTACAGTTGTTTCATAGGGGACATGTAATGTATATGGTCCAAAAATGGTGGGTGTAATGGACAATCAAATGAGGTAGACCAGTTTTGAAGACATGAAACCATGAAGAAAAACAAAACTAGTCTTAAAATAACCAAGCAGAGTTAGAAAAAGCAAGAAAAATGTCAGATGCCTGCTTAAACATAGATGCAGGATAAACATAGAAGCCACAGATGAAAAAAAAGAGAGAGATGTAGAGAGAGGTTGGAGTTTAAAAAGAAATCTAAAAGATAAAAGCCAGTGAGAGAAGTAGGTCACAGACCTGACCTTGTCATACAAACATTTCTGAAGGACTGCCCAGAAATATCCCACTGAATGGTATTCACATATTTCTCCATATAAACATACATATACTGTGTAATTTTAGTCCAGAGTATGAAGCATTAATACATTTCATAGTTATGCATTGTGCCAAATGGAGCAGGATGCTTTTTGTTTGAATTACTCTTTTTTTCTACACTGAAGAGCATCCAATCAGAATGAATTCTTAAGCCATTATACCATGCAGATTCTTCCCTGGTGACCTTGCACTCCAAGCCCTTTTCAGCTGGAGTGTTTTCTATTCAGGCAGTGTCTGCAGGCAGATTTTGGGGCTCAGTTCAGTATAGCCTTTTTTCTTTTAGCCATCTAATATAAATTGGTGACATTTGGCAACGGATTTGCAAATTAATGTTGGTCTTAATCGTTTTGTGCAGGTAATACATTGAACTCATTACTGTGTATAGGGGACTGTGGCACATACATAGTAATGATGACTCTTGCAAAAAAAAAAAAATTACATCACATTTTATCACATTTCCCCTCACACTGGCATCATTTGCACAACACATTACACAATGCAATGTGCACATCAGCACTACATTTGACCTGCCAGGTAGCACAAACAACAGCATATGAGATAATGTCAGACTGATCTTTTTCATACTTTTTTGTGAATAAAAATGTGTTTGTTCATACACCTTAATTTTGGCTTGGAAAGCAGTGAAAGGATATAAGATGAGAGGATGAAAGGATAAAGGCAAAGAGTGGATTCATTGTTGAAATAGTTAATTTTGTGAAATTTGTCAAAAGATTTGATTACTTGGGCTTTAAATTGCATATTAACATATTGTGTCTTAAGCAATTTGGTGACGTTTAGAGCATGTTTAAAAAATAGCATGTTAGCATGCTAAATCCCTGAACCGCAAAGGCGCAACTGAGATGCAACTGATCCCCAGGAGCCTTTCATGGCTGCCCACTGCTCACCAAGGGTGATGGTTAAAAGCAGAGGACACATTTTGTTGTGTGCACCATGTGCTGGACTGCAGTGTGCACCATGTGCTGGGCTGCGTATTAAATTTAGGGATTTTTGGATCATGTTCAAAAATGACCATGTTATCGTGTTAATGATAGCATGCTAACGTCAAAAATGCTAATGGTTCACTAGGACTCAAAACCATGAGTACAGTTATTTTCTTCACTATGTTGTAGTTTTTCTTGCACAAGTCAGACTATAAGAAAGTTATAAGTTAGTCAAAGTATTCTCTAAACAGGAAGGTCTTAAGCTGTTAAATACTCAGCGACTGTGCTGTGCTTACCTTGAGGGTAAGTTCATTCGACCACATAGGGGATAAGACAAAAGAGTCTAGATGAGTGTCTTCAGGCGAGATCAGGCGAGCTGTACTGGAAGGAGTGAGGTGTAGTGTGAGTTATAATAAGGGCTCTGAGGTAGGATGGTGCCCATGCATTAGTGTTTTGAATCTGATGCAGGCATCTACTAGGAGCCAGTGGAGGGAGCGTAGCAGTGTGGGTGGTGTGGGAGAATTTGAGAAGATTGAAATCCAGTCAATCTGCTGCATTCTGTATTAGACGTAGAGGATGGATGACATTCAGAGGTAGAAGGGACTTACAGTAATCCAGTCGTGAAATTACTAAAGACCGAACAATCTGGGTGGCCTGTGTTGAAAGACAAGGGCAGATCCGTCTGATATTGTAAAGAAAGAATCTACATGAGTGGGAAAGATTGGTGATGTGAGTTGAAAAAGAGAGTTGTACATCAGGATCATCAAGATCCTGATCCTGATGTAAAGAATCTGCTGAATTGAGGTTTAGATGATGGGCTTTTGGAATTGGCATACCACACCATACCATGCCATGTTTATTTATGTACATCTGAGGGAAAAAAGAGAAGATGAGTTGTGTGTCATCGACATAGCAGTGGTAGGATAACCCATGACCTCAAGTGATTTTGTGTAGAGGGAGAAAAAGAGAGGACCGAGTACTGAGCCCTGAGGACACCTGTGAAGAGTCTGCATGATGCAGATGTGAATCCTTTCCAAGTCACTTGGCAAGACCACTCATCAAGGTAGGAAGCAAACCATTTCAATGCCGAGTCTGAATTGTAAATCTTTCCGGAAAAGAATAATAATAATAAGAAAAAAATAATTAATTAATGTAAAATCTGCTACATGTGAAGTCAGCTGTCAAATATAAAAAAGTATAGAAACCAAAAGGAACCAGAAAGATCAGATAATGAGACCCCTCATAATGGGGAATTTCATATTTCTGGACACCAGGCAACTTAGATTTGAAGCAGTCACCAGAAATCTGGCCTCTGGTTTATATGCTCAATATCTTTATTTACCTATTCACGTTTTGTATTATATTTTGGCCCATTGTTAATTTTGTTCACAAGAGTGCTGCTCTTTTTTTTAATGTGGGTCTTAAATATTTTCCCTTTTTTGGAAGTCAGAAGCTGCTTTTTTGCGAACAGTATCTTCAATGCAGTCACCAAATCACGACCCTTGATTTTTTCAAAATCAGTTTAATGAGTGAAGTGACATTTTCTGCCCATTAAAATACACAAAGGAATCTGCTGATTGACATTATATGTATCAGTATAATGTGTAAAAAAAAAAAGGTTCCACCCGGTTGTGGCATATTTTAAACAGAGGAAGTGCTGACGTGCTTAAGGCACAAACGCTCTCATCTTGGGCTTCCGAAAAAACTTCCTAGACATTCATTACAAGGATGTAAAAAATGTTCGATTCAGCACACGGCAAGTAAAAACACAGTGTTCTGGTCCCATGAGAGAGCAAGAGAGAGAGAGCAAGAGAGAGAGAAATCTGGAATAAGTTGAAAAAGATTTACAGCTCTTATGTCTACGGTGAACCTGTCCACATGCAAGTCCCAGGAGATTTTTTGTTCTATATGTCTGAAGTGTTCCTCATGGAAAGTGTGCTTTATTTATGTGTTTGTTTGTGCCTTCCTTTATGCTTGATTCACTCAGTTTCCAGGGGGCTGGCCCAACCAACTGAATACATAATAAACAGTGGCAAGATTTATTCACAATTAACATAATATTCAACACCTCATCCTGAGTGCCATCTTGTAATATTCTGTCATGTAAACAAAAGTAATTGTACTTTCACATTAAAAAAATAAAAATTGCTTCACTGCAAGTGGCAATTTAATGAAATGCAGTGTAAAAAAAGTGGGAAAATCCAACTCTGCAATGAAGAGTGGACATCAGAGATTGCATTGACCTTGTTAATCTGTCTCCATTAATTATTAGCGATGTATTAAACTCTGATGTTACCTGAACATACAGAGGCCTTGCACAATAGAAGTTACAGGAATCAACGTTCTCTAATTTATTAACACATTTATTACCAATTAAATATTTTAGGTAAAATGGTACCAAAGCTCAAATTAAAAGAAAAGGAGAAAGAGATAGAGGGAAAGAGACAGATAGCAGGAATCCAAGCTCTAGAGAGGGAGCAAGAGAGGAAGAGAAGAGGCCAGAATCTAGACAAGACCCAGCAGCTGAGGGCAATGAGCCCTCCAAATTATGTCTGAACACCTTCTTTATACTGGACATTTGGCTCACAAAAAGGTTGTCACAGACCAATCATATTTTTGCATTGTCCACAGTGGTCATCCACCCCCAAAAAGATTTTCCCAACATGGCACCTCAGACCATATGCTGGCCTTTTGGCACCCTGGTGATACTTCGTGTTTATGAGAGGAAGGCCACAGCCTGGAGACAAAGTAGGGGTCTTCATAACACATGAAAAATCATGAACGTGGAATCTCCCATCTTACAGCAGCGACTCTGACAAATTCTCCCAGATAATTTGTCATCTCTGAAGAAGCAGAAGAGTGCACACTTTCTCGACATGGAGTACGGCGCACTGAGATCTGCCAGACGTAACTATCCCAACAGCAAGACGAGGGTTGCATAACAGCTGTTAAAAATATCTCGCCTCTCTCCCTAAGAAATGGTGCCCTGACGAGGTCATCATTCTCCAGCATCCAGCAACATATGGCACATCCGCAGTCTCCTGTCAGCCGAGGATGCAGCATGTCCGTCTTCGTGACAGTGTCTGAGAACCTGGCTCCACAACGAAGATGTAAAACACCGGGCCAAAAAGTAGACAAAGGCTGTCTGCCCTGAGCACACAGTAGGTGAGCAGGTATCCGGAGGTAAACAAGGACTCCGAAACTCTTTTGTCTTGTGCGAATGAAGGGAGCAGTCGGAGTGAGCAGATTAAATCGTTTAGCTGTCGCGCCGAGCCTTCTTGGAAAGGGACGTCAAGGGAAGGGATCCTGGGACTACTTCTCATTATGTGTTGCTTTGCCGGGTGGCCTGAAGTTAACCCCAGCAGTCCTCAGCTCAGCTCCCGGCTGACATTTAATCAGTGTCACTGAGTTAGCAGCAGCTGCGCCAGGCCACTGGAAGTGCGAGATGAGGGGAACACTGCTAGTTGCAGATTAGCGTGTCGTGGTTCCCAACAGGACAGTTGCTAATGGGGTGAAAGGTCATTGTAATTCCAGGGCCCCACAACTGGACAGTGGTGCATTGAAACTAGACTGATAATAAAGTGGAGTGTTTTCTGCCATATTTTTACATTTTAAGACAACAAGGCTGAATTTGGGATTTTGGTTAGACAAAAAGATGACTTCAAAGGACTTCTCCATTCAGACACGCTTTAAGTCCTAGCTTAATCCATGAATGAAAATACTGACCCATTAAATGGTCATTAATAATGAATCATTTGGCAGATTAGAGTATTCATTCTCTGAGTCTCATCTTTGTACTGTCAAAGTGCATGACACCAAATTTCCTCAGCTGTCATGGCCAAGCCTGGAGGTCGTACCAGCAAGTACAATGCCCCACTGGGCTGGATCCCTTGTCCCATGAACATTTAACCCTATCAATTGTTTCTTTGCCCTCACTGATTACTCTGACTGCGTAAGTAAGCCTGGCTCATTTGGCTTGTCTGCAACATGTCTATCCCACAATGATGAGGGTGAGCATTTTTTGGGGTTCAGTCTCTGTGGCATTTCATGTTTCTTACATTTAAGAATAAAACGATGATGGTATGCATTGTGTATCATGCCTCTCCCTCAAGCTACTGCCATAAAACCAGCAGTAAACCATTACTTACATTGCTCTATAAATTAGGAATGTCCCTCTGACCCTTTTTTAAATACACCAGTGAATTTATAGACATATATCACTAGTAAATTAGAAAAGATACAGAGGGACATTCTCAATTGACAAATTTAGACATGCCAAAATCACTTCATAATGTAGTTCAGTGCTGTAATTCAGATCTTTAACTCCACGTCAGTATGTCAGTATACCTTGTTAGCATGAGATGCGAGCCGTGATATTTTGACAAAAAAAAAAATCTGCATTTTAATCAGCCCTCCACCAAATGTCTAATCTCTCATGTCAAAAAGCACATGCTGTGTGACAGATGACAGAGGCATATGACAGATGGCGTCAGTGCAGTTTTTCTTTACTTTCGGTCGATCCAGTGACTAAAACAATATTTGTGTGACTTTTACTTCATTTGAAAGATATGTCACTGAAACAAACACACAAGACTGGGCCCAAGGGGAGGAGTGACCCACGTCTGTAGCCTGACTGAGTCATCAATTTCTCGCCCCTTTTAACCGTTTCATTTTAACTTCGAGGCCACCAATCGCTCTCTTGGCACAACAATCATTTTAGGAGTCAATATCGTACACAAACACACACACACACACACACACACACACACACACACACACACACACTGTGGTGACTGAGTATGTTATTACCGCCCACAGCAACATTTTGCCTTTTCCCTGCAGTGTTTTGTTTCATGGCTACTGGCCATGTTGGGTGAAGCTCATGAACAACTGGTTGGCCAAAGGTGCAGAGTAATGGATGACACTGATACAAATAGAGTATTCATACATGATAACTGTCTTTTAATTGAAATATTGTAATTAATCGCAGTTTATAATTGCTTTAAAGGATAACTGCATGGAGTAAGTGTAATTAATGATGGTTGACTGTCACTTTTAATAGAACAAACCTGGTTTAGTTAAAGAATGTAATTAAAACCACTTTAGAAAGTAATGTTTCAATGTAATAGAGGAAGAAGGAAGAACAAAAACAATGCTAGAAGATGGGTTGTTTTTAAAAAATGGTGACAGCTGTCATGTCTGCTGGGAGACAGCTTGGGGCCAGAGGAACTCTGAAGAATCCTCCTCTATCTTTAACCTCATTCTGTGTAGTTCTATAATGTTTCTTACATCTCTTTGTTTGTGTGGTTCCATAAAATCTCTCACTTACTCTGGATTGTTGGTCAGACAATTTCAAATAACTGTGCATTAGCAAAATTTTATTTTTGCACTAAATATTGAATTTATAATGTATACTGTATTATGGTGTATAGCAGGGATCACTAGGCATGCAAATGTTAGTTCTTTCCAAGTTCCACCACACCTGATCAAGAGAAAAGGGGAGAATTTGAATCATGTGTGTAAAATGAGGGTATACCCTCACACCTTTGAGGTTGAATCAGTAGTTCAGCTAATGTGCATGTTTTACGGCAGTGGGAGGAAACCGGAGAACCTAGAAGAAACATGTGCCAACACAGATTAAGCATGCAAAGTAAACACGAAGAAAGCCAGGCCTGGATTCAAACTTGTGTCCTTGGAGGTGTGATGCCATAGTGCTAAATGCTGTGCCACAGTATGGCCCTCCCTGAAGCTAATGTCTTAATAAAAAGTCACTGAATGATAAAGAGGAGCTGTCCATGAATGACCCTGAAATTATTATTACAATGCACAGCACACGCTCTTAACAGGTTGCTCTACCCACACACTGTCGCCTTCTATACTTTACAGCTGGTTGGCCGTCTGTAGCTGAAGGCAAGACACGTATCTGTGTCTGTCTGTGAATAGCCACCCTATATTTCAGTCATTTGAACATGTCAGCAGCTCACTGAATGTCATGCCTGGCAAACATTGAGCTCTCAGTTTTCAAACTGAGATGTGTCAGAGCAAGAATTTTAGATTTCAGGTGTGTTATAAAACATCTTTCATGCATTCTCACAGCAGCATAGATGGTATTAGCTCCTTCAGTACTTATATAATGTATATAGTGACTTCTAAATGTGTCGGGGACATATGGCAGGGAAAATTAGGATGCAAATACTTGATTCACAAAACACAAAATGTTTTGTAAAATAACACCAAAAAAACAGAACATACAAAATACGGGTAAAAATGACAAATGACAGAATCAATATGAATTCATCATTGCCCTGTCCCGTCATCATTCTAACAGATCACAGCAGTCAAGATAATAGGGAGCACAGGACAGACCAAACACTAATCTCTGGCTTCCTGACCGGATCAAGACAGTACCCACATTCCAACACATGACACCTGCATGCACCAAGATCATAGGAGAGCAGGAAATGGGCAGGGGAGTGTTGGGGCAGAAAAGATTCATGTGCACCCCGTCCAGAACCATCGGGGTAAGTCCGCAACCTCATCCTGTGCCCGGCCACTCACTCCAGTCATCTTCTCGAAATCCCACTGATCAGACGGCTCCTCCATGCCTCGGGCAAATCCAGGCAGAAAGCCAGACAGAGCGGGTGTCCACACCCTCACGGTTCCCCCCACAATGTTCAGGATTGTGACAAAATGACACCATATATGCATTATGCTTTAGAAAATATTTTTCACATTTCACACTTCAAGCTCAGAATCTCCAGTAATCCCACGTTGGGTCAAAAAGGAGGCTGGCAGACAAGTCGAAATCTGATGAAATGAGCATCTGGATTCAGACAGATTACTCAGAACAGCATGAGAAATTACATTAAATTTTAGTAAAGGGGTCTGGGCCAAAGACAAGTGGCACCGCAGTTGAATGTATCACTAGAAATGAAATGACACCAATCACAGCTTATTCAGCTTGAGGGAGGCTGAGCCACTCTGTTCTTGTGACTAATTGGAAATGCATTGATTATGGTAGGACTACTTTGTGCCTGAAGGCCAACTCTTGGGCTGACACAGTGTTGACAGTGTTGGGCTTTTTGTCTTCAAACTCCTCTCTTCCGCCATTTAATTTTTTTTGCCACAAAGGTACAAATGAAATTGCAGTGAAACAGCATTCCGTTTTTATTTAATTGGTTCATGGACTTGGAGTCACATTGTGCTTGAATGGGAATGTGGTTGCTATGTGAGGTCAGGCCAAGAAAGTTTCAGTTCAGCTCTGAGTATTCTTGAATTCAGAAACTGAGCCGAATTTGCAAATGGTTGGCATTTCAAAAGGATAAAAAATTCAAGGTGAGATGCTTGAATGGCCCACAGTGTTCCCACAGCCCACAGTTAACTAACAAAGCATCTGGCCGAACACATTCACAGAGACAGTATGTCAAATAAGATAACTTTCATTCCAATAAGTTAGCGAATTTGTCGTTCTGATTCCATACAATGCATTTTAAAGGTAAATGCCAGAATGGAACGGTTTATCTTCTCATAATCCATAAACAGGTTTGTCAACAATTCGAGTAATAACTTGCCATTTCCTGTCTGATCCCATTGTAAACAGTTCTGTGCTCCTGACAGTTGGTGACTTGTAGACAGCCTGAATTAATTACTCAACCTATCATGGAAAAGAGAACAGAGTTTGAAATGTGTTGCTAATAGTGTCTCTTGACTAATACTGGGCTTTTTCACCTCAAAACAGAACCTCTTGTAGGACAAAGTAGGACAACTGTGCTTTTGTTCAGACCAGTAGGAACATGGGAATTGGATCTGGCAACACTTTATAAATAATAATTTGCATCCTCCACACCATTTAAAGTCATAATGCATATTTGCTTAAATTTTGACAATCAAATCCATGCTATCAACAGGTAACACCTCATAAGATAGCACAAAAGCAGCATGATGTGAACAATGCATAAATCATCTTTTCACAGTGATTGAATTATTGCACTATAAATTTTAATTTAAGATTAATATTTATTTGTTGTAATAAAGAATACAGAAACTGGCAGCATCTGTCAGGATATAAGTTTGAGTGTAAATGTTTACAGTCCATCTGTGTGTTAATGGTCAGGCAATTTAAAAAAAGTCAATCCAGCCTTTATCAGACAATCCATGTGTGTGATGTATATCAAATGTCTCTATTTTGCTGGGAGATTCTCCTGTTAAATGTGGTTGTTCTGCAGTGCATAGTGCAGTAATGTTTTTCAATGTTCAAACATTCCATGTGCTGGATGTTTATGATCTTTTGCATAGGATCTTAATTGATCTGCTATGATCTGCTCTGGCAACGTGAATATTACAGTTCCTGGGAGATGTGAATAATGCTAGTTGCGCGAGCATTAAACTGTCAAAAAAGAAATCAGAACACATGTAAAACCACATGTAATAATGTGCATAGCAGAACATAAACTCAAACACTGACTTTCAATAGTATGTTAAAACCTTGGACGTCAGCAGAAGTGTGCATTGTTTTAACATTTTATTGGGTTGCTATGGCAATCCAGTCTACACTCCACAGTACCTTGGAAATACAGTAGTACTTAGTGCTGAGAGGCAGCTCACTGCTGAAAGCCAGCAGGAGCAGATTATCTGACAGTCAGCTCCCACACAATGGCTGAATTTAGGTCATTACACATCACGTAGTATAATTTTTTACTCACTATGTATATATTTACTTCACATAAGATTGCATACTTTGTGTATTTACACTTTTTCAAGTGACCATGCAAATATGTTTTATTTTACAGTATCAATGAGTCCCTTGAGATTACCATAGGGTTACGTGCCACTGTGGCGAAAGCCAGGTGGATTTAGGAAACCATGACTACACCAAAACAAGATAAATTATTTCTAGAAAAAGATAAAAGCATTTTTCATTTCATGCTTCCATCATAATCAAGAATACTAATTCTGAGATTGTGTATTGGTTGAATTGTGTCCATGCACCTTATACATACACTCTTAGGGCGGTAAGTACATTGCTACACTGCCAGTTTGCTAAGGAAAGATCAAAGTTGTACTGGATGAAACAAGATAGAAACACAATTTTTAATGATATTTGCACATAAAACATATTGATAGGTTTGGGAAGGAAGGAAGTAGCATTTGGACCTGTCAGTCATTGGACTCCTCCCATAAAGACATTGAAGTTCTATTTCACCTAATAGTTACTTTTTCTTTCTCCTGTATGTAAATCGTAACGATGCCCATGCTGAATGCCAAGTATGTGGTGGCCTAGCGGGTAAAGAAGCAAACTCATAATCAAAGGGTTGTGGACTTGAGCAAGGTATCGTCCCCACACACACCACACTGTGCCCAGTCACATTTCATGGCTGCCCACTGCCCACTAATGGTGATGGGTTCGATTCAGAGGGTCTCATATCTTTGTGTGCACCCTGTGCTGTGCTTGCTGTGCCTCACAATGACAGTCACTTTACTTTCACTTGAAAATAGTGCCCTATAACTCCCTGGTTTTACTCATTCCTGCACCCAGCTTCATTTCCCTCCAGTCCATAGCTTACCTAAGAAAATGGGGACACTGTTGACACAGATGATGATTGAGGGTGATGCCGGTTTGAGTCTGTAATTAAAGTACTGAGAGGCTGGGAGCCCTTATTAAGTTTCTGGTCAGTGGCAGTCTTTATAAATGAATGAGCAACTGTCTCCAGGGGCACTTCAGTAGAAATATTCCAAGTCACTTCACATCAGGACGCCCCACCGAAAGAACAATAGCTTTTGGCACAAGCTCAATAGTTTAGCTATCCTTAGGTGTTGGCAATCGATGTGCAAACTAAGCAGATGTTACTGATATGGGAGGAAACCACATAGATTTTATAACCTGTTGAGCGCCGCTGTTTTCTCCGATAAATCAGTGGTACAAGCGCTTGTCACTTGACTAAGCTGCTCACATAGTTCCTGCCTGCGCTGGGGGACCTGCTGAAGTGGACAGACTGCCAGGAAGGGAGGGGGAGAGGGTTCTGTCAGGTTTAACCTTCACTGTCGTTCCTCTCTGTATAGCCCCTTCAGGTGGGCCTTCTCCTTCGCCATATTTAGCGTCATTTTATCCACTGATACAATCAAGGGAAAACAAAGGCAGATAAGACCAGAGTGGGTCGAGTCTTTAATCAATTCAGTTCAGTCTAGCAAGTTGCCCAAAAGTTCACCAGAGGTCTGTAGTCATATGGAGAGTGACTGTCACAATGTCATTTCCCATTAGGCTCTGCTGTGACTCAGAGCTGGCAGATCCAGCGATATTGACTTCAAACGCCTCATTTTCTGTGGTGACAAAAACCCAACCATCACAAAATTTACAGCTTATACTCTTCAAATACATTTCCTGTCAGACGGATGACATTTATTTATTTCATTTTGGAAGGAGTACTTGAATGCAGAAAAAAAATTATGTCTGTGTATGTTTGAGGTTGGGTTTAAAAAGGTGAAATGAAGTAATTGATAAAAAATATGGCTTTTTTTTGAGAAAATGCATTCAGACATCCTTGCCAATTACATTCACTAAGTGCACAGGACTTTACCAGATGGCAAGGTCACGCAATGCAAACTGAAAGGCTGTCAGCTTTAATCATATGAACACCATCTTACAGTTTGTCTGCACATCCCTTTCACACTTGCTTGAATCTAAATAACAGCTTTCTTCCAAGTGTGTTTGATTAAAAGTTCATTCTTGGCATATGTCTTCTGATGGCAGAAGAGCAAGAGCAAGTGACCCACCCAAAGCGGCAACTTTCATGAAGTTTGGTTTAAATACAGTCTGATGTCTGTGTTCTTTTCTACAGGTGATTTATAACATGACTGTTTGCAGGTATATACTGTATAATGAAGCTACTGTATTAATGCAATAAGCCAAAAGGGGTCAGAATGAATTTAACCTGCAGGGCATGACACAAAGCAGAGTGAAAAATAGAACACTAACTCACGCCCTCAAGTGGCTAATTGTGCCTTTAAAATAGCAATGCAATCAAACGCAGTAATATTAAATTCAAGTAAATGCTCACTAAAAAGATAATTAATGCAATATAAATTTAGCAATATGTTTAAAGTGGCCTGGAAGCATGTCAGCAACATAAACATATGTATTAATATGTATGAATTAAGCATTTTAATGTATTATATACATACATAAATACACAATTTAATTAATATGTAGTCAGGTGTCCAATTCATACAATTAAAGCCAGAAAAATAGACAGCTCCTTTATCTTTAATACCAGTAAAATGTAACTATTCATTAACAGTAATTATTTAGTAAGCAGAATCAAGACATAGGATGGGCTTATGAGCCAATAATCAGTCAATCAGACTGATCAACATAATACAAGTCAATAGAAATAATGAAAAATGTTTTGCCTGGGTGAGTATTGTTTTAGTAACATAGTGGCTGCCAAATATTGATATTGAACTTATGTCAGAATACAGCCAAAAGGCATTAGAACTGTATTAAGCATAGTTTTATGCAACTCTCTCAGGGAAAATTATACTCTCAACTTGACTTTTTTAATGACAACATATTTAATCCAAACAGTGTCAGAACTTCCTTGTGATGAATTAGAAGATAATATCTTGACCTTCTAGATCTTGCTTTAGTTCACTTGAGGAAATTGAGAGCATAAAGTAATACTTTTAAAGCAGCCTGAAATTAAAACAATGGCAGAATTAATCAAAATTCTATTATTCTACAAGTACTTCATAATATGTTCACCCATGAAGGTCCTGATGAAGGGTATACATTTCGTGAATAATGGGAGATATAAGGTGACCAAGTTGAACCTGCATTAAATTATATCCCACTGATTTACTGTAATGTTTCATTTAACTTGTTTATGTCTTGTACAGTGGTCTGCACCCCAGTATGGATTTCACATTATTGACAACTATATGCTAGTTGCGAATGGAAAGCATTATTACTGGATGATTTTTGAACATGATGACATGCCCTCAGGAGTGATGGCGCACAACAGCCTCGCAGCACCGCAGTCGATGTTGGGTGCGTGAATGTTCTGAATGGCTGGTGTCCCTGATGAAGTTTCCTTTCATTTAACCAGCCTTTTTATTAGAAATGACACAGTACTGACCATTTGAGCTGTGAGTGGGTGTGTGTTTTTCACTCTATGGCAGGAAAATTTGTGTCCACTGTACATTATACAAATAGCCTTTATCTCCAGCTAGAAGTGTTACACTCCCCAACTATCTAAAACTAGTACATAATAAGAACTAATACATTTTCACTAACTAGTACATAATACATGATCATTATCTTTTTGGGGGGGTGGGAGACTATTTATATTCATGGATGTGAACTGGGGAGCGGTGTGTGGGGACGGTATCTTGCTCTTAGGGGATCTTAGGAATTTGAACCTTCAACCCTTCGATTATAAGTCTACTTCTTTACCGCTAGGCCACCACTGCCTCAGGTACTGTGCTTGCTATCAGGATCAATGCACTGTGATGTCCAACCTTTTGGGTTCCTTTTGTAGTAATCAGAAGTATCCTTCTGACAAGGGACTAATAATGAAATATGGCTGCTCAGTAATTACTGTTTGAGTTGCAGCTATGTTGAACAGATTGAGTTCTTCGTTCATCTTGTTTCACTATTTAAGTTGTTATATGTTTGTATCCATTTATGTGCTAAACCTCCATAAAATGTGCAATACCACCTCACTATGTGAAGAAATGTAAAATGTCTTTACACAACATGCAATTGAAGTAAAAGTAAAATTCCAGTGCAATTTGCATTTCTGTATATATTTTACCTGTGTAATTTGTATGTATTATGTTTACTACTGTTTTATATTTTTGTTATTAAATTGTTTGTCTTAGTTATATTCCTTACACTGAGTCAACTGCACTGAGTCAAATAAAGATTTATCTGATCTTATTTCACCGATAATGTTGGAAATTAATCACTTTTTTCCGGTAATTAGTAATCAATGACTTTAAAGTTAGGAGATAGAGCTTTACAATAAGAGATTTAAAGCCTCATGTTGTGATGGGTGTAATTCCCTTAGACAGTTTTCCTGCCATCAAAGTTTGAGAGATTACGGAGAATTTTTTTTTTTACCCACATTGACAGGTGGATATGTTCTGTTGAAATTTTCATGTAGTGAGGTCAAAGAGCATTCACTGAATATTTATTGGAATTAATATTTAAAGGATAAGAATGAGATGCTTCCCTGCTGTGTGACAGAGTCTTCATTTCTCAGATGATACCTGTAGTGCAAGTTTATTTGACGTTCTGGTGCATTTTTAATATAATTCTATTGATTAAAAGGTTTGTGAGCGAGTGCTGCGTTCTGAGCAAATGAACAGCATTCTGCAAGACAGTTGGCATGTATTACAGCAATCATAGCCATCATAATCGGTTTGTGCCGTTATCTCAACTGTGCATTGCAGGCACTGCCCTTTAGTGAAATAAGGGCACCATCCAAACATTCTTCTGGCCTTTAGAGAGGTGTCACAACATTGCTTTTCAGGGCTGTGTCACTGATCCAGACAAAAGAGCTGAGAGATGTCCACAGTTGCCCCTGGGAAGACACTCACAAATGAGACATGTTGACATGCTGTGGGGCCAAAGAGACACACATTAGGAAAATAAAAAGGCTGCTGGTTAGTCAGACTTCTCAAATCATAGCTTTTATTTTGAGAAGGCATGTTGATGATGATAACCTGGCATACTGCTTTCCAGTACACACTCAGAGAACAATGAGATCTAGCACCCCTTCTGGCTGTTTTAACTCCAGCCATCTCCCTCTCTTTCAGTTAGAACATATGTTATTTGCCATGTCAATTCACCAACTGCAGTGCCACTGTATTCCGATCAACATTGAAAACGCATGGGTTTAATGGGTCAAAAGGCAAATGTAAAGCTACTGCAAAAAGGTACAGTTAGAAGTGAGTTGAAATTTCAGAGGGGATATGGTTGCACCAAAACGGTGGAATTTGTCCTACCCTGCATAACTGTCAAAACACCATTACCCAAATACAGTACAGGCCAAACGTTTGGACACACCTTCTCATTCAATGTGTTTTCTTTATTTTCATGACCATTTACATTGGTAGATTCTCACTAAAGACATAAAAACTATGAATGAACACGTGAAAAACAAAATTGACAATGACACAAAGTATCTGTCTAAATCTTTAGACCTGTACAAGGCTCTGCTTTGATTTGAAATTGCAAGTTTGTTTAGGGCAGACTGAATGGCATTTGGCTGCCAAATGGTTCAACCAAACTCCACCATTTAATTAAATAGTTTAATTGTTATAGTACTCACGTTCCCAGAGGTTTTTCCTGAAAAGTTTGATTTTCTGTATAATTTGCTAAAACAGCAGCTTTTATCAGTTCATAGAAACTATGAGATGTACTTATCAGCAAAGTGAAGAGGATGAAAGTGCTAAACTGGTTTCCAGGCATGAGTTTAATTTTCTTCATCATTTCTTGTGAATCATAACACTCCCGTTGGAATTGATCAATAGACATTTAAACATAGACATAAAACATTAAAGAATGTTCATTCAGCCCAGTCTTGGCAAATATACACAAAGAGAATTTACACTACAGAAATGGATCTCCCTTTGCCAATATCATGACCATATGTTACGTACAATATTGTCAACACTATTTCCAAGTGCCTCGTGAGATATTAATACCCTTATTGGCACATGTCAATTTAGAGGCATCAATGTATTAAATTGAATGCATAATATGTATTTCCGCGATGCAAAATTGCAGAATGCAACAAATTAAATGGAATTTGTTGTAAAGTGTGGAACTGCATGTAATTGGTATTTTGGGCTGCTGCAGCTCTGTCAGTACCCAGTCCATACCGCTTGCCTAATCGATTGCACACATGTGTGTGCATGTGTACTCCAAAAGCTACCATGTAACAACCTTAACCTAACCCACAAAACCGATTGGGCAAGTGGTAGAGATTGGGCACTGACAAGCCCACTACACTTGTTTCCTGTTAAGGCGGAGAAGGGGCACGCTGTCCTCAATAAAATAATGGTATTCGACTCTTTGTGCTAAGTTTGCTTCCCCAAACGAAATATGTGACAACCCCTTACAGTTAAAAACTCATACTTTTTGTATTCCAGGTCTTCCCAATGTTTATTTATTTGATACGGTTTTATGTTGACTTCAAACGTGAACGATTATTTTACAAAACGAATAATGTGAAGTGTTGTAAATAATATATGCATTTAGCAAAAACTAAAATGGATTTTATAGGACCCTAAACATGTGCATCTTTAGTGGTCCACAAAAGGCTCACTGATAGGCTCTGGGACCCCCGACCCAGATCTGGATTTGTTGGTCATGGAAAGTGAGTGTCATTGATTGCACTTTTCTATTCATTCCATTTGTCTTCTGTTAAATGCAAACTGGCATCATAGCTTTTGGAGACCGCAAGGGGGCAATATAAGAAAAAATCTGTGGGCATTGTGTGCGCTAAGATACTGTTACTTAACTGGTCATAATCATGCAGCTCCAGTTTTGCTTCCTTTTTTAACACCAAAAAACAGCCTTCACAACTGAACATTAGATATTCTTTAAGATGATTTGTGCGTTGTAAAACTGCTGTTATATGCAGCTAATTATGTAATGAAAAATCTGCCCCAGAAAACACCCCCTCAAACGCATGGGTCCCTGTTGTTCTGTAAATTGAAATGAATTGGTGTATCTAGTGGAAATCCCTGTGGCATGCAACCACTATTGTGTTATTATTTTGCCCTGTACAATGGATGACTTTTCATGATACATTTGAACTGACTGCTTCACTATCCGTTTAGGAAACAATAATGGGGAATGGGATTTGTCAGACAGAGAACCTTCATTACCCCTTCATATCAGGACCCCAGTATTCACAGTTTAGGTCTTTTGACAAAACACCAGGCTCTGATCTAAATGTTCATAGCAAGTATTACAGAAAACTACCACAGCAACAAAAATGATTTTCTGTTTTACAACATTTAATTTTCTCCATTCCTTTTAAAGAAGCGTTGTTGAATGTTCATTTAAACAAGATGTTGGACGTTTCTTTACACTATGTCCACAGAATTAGTTTTCTGACAGGGATTTTTTATGGAAAATTTTCAATTTAAATAAAATATAGGATGATTCCCATAATCCCTAAGGAGAGACAGAGACTTTTGGATATGATTTAAGTTATTTCACTAAATTTTGCACCTCATGTCTGCTTGTTTATTACTGAAAGCTTGTGTTTCGCTGATACTGTTGATGTATTATGTATAATTTTGGAATCTGGTGAAGATGATGATTAGGTAATTAAAATGCACCGGATGTGCATTTGATAAAAAAAAAAAAAAAAAAGAAAAACTAAACTAAATAGCTGAAGAACTCAGTGGAATATCAATCGTTTTTGCAAAACTCATCCCTCTGATGTTGAAATTACCTGAAGTAATTAGCATTGGAATCCTGTACAGATGGTCCGCTCTGTGGTTGCTTTTGAATTCCCAAGGTGGTTATCAAAATCAGAAAATGGATTTTTTTCTGTGATTTTCTTTTGTCCCCGCAGATTGTTGCATGTTCTTAGATGATGTTATTTTTAAACAGGGAATTTGCAAGTTTAGTATCGCCATAAAATGCCCCACAAGCCATTTTTTATTAAGTGCTAATTAACATCTCATGGCATGGCTGTTACCTGCTGCTGGAGACCACCCATTAACTTCTAGGTAATTAAATTCTAGGTTTGTGTTTACATTGATACTTTGTTTTAGTTTGGATCTTTAGTTCTTTGCATTTTTTCATCACTCACTCACAGTCAATCAAGCGTTGATTGGCAAGGGACTGATAAGACTTAATCATAAACCCTTTGATTTGTAATGTTACCATTATTTTTATTGCAGTCCATTAAAATTAAAACCAAACTCCTTTCACAAAACTACATACTCACATAAACAGTGCTTGCATAAACTCACATAAACAGTGCTTGCTTTTGATTTATTATGTATATGTTTATCATTTTTTTCAGTATGAATTAATGCGTGGAAATTGTATAAGGAAATGTTATTTTATTTCAATTTTGCTGTATGGCTATAGCAACAAACTGTTAGTCAAAATGTTCACCAACTTTATTATTAAAAAGGTCATGTCTTTTAATTTCTGTCAGTCTGATCATTTCACAGTCTCCATGATATTTTCAGCCCTCTGCAGATATGTCTGAATGTGGCGTTTTTTTAGGCAAAAGGAATTCTTACCAGCATTGCATTTAATTAGAGAGAATGTGTTTGGATTATCAGGCTCAGCTCTGTAATGGAGGCCTATAACGGTTCTACTAAAATGCCAAGTTCATTAGAGAAGTTCCACCATTACTATTTTCTGATATTTGGTACAGGGTGACATTAATGACTTTTAGTTAATTCAGTATAAGGGTTACCAAATTTATTATATCATCGATTATAATGACGTTGCTTGGCAATTTTCTGGCGGAGGCATAAACATTCTCGATATAAAGTAGTGCTGGTAGTGACTGAGGCTGCCTAATCTGAGTACAGCGCTGCTCCAGGTAGGAGTTTCACACTGTGCGGTGCGGCACCTGGCGGCCTTGTTCTCTTTTGTTGAACTTTGACCTCTGCGCACCGTGACGTGTTTTGGAATCCAATGGAATCCGAGCGGGTCGAAACACACACACACAAAGCAGGAATGGAGGAAAAACTGATCTTTCTCTGAGCGTCCAGAGATTATTGTCGTACCAGGAGTTTAGAAAAGCACACATTCTTTTTGCAATGAGCTAGCGCAGCGCTGTTCGGTCTGAATGCGGCTTTAGATTTTCTACAATGAGCTCTCACCTGACGCCTGACATCTGAACCAGGCATTTTCTGCTGTTTGTGGCATCAGGTGAGCACGGTCTGAAAACAAACCATTTTTTTTTTTTACTTTTACTTTTTTACTTTACTTTACTTGCCAGACGCTTTTGTCTAAAGCGACTTACAAGAGGAAGACACCAGCAATTCTCATTCGGTTTCTATAGATTTTGAGTTACAAAACTAAGAGCCCTGATAACTTGTCAGGAATAGAACATGCTAGGGAATTGTTAAGTACTAGACAAATTTTATTTATTCATTTATTTATTGGTGTGTGTGTATGTGCGTGTGTTAGTGTCAGACTCGTCTGAAATACTTTTTAAACAAGTGTTTCTTGAAGGTGGTCGTAGTCTCGGCTAGTCGAATGGAGCAGGCTAAGTTGTTCCACCAGCCAGGGACAACAAAGGAGAATAGAGTCGATTGGGATCGGAGACTCCGTGAAGAGGGAATTTTTTGGCGAATTGCATTTGCAGATTCTGCTCATTGTAGCAAATCAAAGTGTCCACACAGGTGAACAAGACCTTGATGCTTGTATTTGAAAATGCATGGGACGCACCACAATGCATCGATATCGAGGCACTGATAATCGAAATCGAATCATGAGACCAGTGACTGTTCACGCTTCTAGCAAGATTATTTGTCTGCTGCAAAATTTTATTGCTGATATATGGATTTATTGCACTTGCATTTATTAGAGATCATAACTTCTCAAAACAAATGCAGGAATCTTATCACCAGTGTTTATGGAAAAAAAAACATTGGCTGTGATAAAAGCTTATGGTGAACGTTTCTTGGGTACACACCTTATAGGTAACTTATGTTTAACATTTTAAAACTGGCTGTTAAAGTAGTCTTTACTGCAGAACCTCCATAACTGACCAGGCATTATTATTATTAGGAAATACAGGAGGGGAAATTAAATGGCAAATTTGACAACGACAATGTCGCTGTTTGAGTGACATGCACATACATATGTGGGTTTTGGTCATGATATATAATTTTTTTTTTCATTATGACAAAAAATATTGTGATCTGAATAATCAGATCAGTCTCATGCCCAGTGTTGTTAGTGTCATGTTGAGTGCACTTGCCCTCCAGTGTGCATGCCCCAATGTTTTTTATGCACAGTTCCGATGGTAACTTGAAACTCCGATGGTAACTTGATGGTAACTTGAAAGCACGTTGTAAGTCGCTCTGGATAAGGGCGTCTGCCAAATGCCGTAAATGTAAATGTAAGTTCCATGTCCCAGCCTCTCTGGCCTCAAGTTATGACTGGATTAAAAAAAGAGAGAGAGATTGAGAGAGAGAGAGAATGTGTATGCATACAAACCCTCCCGTGAGTTTATCTGATATCATTGTTTTTCTGAAACAATGAGAATGTTATGGTGGTTCATGTTTGTGGAATGAGGGTGAGAGTTGAAACCTGATCCTGGGATGATGTCAATATGCAGATAGCAGATCATGAACCCTTGTCAAGGTGCAGAATTAAAAAATAAATAAAACCAAAACCATGTTTCAAAAGAATGCAGCAATTCTGCCAATTTGACATTCATAGGCATTGTTGGTAATAAGAAAAAAATAAGCCTTAATGCACTAGAAAAAACAGCATATTGAGTCAACCACATACTAAATCCACTAATGTGAATATACTGTGTCATACTAATGTCATTTTAGTGTCACAGTTTGTATGACATGTCTGAAAATAGTAGTAGTTAGTCTTAGTAGTTAGTCCTTATGTAACGCCCCGGGGCCATGGGGCCATCTCAGCAGGTGCCCATACACCTGATTATGGAGTTCTCATCCATCCCAGGTGACACCAATTACAATTTAATGGATCAGGACTCCGACACACGCCTTAGGGTTTGGTTTGGTTTTTTTCTTCCCTTGTTTTCCCTGGTTTTGGCCCTCTTGCCGGTTCTTTTGTTAATAATTTTAATAAATCTCTTTCCTTGAAAAATGTCCTCCTTCTGCTCTTTCTTCTTTCTCATCCTCCGCACGAGAGAGTGTGGCAGCAGGAAAACCTCAGGTAACCGGTGAGGAGGGCGGGCCAGGCGTGACTCTGGGTTCACCTTGGGGGGGATGTCATGTCCCTGTCTAGGGGTCAGGAGACGCAACAACAAACGAGGGAAATGTGTGCAGTGGGAAGACACAGATACCAAGCCCAAGTGAAATATTGTGCTTTTATTTACAGTGAGCGGTGAACAACAAACCAAACCAAAAGTGCACAATTCACAGGAGGACAACACACCATGAAAGGAGAGACAAAACAACTACACAACAAAGCCACAACTAACCACACTAATCACTAACACACAACAACTCTTATCCAACTCTAACACAATCCAAACTCCAACTCCAAAACTGGTCCTTATGTAGTTCTCTGTCCTGTGCGTTGATTGGCTGCCAGTTGACGAGGGAATTGGTGGGTGGAGCTGTAATCCAAATCTCCTCCCCCCAGCAGACAGCCTAAAAGAGAACACGCACAAAACAGAGCACCCCAAGCCATTCTACAGCCTAAAGCACATAACAGGGAGCAACAAGCTTTAGATCAAACATACCATTAATTTGAGCCTAATTAATATTTTCTAAATGTTCATTTGTACTTTATTAACATATAAGCATTTTGATTTGATAACCTGCATGTCTTCATTTCCTTTCACCAACTGGCATCATTTTACATTTACATTTACAGCATTTATCAGATGCCCTTATCCAGAGAGACTTACAATCAGTAGTTACAGGGACAGTCCCCCCTGGAGACACTCAGGGTTAAGTGTCTTGTTCAGGGACACAATGGTAGTAAGTGGGATTTGAACCTGGGTCTTCTGGTTCATAGGTGAGTGTGTTGCCCACTAGGCTACTACCGCATCAGAAGTCTTTGATTTTAAACAAGGAGTGCACTGGTGACAATAATGTAAAATAAATGTTACCAGTAAACAGGTTAATTTACCTAATCAAAATGCTTGTATGTTAATAAAGTACAAATGAACATTTAGAAAATATTAATTAGGCTCAAATTAATGGTGTGTTTGATCTAAAGCTTGTTGCTCTCTAGTGCTTTTGACACGGATGAATCAGGCTCACTGTGTGTAAAGCCTCTTTAGAAAATCCTGAAGTCAAAACCACAAAATCAATTTAAAGAAGAAGATATATCTTGAAAGTACTCAAGGTCAAGGCCAAACCCAATGTAATTAGTGTTACATTTAGTTGTTTATATATTAAAGAGTCTCTACAGGGGCCAGGATTTGAAGCAAAAAAATCACAGATTTAGAATTTTTATTTCATCAGTATACTGCATATAGCAGCATACTCTGTATTCTGTAGGGTAGTGTAAATGTCAATGAAAAAGCCCATGTTTCTTCACCTTTTCTATTTCTTACATGGAAGAGATAAGATGAGATGAAAAATGAGGACAAAGAGAGGTAAAAACATATTTCTGTCTCATCCATAAGTCCAATACTTTTCCTTTAAAAAGACAAAAAAAGAGCATAAAAGAAAAAAAGAATTCTGCAGTATAAGATATCTTGAGAGAGCTGTGTTAAGAGATTAATGGTGTCTCCAACACCAGAACAGACAAGCAGATACAAGCATAAATGGAAGAGCAACATGCCTGCCTCGTTGCAGGATAAAGAGGACACAGTTGGGTTTTGAGGTGGGAAATTTCCATCAAACTGATGCCATGAATCTCTGATCCACTTCTCAACTTCATGGTTCAGTCTGTATTTCCAACACTACTTTTCAGCATTGTGTTAGGAAGTTCTTAACTTAGTCTGTTTGATAAACCAACCCTCTGTGGCCCTATGTTATGAGAGAGAGAATCAACACACTGGATCATTAAAACTGTATGATAAAAAAATTAAGTCTGCAGTATTCAGAGCTAAGTGAAAAAGCATAATGCCATGGCTTTTGACAGTTGTTTGGCTGTGACAGTTGTTTGTTCACTTCAAAAAAGCAGTGGAATGTATGAGCAAAGCATTTTGTTGTACTGACACAGGCTCAGCTTTGCATAATTAAAGAGCAAAGTGTTTGAGGAACAATCAACCAAGCTTTTCTTTCCAGATTCGACTGGTGATTGATAACATGCCATTGGTTTGTCCTGGCAGCTATTATGGCTCTCTCATTTAGGTCAAAGCCTAAGATAACTAACCATAAGCTTTGATATCGTTAGGTGCTGAATTTAGTCACTTCTGAGTTTGTGGTTATATGTTGCTTGACCACAGTCAGCTTCAAATATGTGAAAGGACTCACAGCATTGAAACATATTTCATTACACAGAATTAAATCAAAGTACTCCAAAGCTTCATTAAAAAGTATGCAATTCAATGTTATATGGGAGAATTAATTGCATGCTTGATGTTAAAGCATGCTACTCAGATATGGCAGCCAAAAAAGAGACTGGTCTAATATTGCCAAAATTAAAAAAAAATTATGATAGACTGCATCAATGCATTATTGTTACTTTGAATGTAGTAGCATAGTTACTATAATGACCATGACACTGTTCTCCCCCATTGGTGATGTAACTGGAAATGTTATTTATCCGCCTCTCTCTGTGTTTGTACAGGGTGGACCATTTATATAGATACACCTTAATAAAATGGGAATGGTTGGTGATATTAACATCCTGTTTGTGGCACATTAGTATATGTGAAGGGGAAAACTTTTCAAGATGGGTGGTGACCATAGTGACCATTTTGAAGTCGGCCATCTTGGATCCAACTTTTGTTTTTTCAATAAGAAGAGGGTCATGTGACACATCAAATTTATTGGTAATTTCACAAGAAAAACAATGGTGTGCAATGGTTATAACGTAAGTTTATTCTTTCATGAGATATATAGAAGTTTCTGACCACTTATAAAATGTGTTCAATGTCACCAACCATTTCCATTTTATTAAGGTGTATCCATATAAATGGCCCACCCTGTATAAAATGTACCACAAAAGATATTCACTGCAAAGATAGATTATTAGAATCGATCCATGCCATACTCCCACCTTATTTTATTATATAGCTCAAAATATACATATATTGTGACAGAGCTCTTTTGATATAATACACTGTGGATTAAAAATACAAGCAAAAAGTTTATCACGCACCATCATGCCTTCACCCCTGGCTTCTTGATGCTGTGATTTTGACTACTTTTGTAGCGGTAGGTTATGTGGTCGCACAAAAACAAGTTCAAATAGATTTTCAATTATGGTTTAGGTTATGGCACAGTGGTGCCCAGCGTGAATGTCAGGTTTGTGTTTGTATTAATGAAGCTTTGAACATTGCAGGCGAAAGGCATAAAGTGCATGTCCAATCGCTTGCGCAACACCTACTGTGATTTCGTTGGTGAAAGGACAAACCAAATGGCATACAGACAGCATTTCAAGCTAGCAACAATTTCACAGCCATTTAACCCTAATTGGTGGCATGCATGGAGCAGGTATTGGAGACTCTGAACTGGACACAATTATCTGAAAGATTTTGAAGAGGCAGCCAAGATTGCTTTAACCTCTGTTCGCTTCAAAACACAAAGGTCTTCATGCAACCAAAAGTTTTTGGCTTGATGGGAACTTGAAGCATTTTTAGATATTCATCATGGATTATGCAACATTTTCAAATTCTGGTTGTTCACATTAATCATGCTCATTTGGTGGACAGTGAAGCAGAAAACTGTGCAATCATTAGATATTTATCGTTTTGAACAGTTTTGTGAGTAATATTATTTAACAAAGACTCAAAATAACATTCTGAAAATAATATTATAAAACATCTTGTTTGCACAAGCACAGATCATTAAGTCTTAATGTGGTTTCGTAACATCTGATCTCCTACACACCCTGCTAGTTTGTTTCTGCTTGTCTTGGCTTATTTTCTCTTTTATCTTAGCTGGTCTGGCCAACAACTGATCAAACTTGCTGGTTTGACTAGTGAAACTATAACTTGAGTCTATCAAACAAACAGGTTGACAATCTGAAGGCTCATTATTGTTCAAGATGGATACAGATTCAGAGAGAGTTCTCTGCCTATATTCATGTCATTTGTTATCATTACATGTTTTGATAAACCTTGTAGATGGAGCAATTTCTGATGGCGGAACTTTATGAAAAGAGATTTCCTATGTGATTTTACTTCATCTGGGCAAGGGAAACTGACATTCAGAATATCTGGGAGGGGATTGGAGAGATGAAATACATTATTACAAGCTCCTCCATCATCGTCATGTTTGTTTTTGTCAGCAGGTTGGAAACTGGACTGGCCTTGAGCAGTTCACGGCCCTTGCGCATAACCATTTAGCAAACTTTAACAAACGTAGAGCGGTAGTCGCCTAGTGGGTAACACAGAAAGTCACATGTTCAAACCCTACTCACTACCAACCTGTCCACAAAGACACTTAACCCTGTAACTACTGATAAGTCAGTTTGGTGTGTCTGCTAAATGGCAGAATGTCATGGCCAACGCGCCTCCAGCCCGCTAGAGGGCACCTCACCAGCCTGGGAGATGGCAACCCGGAAGAGGAAATGGAAGCGGGCGGTGGCAAGTATAAAAGGGAGGTAACACCAAGGAGACACGCCCGCTCTTTGTATGAGTTAAATGAGTTGTATGAGTTTACTCGCCAGAGATGCTAGCTCTCTTACCCACGACCTACGATAATTGAGATTCCCGTAATACGACCTTCGCCTGCCCACGACTTCGAGAATTGCCTGATCCCCTGGAAACCACGAAAGGAACCCCGACCGGAACTTCCTGACTCCAACCTCTTCCTGCCCCTGACCTTGAACCTACCTGACCCCTCGGCTAAGACGGGATTCCATGCTCCCCTACCTTCCTGCCGCCCAAGACCTACTCCCGTCCTCCCAAAGATACCGAACCATCCTGAAACCCGCCGTCTTCCGGTTCTCCTCTGCCCCGGTCCTTCCCAAAGATCCCGAACTGACTCCCCGCTGCGTTGCAGCGCGTCCATTACTTCCTCATTCCTCGCCGGCCAGGCGCCCCCGGTCCTCCTGCCCCGCTCGCCCAGCGTCCTCTACCGGTACGACGGCTTATCCCCACGCCGAAAGTATGTCTGCAACTACGTCATCGAATTCCCCCTGTGACACAGAAATATAAATGTACATGTAACTTCACCATTTCATTCCTTAGCCTCATTCTACCAGCATCATCTCCTTTTGGATAGACAGTCAGAGATTTCTTTGCTCCATGTTACACTTTTTCATTCTTCTAGACCCCACATATCTTTTTCCTCATCTCTGGATTTTTTGGTTTGTTTGATGAACATTCAAAAGACATCTTCTCCTCCTTTATGCATTTATGTAGCTTCTGCTGGGACATTTGGTCACAGTTAAGAGGTGCTAAACTGCATAACTAACAACTAATGGAGTCAGATTAAGAAAGTCAATATGGTCTCGAACTCCCACTGTTCACCGCCTGATGGGTTGTTGGGTTGATTGATCTTCCCAACAACGGAAAAAACAATATTTTAAGCCTCAAATAGAGGGCACATCAAATAGAGGGCACTTCTGGCCACTTTAAATTATGATCTGGATTAGAGTCTGATTTGAGCTTTTTTCTCAGTTTCATTTGTTTTCATTATTTTGTCATTTAATGAAACGTGACTTGTGGCCAGAGTTTAATAAATGCTCATAAAACTCCCAAAGCACCACGAAAAGTAATGAGTTCATTCAAATGTCACGTCTCATTGTGTCCTCCATGCATGCAGGAATTACACAATTTTTCTGTCCTTGATCATACTGAAAGTGACTAAAGACTAAAGCCCATATAGTCCATGCAAAAAGTTATCATAAGAACGTGCTTTACCATTTTAACATGTACAGAAACTATTTTACTAAAAATGAAAATGTGAATATGCATACATATTTTTAACATTAATAAAAAACATTTAAATGTATTCTATTCAATAGAATATCAAACTCAACTGTAGTGATGCTGCTCCATCATAATCTGGGGATTGAACCTGTCATGGAACCTGTCATGAGCCAGAGACGTTGTCCCATCATCTCAACACTCACATCATCTCAGCACGACGTGGTGTCACCAGAATAAAATCACTGCTCTCAGCTCCCCACCATCAGCCGCAACTGCTCATCGTTCACAGAGCTGTGATTGGGGCCAGTGAGCTGGTTGCCATCAAGCTGCCATTACAGGAATGGGTGCTCTGGCTCAGGGGCACCCACGATCCCAACAGAATTAACATGCACCACTGCAAAGACAGATTACATCATGGCGACCTCAAGTAAGTGGCTCGAGCAAGGTGGACCTTATTCTGCGCACGGCTTTACATCACAATCATGTTTAAAATAAAATAAAAATAGGAAGGCTGACGTCTGGCAGGCATGACAGACAATGATATGAGAAGGCATGCGAGCGGATAAACACAAAGAGATGGTGTATATTACAAAGTGAAGGGGCTCCAGCGCTCAAATGGTGGTGATGTGGATGTTTGTCCTTTGTTTTGACACACTGAAAAAAAAAAAAAACAGTTTGCTTTAGATGAAATTGGCACTCGAGAAGAAGAGGCTTTCTACATAACTACTACTCATTTATTACAAAATGGCTTATCATTATTTCATATAATATCCATGTGAGTCGAGACAACAAGCAAGAAAACCCCAAAATATCATAAGAGATAGTAAGTAAATCATTTATTAATATGACACAAATGGCCAAATTATACTCCCCAAGATGTGTAATATATATATATATTACACACGCCACTTTTTTATAATTTGAGGCCATGCAGGACACCCCATTTCCATGAGATTATTGCAAATGCATAATGAATAAGAAAACATTTTTGGACGTTCATTTTCATGTGGACAATTAAAGATCTGACCATCTTTTTAGGGACACTGATACAGATGTTATTAAACCTGGATTATTGGCCTCTGGAACAAGCTGGTTTATTTCTGAAGTAGCTCTTATTGCCAGATAAATTAAACCACTGGATGAATGAGGAAAGTATTCCCTGCTGATGGGTTATCTCGTTCAGTCTTATTAAGATAAAGGTTAGACTTTTAGTGTTATTCATGTTGTAACTGGAGATCCTCCCAACAGCCTCCAATGTGTTTATACGTGTTCGTAGGGATTGAGCTACAAGATAATATTATCTGCCCAAAGACTAATATGATTCTCCTCTTTCACAGTTGTTTGTCTCTCCTCAGGCTACCACCTTTATAAATAGCTGACCGCTTTCATCCGTGGTACCATAGATACTTCTCAGAAGTATTACATCCTGCTCACGTTATATTTTTTTTAATTCCATGATTTAATTACATGCACCACACAATTCCCAATTGCATTACTTAATTTGTGTTTGTGCATTGCACTATATTTATACAAAGTATGAAATTAATCTGTGTGATATCATGTATTGTTAAGTGAAAATGAAGTGACTGTCATTGTGAAACACAACCCATCACCATCACTGGCGAGCAGTGGGCAGCCATAAAAGGCACCCAGGGAGCAGTGTGTGAGGACAGTACTTTGTCCAGTGGCACTTCAGTGGCACCGTGACTGTTTGGGATTCGAACCGGCAGCCTTCGTTTTATTAGTCTGCTTCCTTACCTGCTAGGTCACCACTGCCACCAGTACCTGCAAGTAGGAGCTTCACTGCATATTGAATTGTTCTGATTCTAGTTACAAGATGAGCTCTAAATGTTAACTTAAGGGGTTTGACTGACATGATCCCCACGTTCAAAAAAGTTTTGATATTAGGGTATTAGTCGTAAGAGGAAACTTTTGGTTGCTGTACCATAATTTAATTAATTTTTGGCGCATCATTCATGGCACTTCTGGACTTTTTACTGATATTGGCTGGCATATTTCTTTTTTTTTGTCCTTTCTTATGGAAATGACATTCTGGAAATTAATGTCATTACCATACCATATGTCTGACTCATCACTGTATTCTTTATTAAGGGACCTTTTGAAGCCATTGCTTAGCATCCGAGGAAGAATCTTTTAAGAGGATAAAGGTAATGTGGATGTACAATGATAATAGCCACGTACAGTGTTCAAGACATAATTAATTAGGCCAAGCTGTATTTTTGCTGCTCTGACGAGTACATTCAGAGCAAGGAATAGTCATTAGCTTATTGGTGAAAATTAACCTTGACTTTTAACATATTACCTTGTAATTGTACATCCATCCTTTTTTTAATTGTGATTGCAATTAACTATTACATGGTGCATCTTAATTATATCTGATCTAATGTACCCATTAAATGTCTTTTTAGTCTTAAAAAAGAAAAACTAGAACATGCAGTATCTCATCAGTAATTTGTTGTCACGTAATTAGAAGAAATCCATTTAGGTAGGTGCTAAATGTGTAATAATCTGGGTTTTGGGTCATGTTTGGTAATCTTTTGTCAGAAGATTTCACCAAGCACCATGGTTTAGCAAACATCTTCATCTAGTGGATGAGATGATGCGGTTTTTGGACCACATCACATGACCTTGATGTGACTCACTCGTGACCTGTACGACCTGAGGACAAAAATATTTTGCACACATGTACTGTTTTTTTTCTGGTAGGTGAAAGTGTTGGAGGCTGCCAAGCAGCCCATCACCAGGACAACATCAGTATATTAATATATTTAAAACTGTATTCCACTGCAGATTTTTCCATAGGACATGGTTCCGTTGTTGTGCCATGTCCTTTTCTGCTTGTCCTTAGCAAACTTTAGAAGACACTTCTTTCTGGGACGACAATGTTGGCAGCACTCACATGCTCTCAACTTCTTTGGTTGACCATGGCAAGGCCCGTCCTAATTGGAACTTGTCCTGTTAAAACACTGTATGGTATTGTCCTTTGTGATTTCAGGATGTGGTGATATTCTTATAGCCTAGACCATCTAAATGTAGATCCTCAGAGTTCTTTGTTATGTCAAATTTCCAGAGTCCAGTTTGAGAAAGTGTGAAAAGTAAAATAAAACTTTTGTAAATGATATGTAAATGAATTTAGTTATTTGTTTTAAATAACTTGTGTGCATTTTATGGTATTTTAGGGGCTCTGTAAACTGCCTTTGATAAGTCACTAACTGTAGATCAGTTATCCAGCACTGTCTTACTAATGTTAATTTGACAAATTCACTAGAAGAAAATGTATTCAAGAGTGCCAGTGAAGAGAGAGCCAAATGTCTGTTGTCTTCAATCCAAAGCAAGGGATCACTACATAGCCATATTCACAGTTTACCCGAGGCCTCTGTCCCTGGTATAAGAGTCCTGTCTATACATGTCAGCGGTCACAGTTTTACCCAACAGAATATCATGAACCATGGCAGAATGATGATTTCTACTACTAATTTTACAAGTTTTCAATTTTTTCAAACACATTCAAACTATTTGAATGTGTTTATCCATAATACCATTCTTTCTACTACTACTTCCAACCCCATTCTTGTCCTACAATCAAAAGGGTCTGTTTTTTCATCTCAAGAAAAACGTCTGCTGTTGTAATAATGACAGTGAGAGGCAAGAGGAGAGGCACGCCAACACTGTACAGTAACACAGTCAACATTGCCACAAATCAGGCAAATCATGCAAATCATGCAATTGATGCTACTTCGCAGTATCGATGTCTAAGACTCCAAATTTGCCCAAGGAGTACATGGAAATGAAAAAAATCCATGGGATGATGAGACCTTGATAGCACACAGGGGAGTCTGTCCTCCTCTATTTCCTTTTTGATTTAATCGACTGAAATCTGGATTTCATACGGCTCATCATGCTAGTGCTGCAGGCAGGAGATGAGGGGGTCATAAAAAACAGCATTTGTGGATGTTTTGTGGCTGAATTCGGTTCCTGTGTTAAAGAAAGCTCAAGTCACTGCACATGTTCCATGAACTCCCGATAACCCTTGCTCTGCCCTTGTTTTGTCTATTGCTTTCATTAGCAGGGTTCTTATCCAAGGGCTGCATCATTCTAGAGGCTCATTTATGCTCAATTGGGTATTCTGTCTATACTTTGCACTGATTTTGTCTGTATGTATGGACATTTTTTGAACGCAGAATGGAGGAGTAGCATGGCAAATTGCATGGTAGAACAGCCAATTTTAAAAAATTCACAATACCTGACATTTCCTGGCACTCTGGATTCGTGCCTCCCTGACCAGGGATTCAGGTTTGATATGTCTTGTGCACCCCTGATTAGCTTGATTGTTTTCACCTCTTATTATTAGTATAAATGTATCCTTGCTATGTCCCATCCTCAATGGCATCACCATTTGTACCTTTGTTGTGTGTGTGCATGTGCATGTGCATGTTCATGTCTGTGTTTTTTCATGACTGATCAACGTCCCTAAAATGTGACAGACATCTGGTGTCTGTTCTGTCTGAATATAAAAGTTTCTTTTGGTCCATTTTGCCAACATGTTTGTTACTAAAACTTGCAAAAACCTCACCAAGGTTTAAAGTATGCAGAGCTCTCTTTGTCCAAACACGGCATTAAGCAGTACTGATCTATGGAAAATATGGCCCAAAGCATAATTAAGAAAATAATCAGTACTGAAGGCAAATCAATAGTGGAATGATTCCCATAATAGTTAAAGTTTCACAGCATTCAGACATTCTTGGCGCTGACTGGACTCCAATTTTCTTAAAAGTATTGTGGGTATTTGTTTAATCTCAGAAAGCAATTTAAACACACCTTTGCACTCAGATACTTCAAAGCCTCTTTGTACTGGTCAGTTCTAATTTGAGCGTGAGCTACAGCTTTAAGATAACGTGAAGCAGGTCTATCAAGCGTCTTGGAGAAAAATGATTGGCAGGCTGTCTCTTTGCTTTGCTAGAGAAGATTCTTTACTGAACTCTAAATGCAATGTAAGGTGATTTAATTAGCAATTAATGCGCAGTCAGGGAGTGTTGGCCAGGATCGAAGATAAGGAGCAACCCCGGAAGAGCTATGAATTAGCTGTAATGATGAAATGCAACTTATATTGCTCCCATTAGTATATTAATTCCAAATGGCAGGTCATAAACATCCAGCATCTTTAGCTTTTTATTTAGGTTTGTGTATATATGTACAGTATTCACAGCGCATCACTTCCCCACATTTTGTTTTGATACAGGCTTAATCAAAAATGGATTCAATCATTTGTTTCTTCTACACACAACACCCAAGCATGACAATAGTGTCATTATGTGACAAAAAAAGTTTACTTGATGTTTTGGCAAATTTATAACAAATAAAAAAAGTTGCTCAATACTTTGTTGATGCACATTTGGCAGAAATGACAGGTTTTTGAATATGATGTCACAAGCTTGGCACACCTAACCATGGCCAGTTTGACCTATTCCTCTTTGCAGCTCCTCTCATACTCTATCAGGTTGGATGGGAAGCATCGGAGCAGCCATTTCAAGATGTTTCCAGAGAAGTTTGGGTTCTGGCTTGGACCACTCAAGTTCATTCACAGAGTTGTCCTGAAGCCACTCTTGTGATATCTTGGCTGTGTGTTTTAGTGATGTTTGTCTTCATGTTTTTTTTTATTTTTATGTTACTCTTGTTATTCCTACATGTCTTGCACTGCCCTTGTCCCATGTTTGCACAATGTAGCCAGTTTGTCTGTTGCACTTTGTGTCGGTATGTAACTTCGCTTAAGTGTTGCATGTAGCACCTGTGACATTCGTGCCACCTCTGCCACGCCCCCAGCGGTCTACCTCTCCCATGTATTAGTGTGTGTTCTTCTGGGGCTCACTAGCACCCTGATTATTCCCACCTGCTCTTCATCACAGGTAAGTGGTGGTAATCACGGGTGCTTAGCGGGGTAATGACTTCTGATCGGTGATTGGTTAGTTTAGCGGTAATGGGTCTGTCCACTCCTCTTTATAACCAGCCGGTCCCTTTAGTCCTGCGTTTGGTCTCCCTCACACAACCAGAGTTTGTTGCTGCACTGCATGCTGTCCTTAACGGCAATTGACAGTGAACCCCACAGAAGGACTGGAACTCAACTCTCCCCTCTAGGCTCAATACAGCTCAGCCACGCCGGTTCGAAGCCTGGGCAAGACAAGGGCGATCTTTGGCTCTCGCCGAGGGCCTCGCCGAAGATCCCACAGCCCGGCTTCTAGAGGAGAGGCGTGGCACTTCACGCAAGGACATTTCAGTTCTTTCATTTTGTTTTTTGAGTTCAAATAAAATACACATTGTTATTTCTTCAACCTGCGTCCTCCATTTTTCACCTGAGCTAGAGGGGAACGTGACAGCACCAGGTTCAGGAGGGACGTTGTTTCATTTCAGTGTGAATCGTCTAACATGTATGTAGCTGAAATGACAATAAAGCGAAACTTGGGCTTGTGTCCTTAGAGTCCTGCTGTACATGAACAGTCACTCCAGTCTAAGGTCGAGCGCTCTGGAGCAGGTTTTCATCCAGGATGTCTCTCTGTACGTGGTGCCTGGTTTCCTCCAAATATGACGCCTGGCATTCACACCAAAGAGTTCAATCTCATCTGACCAGAGAATTTTGTTTCTCTTGGTCTGAGTTCTTCTGGTATCTTTTGGTAAAGCTTCCATATGCCTTATGCTAAGGACTGGCTTTCGTCTGGCCACTCTACCATACAGGCCTAATTGGTGAATTGATAGTTGTCTCTCTTGAAGGTTCTCATCTGTCTACAGAGGACCTCTGGACCTATGACAGAGGGACCATTGACTTCTTTGTCACCTCCCTCGCTTGGTCACCTTTGCTCAGTTTAGGTAGCGGGCCAGCTGTAGGAAGAGTTCTGGTGGTTTTTGAATTGCTTCCATTTACGGATAATGGAGTTCATTGTGCTCATTATGACCTTCAAAGTAGCAGAGATTTTTCTGTAACCTTATCCCTATATTTGTGCCTCGAGTCAATTCTCTCTTGGAGATCTACAATGCCTTTGAATTTTGAGCTTCTTGGCAAAGGCTGCATATTTATGCAGTATGTTTAAATGAGGACTCACAACACTAATAAGTCTAATTCAACTAGATTATTTCCAATGAAATCCAGATGGGTGCTGAAGACTGATGATATCAGTAAAATGAGTAAACTAGGGATCAACCATTTCCTTGACACTATCAAATTATCTGTACGAAACGCATGCAAAAAGTTAGTTCACTGTGAATTTAACAAATTTTACTATATGTGCTCTCTAAATATAACAGAAAACTCATAAACCTATAATGAATTTCATCCTGGCAATTATTTGGAAAATATAATATATTATATTTGGAAAATCTAATTAATTTATGCTCATTTTCCCATTGCATTATAATGAAAGTTTGTACAAATTTTCTATTCCAGTATTATGAGGTGTCTATAAAGCTCAGCACTTCTGGCCATTGGCTTTTAGAGTCATAGAGGCTAATTCATTGTTACATGGCAGATATAGATGTTGTACATATAGCACATATATAGAATATATACATATATAGCAAATAATTTTTTTCCCAGTGTAAGATTCTTAGCGGTAAACACAGCCCACTGTTTGAGGAATACAGTTGTAGGCACAATTGTTCATACATTAATGCAAAAAGATGGTTAGGGGATTTAGAACTGGATCCTCCTTTTAGGATGATTACTGAAGTGTGTATCAGGGAACGATTATAGAAAGCTAGCATGATATTTTTTAGGATTAGGCCATTATGAATGTACAGTGTGAATTGAGGATTTCTACAACACTTGTCACCAAGATGTTAAGAGAATTTGTCACAGCAAATCGCACAGCAAGTATCATACAGGTGAAGCTGAATTTTTAAGCAAATGTTTATTTGCATTGGTTGCTGGATTTGTAGAATTTACTTTACTTTATTTTGCAGATGCTTTTATCCAAAGCGACTTATTTATAAGTTGATCCATTTCTTTACAAAACTCCAACCTATTGTTTTAAATGAATGGGTTCTGCAGGTTACAAAAATGGCAAATAATATAGAGATAGGATAAACTAATAAACAACTAAATAAATGTTTCTTTTGCTACACTTAGTAGCACATGACTGCTGAGGTGTGCACATGGTGCTTTGGCCTGCCTACTCATTTGACCTTAACCTGCAAGAAGACCTTTGAGGTCCACCGGATTGCAGCTACCAGAGATTCTGAGCCCCTGCCTGCCAGCGGCACACAGCTTCATCAGGTCTGGTCTAAAGGAAATCATCCTACGACTTGTGGCCCTGTGTTCTGAAGGTGGTAAGTGTCTGTGACAGTCACAGGAGATTAGAGGCTGAACTTTATTAAAGATGAGTGATGTTCTTATGTTTGCTGTTTTATCTGCCCTGGAGGTTCTGTGGTTCTTTTTATCATGTAATGCAACTGGAATAATAAATGTACTGTACATACTCTAAATAACATATTGAACTAATATAAACAGTAAAGCATTAATGGCACATGTATATTGGCAGGAATTGTATAACCTCTGGTATGAACCTTTGGAATGGTTGCAGAAAACCAGGGTGGTAGTAGCCTAGTGGGTAACACACTCGCCTATGAACCAGAAGTCCCAGGTTCAAATCCCACTTACTACCATTGTGTCCCTGAGCAAGACACTTAACCCTAAATTGCTCCAGGGAGACTGTCCCTGTAACTACTGATTGTAAGTCGCTCTGGATAAGGGCGTCTGATAAATGCTGTAAATGTAAATGTAGAAAACCCTAATAACGATTCTGTTATGATGATTTGTCTCTGGCTCACTTTTAGTCTGCAAGGGAGAAAACTGGGTTTTCATTTCACGATTCACACCAGTCATAAATACAGAAACAATTATTTTTTTTAAAGCAATGCAGTTCCAACAACCCTTTTGTTACCCTGTCTAAAAGTATCCAAAACGTATTAATTCGGTTTTGCTATTTACATTGATTTGTGCAGCAATTATGCTCATCTTGTGTTTGGTTGAAAAGCAACTGGGAGGGCTGCTTTGCAGAATAGTCCTCATTCCTGGATTTGAGTAGCTGAGCTATTCCCACATCATTCCCAGAGTCTTTGCCGAAAAGTGTTCTAATGTTAAAAAGACCTTTATTTCAGCATTGCTTGTTGTGTTTGAGTGAAGAACAGCTTAAAACTTTAATTAGCACAGCCTTAATTTAACCTTTTTATCAGTGGTTACATCAAGAATCTGATCAATGGAGCTCTTTCTTCATTGTCAAATTTATTTAGTTGGTCTGTTTTGAGTTGTTTTTGTCTTCATCTTGATTTTTTAGGGGAGATTAACCCATTCACCTCATAATTTACTTCTGTCTACGCCCTTCTCATGTTGCACCAATGAGTTCAACCAACCTGTGCCTAGGCATTGCAAACAAAACAGCAGCCATTGTTCTACACTGAATTCCATGTCTAGCATCCGTCATAGCACAAACCATGTTGACTATTAAACAAGTGACAATTCACCCTCTGTCTCCTGTCTCATTCATTTATATTTTTTAGAGATTTATTAAAAAATGTTTTATTCAGTAGTTGCCCACCTTTACTTCACCTTGAGAATCAAATTATAATTCATTAGTGCTGCTTGCAAGAACAGAGAACCCAATCAATTGCTCAATTATCATCTTCTTACAATAATTCCAAATTGGAATGAGCTGTTCAAATATGTCCAAAGTGAAACACAAGATTACAGAAATGCAGCAAGCCATTCATAAGCGGAATAAGGTGAGAGGGAGGCCACAGTACTTTATTTCAGAGTTCGTGGTTAATATTGGTCGACTTCCTTTGTTCTTCCATTAATGCACTGTGAAGGAATGATCAAAGCAATTTCTTCTCCACTCTTCTGGCCTGACGCCCCAGACATAATTTAGGAATTCTGGAAACAGTGCTTCTTTTTTCCTATATTGTTACTGTTATATGATTTCTTTTAGTTCTGCCCTCCTATTTCCAGTTGGTATAACCTCAGTATTGCACTATTGACATTTGGCAAAGTTTGCACATCCACCACAGCGCTTACATTTATTCTGCACACTACGATAAATGACCGTTTGACTTTCTCAGCTTAACAAATATCCAAAAATATAAGTTTTTCTCCATCTACAGCTCTATCAAACATGGAGGTTAGGGCAGGGACTAGCAAAGGATACAGATTCAGTGATGACCAATTTAGAAGCCCAAAAGCTGAAAAGTTAGCAACGGAAAGGTGTGGTCACTTTTATGAACTGGAGTTCTTCTCAAAAATTGGAGGCAGGGGATTATTTCATTGGCTCATACAACAGACGTTTGCAATAGATTCCTGAAAGTAGATTACTGTTGGAAGGCTCTGTGGCTTCAGGTTGACTTACCATGCTCAGTAAACAGAGACCCGTGGCTCTGCAGTGAATGCTGGGGTGAAGACTGGCATCTCCTGCTTCACTGGAGGCTCTGCAGGCACATGCAGTCTCTGCCACAGGCTATGTAGTGGAGTCTCAAGAGATAATCAGAAACCCCTAGCTGTGTAACTACACCACCTTCAGGTACATGATCATCCATGCCATCAGGCTGCTATTTTGTTATGAAATCTTCCATGTGCATCTTTCTTTCCCCAGTTATTTTACATACAAACGCATTACTGGCTTCCATGCCACATCTTTCTGCCTCGAACCAGTGGACAGCAGATCACTCTTCACTCTAACAAGTTTTAAAATTAGTCTCAGAACCCTCTCACGCTCACACATTCTGGAGATTGACCCTCAGCGCTGACCCTTACAGGGTGGGTGTAAAGGTCTACACAGCTCCTACAGGGAAAATCAATACTACTGGTCAGAGACTTTGCTGCTTTTCCGACTGACAGGGGAAAAAAAGTTCTCTCTCTCTGTTAAAGATGATTGTTGGAGCTGAGATTGAAAAAATGTCATATCTTTTGACCAAAGAAAAGTATTTGATTTCAGGCAAATGAGAAATGCTGCACAGCTAATTTAAGTTATAACTATTAAGTTATAATTCACCACTTAAGTTACCAAGTAAATAGCAAGTTTTTCTATGCTACAGTTGGGGCTTATGGAAGTGTTTTGGGGTATTGACGTGGGGGCATATCTGAGCTTGCTGGACTTCAGAAGTTCTTCAGACTAAGAGATCTGTACTTTGTGGACCACACTGAATGTACCGCCCTTTATTATATAAAAAGAGAGGAAGCGGAAGAGACGGCAGAGCTTTTGGAGGCATGGTCGTCTCTGATCGCTCTCCTTGCAAGTAAAAAGAGAGCTCAACTGCTTCGTGTCATATCTCTCTATTTTATAAGTGTTGGATAAGACGGATAACTCTAACACCTACACTTAAATGAGATTTTTTTTTACTTATGGAATACTTTTGATTATGAAAGATTCACCAAATGAATCCTTCTTGACTCATGACCATAAGTTGAATGACACAGCCAGCAAATTGAAATATACCTGGGGTCACTACTTAGGGACTTACTTATTTGTATTTTTTTTTCTTAAAGATTTGGAATGTGCGGTTTATTTTTCATATGGTATCTCATCCAAGTTTTTAAGTAGAAAATCCTTGGGAATTTTCATGGGAACAACCGGCTTGGGCTGTTCAACCATGAGAGCCAGAGGAGGTATGCTAATTTTCCCTGGTACAGATACATCAAGACAGACATTCCACCTTCCTTTACCACACACCATAGGATAAGAAGTCATAGTACATCTTTTGTACATCTACCATCCCACACTACGTTACTGTCATACACCACCCACAGAGTGGGCGCCTTTCATGGCTCACTAAGGTGAAGGGTTCAATGGAATTTCATTTTCTTGTGTGTGCATCGTGTGGTGTACTGCAGTGTTTCACAATGACAATCACTTTATTCATTACGTAAACCACAGCTCATTGCATATTGATGTACTGAGCTCCTGGAAAAAAAAATGTTGTTTCATTTCACTATGTTCATGTGCATAGTTACTGTTGACAGTACAGTAACCAGGAACTGTGGCCAAGGGACTACACTATGGGACCTGTAGTTTGTGTGTTATCAGTGTGTCATATCACAGGGCCATAATAATGGATCTATATAAAGTGATCTCACGGGATGTGACCCGTGGGCCATGAGTTTGACACAAGAGCTCTAGGGCATCCACGCGCCCTCTGTTGGCCCAGTGGTGTCACGGCGGCTGTGACATGAACCTTTGAAATGATTGCCTTCCGTTACCACGTGTCGTCAAAAATGTTCACCTTCTCCTGGTGCAAGGGTCCATCTTAGATTTAAATTATTTGTTAGATCCTCTAATGTGAAAGACTGTGAGTTTTTTATTTTTAACAATGTGCTTCTATCAAGAATCTGCTTTTTCTCCAGCCAACCATTAAAAGAGGCATAGATGAACGATCATCTGCAGCCGCTTTCCGACTATAATTGAAAGCCGTTGTTGTTCCAGAAAACCCATTCGCGTCTTTATAGCTTCACTGCCTCCCAGGCTGCATTATGCACATGTCCACCGATAAGCATTGACATGTGAAATGCCCCCAGCAGAAGTAGGGCTTCATGCGTCTGTGCACTACTCTCAGATGATGTTTCTCCTGGTGAAAGGGTGACTGGCTGATGTTTAGTCCCAGGGGAGAGAATGTGAAGATGCAGTGCTATGGGTAAAATATAATGCTCAACTGAAATATGTATTTATTTATTTATTTTCTTACTTACTTACTTACTTACTTATTTTTGGACAGTGCTGCATGAAATTGAGATTCTCTGTAATATTTCAATGACTTTAAGAATCTCTCTGTTGGGACCAGCTTTTGCGCTTTTTGAAACCTAGAGTGGGAGCTTTCACAAGGGAAAATAAGTAAAAGTAAAATTTGTCAAAATGTAAACACCACCTATTAAACCCTGAACCTCTTCAAAATTCTAATAAATTCTATTCATTAAAAGTAAAAAGTGGCATATCCTACACACTATGATGGTTATTTTGTATATAAAGGCACATTTCTCACATCTCAAATTGTCACTGTATGCTATATGTGCATTCTACACCACCAGCCAGAACATTCAAACCTGTGACGGGTCACATGTTATCTATTTCTTACTGGGAATTGGATGTATAGAAGAGCTGTCTAAACAGAATAATCATCAAATGAACACTTGCTTCTTGAAGTTGTTGAGCTGGATACAGGGAAAGTGTAAGTGACTTGGACAAGGAAAAACCTTGATTACTCAATGTTTCAATGCATTTCTGAAAGGACCTTGTAATGCAGCTCTTCTAATGCTCATATGCTCCATAATGGACCAAGGAAGGTCATGGGTACTTTGGATCTGATTATGCATCTGGGTATCTAGCACAAAATGTAATACTGATTATGATAGAGGATGCACATTGGCCTTTCTTATCTGGTATGCAGATGATAATCACTATTATTTTTTGGGCCAGAGATTTACATTCGTTATTCTGTTCATCACACCAGCTATATTGCACATGATAAACAAATTTTATGCACAATATCTTCTTTGACAGTGAGCAATGTTCAGCTATTTCAGACACATTTCCACATTGTTGTGATTTTTATTTTTTATTGCCCTAAATGGATGAAAACGCATGAGAATTGACAATTTAATTTTTCCAGTTTGCAGTGCCACTGAACGCAGCATAATGTATAATTCTCTAGCCTTGGGTCTTTTGGGCAGAGATGTCACTATTGTTGCTGACTGATGCAATGCATAGAGGGTCTTTTGTCATAGACAATTTTCATCTGTTTTGTTATGTGTTTTTTTACATTTTTACAACATAAACTGCACTATGTAATACTGCACTATAGGCAATACTAGACGCTAACTCAAAATTCGGTTGAGTGAATGAAAGGAAAGAAACTATCATTTACACTCAATGATCATCTCATGACCTTCAATAACAGAATAAAACATTTTGCACTTAAATAATTTCATGAGATATTAAGTTGCTTATGTTTTTTTATATCTAGGGTTTGAGGGTTACACATTACTCATAACCAAATTATTCTCCTTTATTCCTAAAATCTCCCATGTTCCCTGAGATTAGATGCTGCAACCAAAGATTCACATTCTAATGACAAATCAACTCACTGGCATGTCTTCCCATGCACTGAATTACACTCTTCCTGTTGTGCCATGAATACACTTACAAAGAGACTTTTTCCACAGAATGTTTATTCATATTGCAGCTTTGTTTGTCTGTTGAAAGCCTGTGGTGGCCTTGACAATTGCAGATTATGATTCATTGTCAGAATTCACATGCTAATTTACTCTGTGTTTCTGTACATTGCTTCTTCTTTTTTTGAACATATCTAATTACTAATATAAACACACACACAAAAAAAATACATGTGCACACGTGGAGTTATGTACTTAACAAAAAGTGGAGACCTCGCCTCCACAGTCACCGAAACCAATCGAGATGGTGTGTGTGTGTCTGTGTGTTATTATATATATGTGTGTATATATATATATATCTATATCTATATATATACACACACACACACACACACACACATACTGTATTCACACACACACACACACACAGACTATTGTCAAACATTTGGACAATAGTGGTCAATAGTCAGCATGTTGGAAAACTGTTGGAAACCATGCCTGTTGTGGCCAAGTAAAGTCAAGAGTGTGAAATGCTTCCATCACAACAAAAGCTCCCTCCCTTTTATATGTTATATGTTTTATATATTCATTTCTCTTTATAACACAGTTCTCTGTAATACAGTGTTTGCGCAATGATTGCATTTTGCAAACTTCAAATTAGCAATTGGTAATAGATGAACAAATATAATCAGCAGTTGACTAAATTTAAAGGCAAGAAAATGACTTTTTAGACTAATCTTCAGCCATTTTTTTCTGCTTATGAGCTGCAATTTCATGCTCTCTGTGTGCAAAATACAATAGACATGAAGATAAAACAAGGCATTAATTATCCCTGCCAGCTCAAATTATTGGATTAACCTCATCTACAGAGAGGTGATTATTGATTTTTTTTTCTGTACTTGTGGTCTTCTAAGTTTTAATGTATGTATGTACTTTGTGATTACAATAAGATGTGTGAAACAATCTTTGAAATTATGTTTACTGGGTACAGTAGGCAAAAAAATGGATGGATGCTCCTCTTTTGAGATATTTCATCAGTTACTTCCAGATCATTTAGTCCAATTCTTGGTTTGTGGCCATGTTTGGACTCAAAACAATTCTCAAAACTGCCTCAGCTTTTGCGTCTCACAATAGTCTTTCTTGTAATATTTTAATGAATCATCTAGTCTCATGTGCTCACAGTCTCTAAAGGAAAGTAAGAGAAAGTCGAACGGACTTGCCAAAAAAAGTTTTTCTGCTAAAGCATCAAATGTTCAATTAAACAAAAAGTTTTTTTCTCACAAGTCATAGACACACTTTGCATTAAACTGAGTGAAAAGTCAGCATGATTAAAAGAATACTGGGAGCAAGCCTGTTTCCATGGTTAAAGCAGTATGTTATGTAATATGTAGTTAGAGCCATAGTGGTCGCTGACAATGGTTGAATTCCATCATGTCAACAAATCCTTGATGTTGCATTCGACTACAAAACAAAAAAATAAATACACATAAATGTTGCGGTACTGTTGTAAACCTCAAGAATGACCTCCACAGAATTGAATTAGCCCTTAAGACACAGTTAGAAGGTTTAGTTCTTGCATCCTGTTGCAATTCATGACAGTTTCCTGTGAAGCTGAGAGTTATTCTGGCTTGTTTTTCTGTCTGCTGAAGGACATGATCTTAATAGCCTTTCAGCAAAATCTTTTTTTTTTTTAAATAATATTTTCCTGACAGAACGTGCAACAGAACATGAGAGATAAAGCAGCAACCAAAAGCATTTGTGAGACAGCACAATACAAGAAGAACACAGTGAAAATGAAGTGATTGGTGTGGTAGTAGCCTAGTGGGTTACACACTCGCCTATGAACCAGAAGACCCAGGTTCAAATCCCACCTTCTACCATTGTGTCCCTGAGCAAGACACTTAGCCCTAAATTGCTCCAGGGAAAAACTGTTCCTGTAACTACTGATTGTAAGTCGCTCTGGATAAGTCTGTCTGATAAATGCTGTTAATGTAAATGATTGTGAAATGCTGCAGCACAGGACACGGTGCACACAACAAAATGTGTCTTCTGCTTTTAACCCATCACCCTTGGTGAGCAGTGGGTGGGAAGGTACATTGCCCAGTGGCACCTTGGCTGATTGGGATTCGAACCGACAACCTTCTGATTATGGGGCCGCTTCCTTAACCTCTAGGCCACCACTGCCCCAGTGTCGCATCTACAAAGCAGAGGCAGCCCAACATCCACAAAATGTTGCAGAATTATGACAATGCAATTTACAACTTTTTAAAATATAGATTCCCATACCAGGACACTGGATATAGGGTGGGAACTAATCAAGAGCTGGGCGTAAAATTATTTGCCCAGGGGGCACTAGACTAGTTTTCCTTTTGGTGATACACACCAGCAACTACTGTTAAATAATCTTGTGAAATGTTCCTGGTGGCCATTTACTGCTGAAGTGTCTCACTTTGAGGAATCGACGAGACCAATCAGCCAGAATTCTTCTTCTTTCCCTGATGTGAAGCCATTTGCCAGAGCCTTGCAGCGGATGCAATAAGCAACTCCTGCTGTGATAGTAGAGTAAATGATGTTTAATGATGATAGATGATTTGGGGGCTGTGATTTGTCTGGCTGAGATAACAAATTTGCATAGACTGCATGATCTCTTGCATGGAACCATTACCCAAGCATGAACTTTGATTTTCACCATCTTAGCTGTTTTAGTAAGTAAATGTCTTAGAATTGTCATGTCTTTTTTGCCCTTTTATGCAAAATGTTGCTAACTAGAGTCTTGCTATGGGCAAGGCAGGGACACATGCTTGATGTTCATGGATTTAGCTGGTTTACATTTGTCAGTCACTTCTCTCCCCCAACAAAAACCCTCATCAAGGCACTGCAGGACTCGTTGCCGTCGACCCGGTGATGCTGAATCAGGGACAGGAGGATTGAGAGGGGCTTCACTTTCAATTTGAAAAATAAAGTAATCTGAGGAAGGGCCGAATCACGGGGCTGCTCTCCAAGATTGCCTTCTCTCCAGTTCAGTGATTACACATCATTGGAAGATGAAGAAAATAAAGAACTCCCTCACTATGTTTTTATTTTCACTTCAAATATCTAGAGAACACAATCTTCAGCGGAGTTCCCATCGCAGGCATCTGTCTTTTCTTGTCAACACTTTGTCATCATCCCATGCAATTCCTTGTTTTAGTTTGTCGTTTTTTTTTCCAGACTTTCATCCACAGGTGTTGCTGAAGTCTCAAATCCATTATGGTGGCATCATGAATACATTCAACAACACAGATGCTAACGGATTATTACCAATCCCCCCCACATAAAAATGGCTGATGGAATGCATCTGTAAAATTGAAACATTATGGTTCTAGTTCCTGACTCTGGTCACAGTTCATCAGAGTGACAGCACGAGTTATTCAAACAGGCACTTTGGAACTCTGAAATCCCATGCATTTTTGATACGAATTGAAGATTTATTTATTCAAAATATTTCTCTCAGATGATTAGCCATGCCTGGCTAACCAGCTCTGACATTCTACACTGTATTAGTTAACTGTTAAAGCGTTGCATATGAAAGGGAGTTCTCTTGCATTGCTTTGGGTTTCATGCCATATTACAATGTGTTTACAAATATTTTATACCATGTGCATTGCAGATATATAAAACACACACACACACCTCATACAGTTTATTTGAATGCAGCCAATTATTAAAAAAATGATCTTTGAAAAAGTTTTGAGCTGTATTGACATTAAGAGCTACGCAGTATAAACGATATGCTATAAAAATTTGGCCAACGAGAAAGATTTTGATTAATCACAGAAATATCTGCCCCTCAGGAAAATGACAAAGTCACATCACCTGCATTACCACATGTACTTGCAGCACAAGCCATTAGTTTTGAGCAGGGTTCCTGCCAAATTATGCCCTTTAATCCAAGTTTAAATGTCTTAAAAACACTGCAGACCCGATAGATAAAATAAAACAAGCCTTCAATCTGCCAGTCACTGTGCACGGGTTTACTAAGTGCAGCGTGCGTGTCAGTCATCTCCTGCCCAATTCGTACCATTGTCCACTTAGGAAGCAACACTGATCGATTGTGAATCAATTTCACATGCTGTTGTGACATCCCCACTAAAGGCGTGGTTCTGCAGGTGGTGACCACAGACCACTTCCCAGTTCCTTTGCTGTCTGACTGATGTTTTGGTCACTTTGGAATGCTGGCATTGCTTTCACTCTAGTGGTAGCATGAGACAAAGTCAACAACCCACACAAGAGGCTCAGGTAGTGCAGCTCATCCAGGATGGCACATCAATGCGAGTTGTGGCAAGAAGGTTTGGGTGGTAATAGCCTAGTGGGTAACACACTCGTCTGTGAACCAGAAGACCAAGGTTCAACTCTTACTACCCTTTACTACCATTGTGTCCCTGAGAAAGACACTTAACCCTAAGTTGCTGGATAAGGGCGTCTGATAACCGCTGTAAATGTAAATGTAAGGTTTGCTTTCCCTGTCTGTGTAGTATCCAGAGCATGGAGGTGCTACCAGGAGACAGAACAGTACATCAGGAAATGTGGGGGAGGCCGAAGAACAACCCAGCAGTAGGACCGCTACCCCCACCTTTGTACAAGGTGGAACAGGAGGAGCATTTACATTTACATTTACAGCATTTATCAGACGCCCTTATCCAGAGCGACTTACACTCAGTAGTTACAGGGACAGTCTCCCTGGAGCAACTTAGGGTTAAGTGTCTTGCTCAGGGACACAATGGTAGTAAGTGGGATTCGAACCCGGGTCTTCTGGTTCATAGGCAAGTGTGTTACCCACTAGGCTACTACCACCACTGCCAGAGCATTGCAAAAAGATCTCCAGAAGGCTACAAGTGTGCATGTGTCTGCTAAAATAGTCAGAAAAAGACTCCATGAAGGTGGTATGAGGGCCTGACGTACATAAGTGGCATTTGACATTTGCCAGAGAACACCAAAATTGGCAAATTTGCCACTGGCGCCCTGTGCTCTTCACAGATGAAAGCAGGTTCACTGAGCACATGTGACAGATGTGACTGAGTCTGAAGATGCTGTGGAGAACGTTGTGCTGCCTGCATGTTTCGCTCCATCCACCAATGACACATTGCACCACAGACTGTCCAGGCAGATGCTTTAGTCCAGGTCTGGGAGCAGATCCCTCAGGAGTCCATCTTTCACCTCATAAGGAGCATGCCCAGGCATTGTAGGAAGGTCATACAGGCACATGGAGGCCACACACATTACTGAGCCTCATTTTGACTTGTTTTAAGGACATTACATCAAAGTTGGATCAGCCTGTAGTGTGTTGTTCCACTTTAGTTTTGAGTGTGACTCTACAATCCAGACATCCATGGGTTAATCAATTTGATTTACATCGATCATTTTTGTGTGATTTTGTTGTCAGCTCATTCAAATTTTAAAGAGCATTAATTAATTAATTAATATTTCTTTAATTCATATCTAAGATTTCTTCCAAGATATAAACACTGCTCAAAAAAAAGGGAACATAAGATTGTTGTCAGACATTTTGTATTTCCCCCATTCAGAGCAGATCACTGCTAAATGGCAGTCTAAACGAATCCCATTGTTTCAGACAATGCCTTCCTTTTGTGCTCTAAAGGCCACGAAGATTTATTCTCACAGCTACTAATCCCACAATGCTTTTTGAAAGTACTACAGAGGACGTCTTTATACACCAGGAGTTTAGTTAGATGACTGGGCCCTCCCATTTGCTCCTCTGCAGGGACATCTGATGATTGATGACACCATTGTGTGGTGGACACAGAGAAGAGGAACTGCAGGCTTGCCCAGTCACTTTTGGAGGGAAATAAAAAAGTGAGAACATTACCATTTGTGGCATGCCGAGATGGATACTTCCTCTTCACGCCATTCGATTACCGGGGCAAGCAAGGAGGGTGGGCAAGAGTGCTACCTTGCAGCCAGTCCATCACAGCTAGTAATTAGATGAGCGAGACAGCCCCATGGTACCCAGCTGAACACGTTTTATTATCTTCCCACTCTATCTTGCAGCGGAGGTGTGAGCAGTGGTTCAACGGCCATCACAGGGCCAGGGTTTAGGAGTTAATCTCGAATCGTGCAACATTTATTCGATTCTATGTTCCAGGGGTCAGTGTCATTTCGCAGTGATGTAGACAAAGTATGCCTTTCCCCCAAAACCCATAATTTGGTATTTTTCCAATCCTCCATTCATGTATTGCATATTTTACTTTATCAGCAAATAGGTACTTCAGACACGATCTTTAGTTTCAGACAGATTTGAAGCCTTATGCAGCAAGCAGAAGAAAATGAATGTATGGAAATACATTTACGGGGTGCCTGCTTTCATTTATGAGCAAATATTACAACGGCACACTACACTTATGAGTCTTTTACAACCCCATTAGCGAATGGCCTGCAGCCAGTGTTTTATTTAGGGCTGTTCCTCTGTCATCATGTAGCAAGTCTGGCTCAGAAATTGGCCAACAACTCGGAGACAAGTGTTATTATGACAAATGGATTTCTTTTAATAAGACAATTTGCAGGCCTTCTTTAGGGTCCTGCATAGATCCCATGGTTGAATTGGAGATGGCTGCAGATTTGTTTTTGCACAGGGCAGGAATAGGTTATGATGATTTGCTTAAACTCTGCTGACACCTTGATTCGATTTTGCTAACAGGAAATGAAGGAGACTGAAGACCGGTGTTGTGTGCTGACCAAGGTTTGGTCAATTCTGTGCTTATGCCAGCTGTAACTATATTAGTTTTCCAGAATTTCTTTTTTTTTTTGCTACAGTGTAAAAGGCATTAATATGCTTGAAATGAAGTCAGTGTAATTTTCTTTCTAATTCTGTTGCCCTTCTTTTTTCTCAAAGAAATTCTTCATTAGATTAGAAACAGAAAAAGCAAAATACACACAAAAGTATTACACTTCGAGTAAATACCATAGTGATCACTTCGAACTAGCTTAATAAAGTAATTTTTCTCCCCTGTTCCTTACTTGATGCCTCACCCCACATAATAACCTCATGTACAAGTCAGGTACCATTACATTGCTGAAAACTTACTGGTTAACGCTGCAAGTTGCTGTAATGCTGAAGGCTTAAAAAGTAATTCAGGAAGCACCCCCCTTTGACTATTTAGTTTATTCTTGTCACGATTGGGTGCAGCTGGAGACGTACCTGGCACTATTCTGCTTGACAGCAGGGCTCCAGCCATGGGCAGGTGTGGCTACTTAGGTATGTGGCTAGAGCCCTATTATAAGAACTTGTTGGGCAGCAGAACACCGCTGTGACATGTCATGCGGCCAAGGATCAGACCTGCCCCACCACCACACCCAGAACCTGGGTCGACCTCCAGAGGGGCAGGGCGCCACAGGCGATAGAGGGCTGCATGTGCCTAGAAGGTGCCGCCATCAATTACCATATAACAATAACACTTAGCTACAAATCAGTTATATATGTTGTCCAGCATACTTACAATAGGAAAAGATGTAGGATATCTAAATTTTCTTTTAAAATTTTTCTTAGAGTTGAGACCAGTGTCTGGTGCACAATGTGTTTTGAAATATGCAATGATTTTCTTTTGTTAGTAAAAATCAGTGGCCATACATGCACACAGTGTTTTAATAACATTTTTCTAACATTGTTGGGTGTTAAATGGCTAAACATACATCTATCTGCCTCTTTCTTTAATTATGGAAGGTATTTTACCTTAGTAATGGATGTTCCTCTACAGATTAATAAAGCCATTTAAAATTAATAGAGGAACAATAAAGGTTACCTGAAGGTATTGCATGTCATCTTCAATTATGAAGAATTCTTAGATGGTGTGGACAGACAGCAGAAATGGTTAGATAGACATTTGTGTTAAAAGAGGATCAGCACTCATTGCCAATGGGAAGGCGAGCATGTAAATTGTGTGAATTGGTGAGGGCATCCTGCTCGGAGGAATCCACAACGGGCGTGAGAAGTCCCTCAGTGGGACTTGCGTTTATGGGCTGAGAAGTACCAATCATCCAAGCAAAGCAAAAGCAAAGCAAAGACGGCACACAGATTATGCTGAGCAAATTTGAGCAGGAAGGCAATGAAGAGTGGTGGAAGGTGAGACAATGTGCTCTGGCCTGATGGACGCTGCAAGAATTTGGCCTCCAGATTTGAATTATTTTTGTCTCCGCAGATTTATTGTGGGGGGGTTGTCGCCCCTGGGCTCTCTGCTCTACACCAGATTTAGCACACCAGCTAGAATGTGTGTTTCTCCTGACACTGTGAGTAATTGGTGCCTGTAGATATGGTGGCTGCATGTGTGGTGTAAAGGGGTTAAATGAGCGCTGCGTTGAAGTGAATTTTTTTAGTATTTTCTAAAACAAATTTCTGACCCCCTTCTGTACTTGAAGTGACCATTCATGTCCAAAAACAGACACTAGATCACCCAAAGCATATTACAATGGTTTCTTTGTATTAGATTAGTACACATTAGAAAGTAAAATTAGACATTGGAATTAGGCCTTGAAAATATCTATTTTTCAAACATTTTTTCCAATGTACTTTAATGGTCCTTTACTAAAGGGGACCAATTAAAGTGGGGAAAAGGGTAATGTAGAAATAGATGCATTATAAAAAGCTTTAAGACTCATTGTGAAAGGGCACAGGCATTATAGGTCCTTATAGGTCATGAAGTGCACTGTAATGCACCGTGACTGCATTTTGGTTGAGGTTGAGACGTGTTTCAGAATCCATATTACTAAGCAAACAACACACCAATAAAATATAACACAATTTACTGAGGATGTTATGAAGCACACAGTCGTAATTGCTGCATATAGATGATTTAATTGAGAACTTGCTTCTAGTGACACTTCATATAAGGTTCATCAGTGTGGTGATGTGTGGACGTCATTTACAGCAGCAATGCTCCAAAGTTTTGTCTGCTTGCCAAATTTTTACTGCTGGCAGTTCTCGCAGCAAGAAATAAATGAAAATGTCCCATACATGGTGTATCTAGAGGAAGGAAAATGCTAGCATGATGGCCTTGAATAGCATCTGTGGCCACACTGGAGACCAAAAGCTTGTGCATCCCAGTTAAACATCCTATTTAAATGCATTGAGGTCTGGCAGATAAAGGAGTAAATGGTAAGGTTGGAGGAATTTATTAGTGTTTTTGGCAGGCCTCTGCGCCACCAGCCTCTTTCTCCATTTAAACCAGAGATCCAAATTAAATCAGATATTTAACTAAGATCTCTAAATTAACCAAATAATGTATACAGTCGTGCAAAAATTTATTGTGTGTCAGTTTCATTACGTATGCAGATTTTGATTATTATTTAAAACGCTCTGAGATGAGAAACGTATGTGACCCATTGGGTATTTGTTGGGTTTATCCTGAACCTGACTCCAAGGTTTATCAGTAGGAATCAGTATTGAGGTTGATTTTATTATTAAGCATACAATTTATTTTTAAAAAATTATTACTAAGTCTAATGGCACCCATCCTAGGTATTTTTGTAATAACAAAACACCATTTTTAATGCCCAGAAAGTTGCTCATGCTTACAAGTGACTCATCCTCTATTTACGGAGCAGATATTTTTCAAGAAGCATGTGTGGGCCTGAGATCCTGCCCATCAGTAAAATGCAGTTCCCCAGCCAACTTTAAAGGAGATTAATGCAATGGGAGGGTGTACTGAGCCCTGTCGCATTAAAATGAACATCCCCAGTCATTGTTCTGTAATGAGTAGGTGGTCAGGTTGCATTTTCATGCATCTAACTTTACGCCCCCTATTCTCTCAACAGAAAATATTTTTAGTTATCACAAAGCCCACGAGGGATAATTTATGAAAGATGTTTTTCCTTTAATAAGGCGATTACTGAGCCTTACTCCAGATATTCTAGTTGGAAATGGGAAATACAGCTGTGAATATTATTTTGAAGTGAGCTCTGTGACATAGTTACACTGGTTCTATCTGAAAATATTCCCCTGGGGGAGAAACTGCTGTTTACATGAATGCAAATACCATTCTGGATATGAATTCATCAAGCAGAAGAATGTTCTTTAGCTAACTGATAATCTTTAGCATTTCGGCTCCGCTGGCATTTTCAGCGATGCAACTAATTACCATGTTAATCTCTGCGCAGACTGAAAATGAAAGAAAACAGAAGGTAAAATATGGCAAACCACCACAAACATTTTAATTGTGGTGAAAATCAGTAATAATTAATGATTTTTGTTCAGTTACATGCCAGGTTGTGCAGGCTGGTCAGAACGTGTGCTTTCAACACTCCTGCAAACTCCTTTTGGATGCAACAATATAAATGTTTTAAAATTATTTAATCAGAAAGGGGGAACAACGTGATTGCCACTAGCTGTGAAATGCTGGGAACTATTATTGTTTTTGGTTGAATTTTGCTTCTCCCCTTGTGTTTGATTTTTGCAGATTGAGCTACTTTCATATCTATATTTTATCCTTTATTTCTTGGTCAGTCTTTCCTCACTTGTGATTCATGAAACAATGTGTTTGCCATGGTTTTCTTTAAACTGCAAAATTAAGGAAGCAGCCCCGTAATCAGAAGGTTGCCGGTTCGAATCCCGATCCACCAAGGTGCCACTGAGGTGCCAGTGAGCAAAGCACCGTCCCCACACACTGCTCCCCTGGCGCCTTTCATAGCTGCCCACTGCTCACTCAGGGTGATGGGTTAAATGTAGAGGACAAATTTCACTGTGTGCACCGTGTGCTGTGCATCACATGTGACAATCACTTCACTTTAAACTTTACAATCAAAATAGTTTATTTAGTATTTTCAAAAGACATGAAGGCAGCCAAATACAGTAACTGTTATGACACAAGAATTGGGAGGACCCAGGGGCAGAGCTTCACAACTTTTATTTAAATTGGACAAAAACAGGGCTTTACTTTGGGACAGCGGATTTGGAAACTGGGACAGGAAAATCACCACCTGAAACACAAACACACACCATTACATATAGTCTGACATGCACTAAAGACCCCAGCGGCACACCGCCTCTGATCAAGACCTAATTCAAAAAGCAAGACTTTATCAGAACAAACCAATAAACAAGAGAGGCTGAGCACAAACGTGTCTCCGATCCCTCGAGCGGTTCATGGTTCAATACTAGGACCAGGAGCTCTGATGCACACTGAAACAGGGAAGGTATCAGGTGTGGGGGTGTGTGACCTGCAATCAAAGCTCCGGCTCAGGTGTGTCCGGTTGGCCCGGGATCCACCGTGACAATATCAAGCAAAAGCAAAATGTTGTACATCACTGGCAGTGGCAGATGCTATTTCATGACTTTTAGCGATGTAACATGTATATAGTTTAAGCCAATAAAATGAGGACTCCTATAATATCAATACGCCAATCATCCGATATGGCCATATCATACCCAATTATATTAGTTATTGAGAACAGAGGCATTATATTTCCTGTTTGATAAGAAATTAGGATTTATCTGGAATTTACACGAATCCATTCACCATACTTTGCACATCCAGAACAAGTTCAACTTAGAATGATTACTGTAACACTGGATCAATAAATTAGTGCTAATGTTAATTAGAATTATAGTCACACAAGTATCTTTTTTCTGGACATTCATCGTTCCACCATTGCCGTGACACACAACCATTCATTCCATGGTAATTATGGTAAACCCAGACCAAAAGATGGCAGTAACATTATTTCAAAAGGTAAATGGGAAAGCCATGCCACAGTCTCAGCACAATGTCTTAGGAAGATTCAAACACAGAAAGAATCGAGTCGTATCGGAAACGCTGCACATGTAATCTCATTATGGCAAATAACCTTTTGGGCTTGTTGCCACAGAATGCAAGGAAAATGATGCCTGCTGTGAGCCTAAGTGCAGAAATTACTCACACCTTTCGGGATTTTAGTGAAACACACCGAGCATCTAGCAACGATAAAATATAATGTTGGCTGGATTTGAACGGATTTGCTGCTAGGAGCACATTGCATATGTAATTTTTTGAGAAGTTCATAAAAATCCCATTAATATAATTTAAACATAATTTTAAAAAGGATCCAGAGAGTGAGGGTTGGGTTTTTAAATCTGGTTAGACTGGCCACAAGCACAATTTTCAGTCCAATTAAAAAAGTCCTCAGGATCTACATTCAGGATTTGGATGCACATTTCATATGCATATTGTAAAAACTAGATACATTCAAATATAGCTTATGCAATTATGTGTAAGGATGGAATCAAAATAAATTCTGCACTTAAATTCCTGTAAAATTTAACCCTAGACTTTATTCTGACATGTACCACCTCTTTTTTTCTAATCTGAATATTACTTATTATTGAATGTCATCCATTGTCAATATATTAACTGTGCTACACAGAGGATATTTAGAATCACAAATGCACTACATTTAAGCACAGAAGCAATGAATATTAATAACAATCTCAGAGTCTTCACTTTACTGCTTAAATGCTGTATCTATGAGACAAAAATCTGTTATCTTGTATGATCTAAGGACACTCTGTCATTGTGATATTATGCAACTCGAGTTCTCATTTGGTGAAAAAGAACCACCCATACATGTGTTATATGTTATAATCAGGTCATATTGAGGTTTAGTCAAAGGCCACCGCCTGAAACCTAAATGAAGTACTGTTTTTTTTTTTTTTTAGACTGGCACAGAACAGCTTTTTGTCATCAAGGTCAAGGTTCCCAGGGCGTTTATGTACTGAATGTGGTAGGACGAAGCACAAGGGTAGGAGCTTGCTGGTGATCGCACACATGTGTGACTCCAGCCCACTGACAAAGCGGCAGATGCTCGCTATTTGTTTTGTCAGAAAGGCCATGCAAGAGAAGGTCAACGGGGTGACGGACGCTGCATGCGGACTCGAGCCCGGCCATTAAATCCTGCAACGTTCAGAGCTAATCACCACCCGCTGGAAGCGGCTTGTGTGAGCCAGTGTCTCCGTGTCCCCTGGTACATCAACACCCATCACACAGGGTATTATATTAAACGTTGCATTGTGGTGGTGTTAGGGTTTAGACTTTATTCTGGCAAGAGAGTTTAATGAGTTTTTTGAGTCCCCCCCTGGGAGAAAGAAGCTTATCAACTGCGTTTAATGAGATCTTTAATTGAAGAACCCTTGTATACACTTGCTAATAGGATATAGAAGTGCGTGTCATATACAGAAATGTTCCTATGGTCCTTTTTTTAGGGTGACTGAAAAAGCAGCAATATATGTTGAAAATAGTTTGGTCAATTTGTGGTGCACAGATAAAGAAAAAAAGTTTCATTTCTGATCTTTGCAAAGTTCCACAAAATGGAAAAAAAAGCTCTGCATGTGCTCCTGGCCACTTGTCATGTTCAGTTGGACGATGCCTTCCATTGTTCTTCTTATCAGGGAATGTCATACTTCTGCGGGTTTGTTTTTCCGCTGATGTCACCCAAGGCAGTAATTTGCAGTCTTGCGTTGGAGATTCCCCCCCCATCCTGTCAGTACGTTCCGGCCATCTGTCATTGCTCTTCACCACTTAAAGGCTTGAAGGAAGCTCAGCCTAGTTTCCCTTATTGCAGATTAGATTAGATTCATGTGTGTATGACTGTATATGTTCAATAACGTCAGAATTGTGCAGAAAAATTTGTAATATGCAGAGACAGCTATATCTTAAAGAAACATAGATTAAAGCTATTCTGTAAGCAGGGGTTGTAACATGTAATGCTTTAGGAAGGAGTTCATACCAGCAAAATGAGTGCAACCACACATTTCTGAAATAGCCCCCTTCCGAGAAAGCGTTTAATAATACGCCACTGACTAGTTTTTATTGTCCAAAGCCATTTGCATCCTACTATATCCTTTTGCTTCCTACTATAGTTCTTGGAAAGCCATTATGCAAACCAATTCACATAGAATTATCAATCCAACATGCTGCACCCATCTGATGCAGTGCTGCAATATTGACAAGAGGCACAGAAACATTTGCGATTGACTTTATAATTTTGTTATGAAGCCTCAGCAGAAGTACCATCTTGTATAAAGTGTCTGTGCTGATCTAAACCATGTTTGAACTCTCATCAAAAATTGAGCAATCACATTACCAGTGTCAAGGTCATGCAGTGTTTCGTGACATTTTTTCACACTTCCAGGGTTGTGAAGTGAAAAGTGAAAGTGATTGTCACATGTGATACACAGCAGCACAGCACACATTGAAATTTGTCCTCTGCATTTAACCCATCACCCTGAGTGAGCAGTGGGCAGCCATGACAGGCGCCCGGGGAGCAGTGAGTGGGGACGGTGCTTTGCACCTCAGTGGTACCTTGGCAGATCGGAATTCGAACCAGCAACCTTCTGATTACAGGGCCGCTTCCTTAACCACTAGGCCACCACTGGATTCTCTGGTTTCCTCCTGATGTCTAAAGGCATGTATACTAGGTGAATTGGCAACTCTGTGTTATCCATAGGTGTGAGTGTGTCAGTGAATGGTTTGTATGTGGTGGCCCCCCACCCTGGGTAAGTCACTGCCCTGTGCCCATTGTCCTGGTATGGGCTCCAGCACCTGTCCCAGAGTAGGACTAAGTGGTTATGGAAAGTGAACGTAAAGGTGGTAACACACTTGCCTATGAACAAGAAGACCACAAAGTCAAAGGTTCATACTCCACTTACTATCATTGTGTCCCTGAGCAAGACACTTAACCCTTAGTGTCTCCAAGGGGACTGTCCCTGTAACTACTGATTGTAAGTTGCACTGAAATAAGGGCATTTACTAAATGCTGTAAATGTCACAGTGTCTGTCACATCATGATTGTGGTCGGTTTATAACAAAGTGATTGTTGCTGGAGTGCTGTGCATCAAACTCTTCCTTTATTTTCTCACACATTTTGACAAACAACATAACTGAAAATGCATTAGCTGTAGAATCAGATTGGAAGTGCTTCAGGATCATGTTTTTTTTGCCTCACTATTGTGGTGGCCACAAAATTAGAACCCACGGTCATTTTAGTTCTGCTTAATTCTTAGTATAGATGTTTATATTGCTGCTGTGGTACATGGGAGCAAAAGACTTGAATTTCTAAGGTAGTTTGAGCTTTTAGGTGGGGTTATAATGCCAGAAAGGTCAAAAGTCATTGGATAGGAGATGAAGTGCATCATGTATTAATGTTCGAAATAATCTAGTAGAAGGTATTTTCTTTAAACACAGAAAGGATTTATTTCAAGATGTTTTGTAAGCATGAGAAGAACAGCTGTTAAAAATAATTATGGAAATTCATGACCAACAATAATCCAACTCAAGACACCAGTTGTGCATAAGGTAATACTCAATGGCTGCTTCTAAAATATTGTTAATTTGTTGTTGTTAATCCCATTGGATAAATGTATTATTGTCTTTTACAGACTTGGAGAAGAAAAACTAGAATCTTTCTTAAGTTTGATGATGCAGTGGTGAAAGTCACTAATTATGACAATAATAATCAAATAGCATATGCTTCATATTTTAGAAAATTAATTGCTTTAGAATACCATCTGTCTTGGCGCTTCAAAACGAACATTTTTTTTTCTATTTTTTACTTGCCATCCTGTTATCATGTGGAATAACTATGACAGGGTGGAGTTGAAGAAACGAGCCGTGGACTACAGTATACAGTAGGTGGGACACTGATCTCAAACCAATCATTGCAGAGAACGAAACAACACCCAACCGATTTCATCAAACAAGAAGGGGCACACAGAGCACCCGGCCACAAATGTTCTTCACTGCAGATGATTGCAGGAATTTAATATGGAAGAGGGGTGTGGGTGGAGGGGAGCTCATACAAAAACAAATTCCTTTGCACCATCTTCAATGATGCTGCATCTGCTGCGATTCGAGACAGAGGGAGAGAAAGAAAAAAGATTGAAGTAACCTCTGTCACAGTGCTGCTCATCCTTCGTGTAAGCTCTGTGTAAACATGCTCCATTGAAGAACAGCAGTGGTGGTGCAGTGTTTGAACTGGTAGATTGAATTTTTGCCGACTTGTTTGTGCTTGAGTATGGGGAGGGGCTCTAAAATGAAACAACAGTCATTCAAATAAATGGCCTTTTGGCCACCATTTACAAATGTATAAGTTTACAATTTACATTGGAAGGCTTGTACGTTTATTTAAAGAAGTCTGCTGTTCCATGAATGGCAGTGTCACGCCCCCGGGGGATGGTGAGGAAACGACAGACTGAGGGTTGAACAAAAAAATAACAGTTTATTTTTGTTGGGAAAACACAAGGGGAATCAATAAGAGGAAAGAACAAATCCACCATGCCGCATGCTGAAGGAGGATTGTCTATGTCAGCGGGGTGTGCCGAGGTTCACAGCCAGTTAGTCACGATACCCACGATTAAACGTCCACCAAGAATTTCACCTTGGAATGCCTGTACAGAGAGGTACAGGGAGTCCTTGTGGCTACGCACAATCCTGTATGGTACATAAACAGTCACTGACAATAAAGAATGCAACACATACCGGGATGGTGAAATGTGGAATGGGTGGAAAAAATCTCAGGATTCATGTTGGAGGACAGCTCTGCAGACTCCAGATCACACAAAACTTATGTTGGGAAGTGGATGAGTCACAACAAGCTGCACCTGATGCTGGTTACACCTTGCTGATCCCTATCTCTGCCAAAGGGACCTGGAGAAGGAAAAGGAACAATCTGCAAGTGCAAGAGTGGTAACAGCAAGTGCACACTATGGGATTAGGCAGATCATTTTTTTGTGAATGCTACAGCACCTTAATTGATATGGGTTATGAAACTGACATTATTTGTACGCAATTTTGTGACCTTTTAGGGATACATCAAATATGCAGCAATTGTGTCTCTATTTCACTTCCGTCTGATTTCAATCAAATAAATAAGAGAGTTACGTCATTGTGAAGTCATTAGCATAATGTATTTTTGTTAAACTTGTAAGACTTAAGGCACAATGGTAAGGTGAGAATCACCCTAAAGGGGAGTCTGCATCATAAAGACAAAGAGTATTGTAGATGAGAAATTAATGAAAACAAAGCAAATTTAGTCCGGAACATAGAAGACAATTAATTTTACTTATGCTTCAAGATGTGCAAATTGCTGCCTTTATAATGTTTATGCCTCTTATAAACATTGACTGAAGTTTACTGAAATTAAACAACCTGAGCATACATCATTCACAGAAAAAAAGCAGGAAAAGCAGTTGGCCCACATTTATTTTCATTACTATTCATGGAAGGAAACTGTCTATTGTGATTATTGAAAATGTTATTTTATTTCATGCAAGAAACAAAAATACTATCATGTTTTGGTTTATGTGCACCATTATCCTGCTGATATTGTATGTCCCTGCTTGAAGTTCATGTCAAAGACATGAATGGGTGTAAAGCAGCCAAGTCTCTCATATCAATCTTCAGTGATATTTTGATCTTTGATTCTTAATTTAAAAAAGCATATATGCATAAAGTACATCTTATACTATAGTTAATATAGTATAGTATAGTATAACTTTTATAGGCATTTTAATTTGTACCCCTTTGCAACACATGCTACTTTTGGCCTGAAGTAATCAACCATATGTGGTCAGGATGAATTATTCAATACAGTACTGTACTGATTGCCAAGCTCCGAATCATCACTGGATATAAACTGCTAGCTGAAATCATATGCAAGTGAAATAGCACTTAAATATTATTATTGGGGAATCTAAAAGTCATGATGGATATGACAAGAATGCCATCAGATTCTCTTTATCTTCGCATCCTTTGGGATATCTGCTAAGCAGACTAATGGGCAAAAATATGCTAGCGTTAAATATGACAAGAGAATGACAGTTCATTTAGATGGTGAGAATCACTGGTGGGATTTCTGCAGGAGTGCCACCAAGCCCTGATAATGCTTGTTGGGATATCAGCTGACAAACCGCCTTTTGGTACCCAGTATTTGGGGTGGTGGCATCGATTTTAGACATGGGAAACATTTCCCTTCGATACGCATAAGACTCTGCCCACCATTTCTCTGTTGTACATTTTTTCAAGAGGTTTGTCTTTGATTGCTGTTTTTTTGTGTGTGACATCAGCAGCAGGGACATTTAGCACTGAGCATTTTACGTCGTTGGGACAGAGTCCCCAGAGTGGCAGGATGGACCAGCCAGTAATGGTTTTCTGAAATGGTTTTCCAACAGACTTGAAGGAGTTCCCAGAGGTGTTTAGCACTTGTTGGCCCATTTGCCTTCACTCTGTGGTCCAACTCACCACAAACCATCTTGATTGGGTTCAGGTTCGGTGACTGTGGAGGCCAGGTCTCCACTTTTTATTAAGTACATAACTCCACATGTGTTCATTCATAGATTTGATGCCTTCAGTGAGAATCTACCAGTGTAAATGGTCATGAAAATAAAGAAAACACATTGAATGAGAAGGTGTGTCCAAACTTTTGGCCTGTATTCGATATTCATTTAACCAGCTAGTCATTTTACTGTTATTCTTTAACTTCAAACCATATTTAAATACTGGTACATAATCCATTTTCTTGCAATAAATAAGTAGCATCTAGATCAAGCTTGGTTGTGGCACCATCATACAATAGGGTTGCACTGATTTACATTTACGGCATTTGGCAGACGCCCTTATCCAGAGCGACTTACAACGTGCTTTCAAGAAACAGAGGTAGGATGTGTTAAGACAAGAAGACATATTGTAATGACCCACTAAAAGCATTGACTTCACTCTTGAAGAAAACATAAGCGGTGGTCACAAGGAATATCTCAAAAGGACCTGGGTACTGGTCTTTGCCAAAATGAACAGAACAATACAGTGAAAAAACTAAAAATCCCAATGGGCAAAAGTGCCCGAGCTTCATCCAAAAGACCCACTGTGGTAATCAAAGCACTAATGAAAAGGTGCACACACAGTGCGTTTTTTGTGGGGTCTGAAATCATTTGCAAACTCTTATTAAAACTCTCACCATGGATTTTTTATGATTTTGGTCCCCGAGCAGACCAATTTGCAGACATTTCTTTTTTTTTATGAGGATATGATCGTGATTAACAATCTCAGTTACACAAAAGTCTGACCCCACTCAGAGCCCATGAGTGGTGCATGTTACTTGAATATCTTTGGCAAGTATTTTGCAAGAATTGCTGTGGTAGTGTAGCATTTAAGGGAATCAAAAGGTTGCCGGTTCGAATCCCGATCTGCCAAGGTGCTACTGAGCAAAGCATCGTCCCCACACACTGCTCCCCGGGCGCCTGCCATGGCTGCCTACTGCTCACCACGGGTGATGGTTAAAAGCAAAGGACACATTTTGTTGTGTGCACGTGTGCTGTGCTGCAGTGTATCACAATGAAAATCACTTCACTTCACTAATTGTCAGGGTTCATATGTGAAGTTCTGATTATTAAAGCATGAAAATTGCAATAAAATATTTATATTTAACTGTGCTTCAGGTCAAGGTTTTCTGTAATCAGAATAATTTGCTCAACCAAAGAATAGAGATTAGCTGAAGACAGTTCATTCCTTTCACACTAATGTTTAATTTTGTCTTTGCTGCTTACCCTGGCTGACCGCCTGGTCTGTGAGATATTAGAGGCTTTGGTCCGCCGTCCACTTTGGCAAGGCTGATAAAATTATGGTGAAAATTGGATGTGGTCAGTGAGAGACAAGCAGCCTGCAAAATCTGAATTATTCCTCATTTGTACGTAATTTAAATTCTCTCCGCCGGCCATGAAAAGGCTAGTTTTGGCCCCAATAAGGAGATTAAGAGCAAATATAGTTATGTCAAATCACGAGATTGGGTGAGTGCCTTTCACCAGCATGTCAGCTTTAAGTCTAGGACTGTTGCTAGCTTAACTTGGGATTTGCGTCATTTTATTGTAGGGTCTTATGGCTGTCCTTACACGGAATCATTATAAACCTGACATAGAGTGAAATTGAAGTTTAATAGTATCAGAGGCAAAACTCATTCAGGCAGACCGAAAACTGGCAGTTCTTGTCTTTAAATGCACAATTAGTTATGATGAGAACATGTAATACAGTGTGGTTTTGGCATTAATAAAGCATGCTGTCTGAGAAATGGAAATATGTCACAGCCAGATCATTTCGAGTGTGCATAGATGATAAAATTGTAGTTGGACACTTGATTATAGTTTTCAGTCATGTAAACAGCAGCTGTCCTTAAGACATGACCCTTTTATTCCACATACACACTTTAGGCAATGCATATTAGAATTCTAATTTGATTAGAATGGAGTGCATTGATAAAAGAGGCTTTTTAAAAGGGAAAATTACATCGTCCCAGTTTAAATGCGTTCTCAAACGAAGCCCTTATCCTGTCACGGTCTGCCAATAAAGAAGGATTACACAGTTTGAAAGTATATTTTAATATAATGTATGAAAGTCTTAAATTAAGTTGAATAAAAGTTTTAATAATTTTGCATTAGTATGGTTGAATGGGGTGGATCTTAGCATGCCACTGGGAATAAACATCACAGAATCTTCTATGCTCTAAGCAGTAAACACCAGTTTGGAAAAATTATAAAAATTTCTATCTGTCTGTCTGTTCAATACTCATATTTTGAGTCCACACTCATTTTTTAAGATCTTTATCAGCGTTGAAAAAAGAGGCTTATGGGTGGTTGTTTTTACAAATGTTTAATAAAAACTCTTGCTCAGTGAATGTCAATGGATATTTCATGCCGCCCTGAGTCTCTTCTAATGTCACTGATAGTACTTTTTAAAAATGTTGCTCTTCGAAATTAAAAATGTGTTATTTTGTGTTTTACTTCATTGATTGGTGCATTATAAAATAACTTTTCCACTGAAGAAGCCACAAATATTGTGGCTATGGTATATAAGGATGTGGAATTAGTGAGCTGCCAGTAAGTTGACTTTATTATCATATCAGCTATATACGTTTTAGACAGTAAATAGTGAAACAAAATAATGTTTCTCAGGAACCTGGTGCTATGTAACACTTGAACAACTACATTTACAGCATTTATCAGATGCCCTTATCCAGAGCAACTTACAATCAGTAGTCACAGGGACAGTCCCCCCCTGGAGCAACTTAAGTTAAGTGTCTTGCTCAGGGACACAATGGTAGTAAGTGGGGTTTGAACCTGGGTCTTCTGGTTCATAGGCGAGTGTGTTACCCACTAGGCTACTACCACTTAAACAAAGTTACATACTGACATAAAGTGCACTTGTGCGACACAGACAAACTGGGCTACATAAAGTGCAAACAGGGGACACCGAGAGTAACATTTAACATAGAAACATGTCGACAACAATGAGACCAACAGTGCTAAACTAGTAAAATGAATAATAAATTTGCAATATAAAATAATGCAAATATTGCTGTGCAATGTTGAACGGTGCATTCATATATACTATTACAGACAGATTGCAGCTATTTCATAGTCTGGCATTGAGGGCCTGAAAGCTTCGGTACCTTTTTCCGGATGGTAAGAGGGTGAAGAGTGCATGTGAGGGGTGTGTAGAGTTCTTCAGAATGCTGGTGGCTTTCTGAATGCAGCGTGTGTGGTCCATTATGGAGGGAAGAGAGATTTTCTCAGCTGTCTTCACTATCCGCTGTAGGGTCTTGCGGTCTGATATGGTGCAGTTCCCAAACCAAACAGTGATGCAGCTGGTCAGAATGCCCTCAATGGTCCCTGTATAGAAGGTGGTGAGGATGGGTGGTGGGCTTTCCTCAGCCTCTGGAAGTAGCGATGTTTCTGGGCTTTCTTGGATGTTGAGCTGGTGTTGAGATTCCAGGAGTGGTACTCCTGTAAATGAACACAGAGGAACAAGATTCGTCAATGTTAAGTGGAGAGTGGTCCCTCCGTTGTCTTCTGAAGTCAAAATCATTGTTTTGTCTATGTTTAGAAATTTATTGTTGACCTTACACCAGTCCGTCTGTCTTTGCACCTTGTAAGAATGGACATCACGGGAGCCTGCTTTTGCCTTGCATAACAGATGTCTGCAGGGGGAAGTGTGACATTCCTGTGTCGATGGTTGTGCGTGAAGATTCGACACCTGTTTTACATGTCTTTTGTCTGATGGTTACGTGTGAAGTATCAGCCGTCAGGACCGCCCACCCTCTTTGTCTTCCCCAAATGGGAGGCACCGGGGGCGTGACATCAGAAACAACAGGTTCTGATTGGTCAGTGACAACTTCCTGTAGGCCAGTGACAACTTCCTGATTTGTAAAAACAATGAAGACCATGTGGTGTGGGAGAAGAGAATAGAGTGTGTAGAAAAACTCTTTCTCCCTCCACACAAAGACACTGTATTCAACCACTCCAATTTGATGTTACCTGGCAGAAAGAGGCATGGCACAATAGAGGTCAAAAATTAACAGTTTCTAATTTATTAACACCGGTAAATAATTATTGTAGTTACATGTGAATATTGAATGTACAAAGGTACCAAGGTTACAGAGAAAATAAAAATGAGAAGAAAGAGTAAAGAGGGAGAAGAGAAAGAGAGGGGGAGAGAAAGGCTCAGAAGCCTTCCGGCTCCCGATGGAAAACCCCCTGAGCAAGAAGCTCAGAGGTCCCTTTTTCCACATGTGAGCAGACTTTTATACCCCTGGCCTACAGGAAGTTGTCACTGACCAATTAGAACCTGTTGTTTCTGATGTCACGCCCCCGGTGCCTCCCATTTGGGGAAGACAAAGAGGGTGGGCGGTCCTGACGGTCCTGACGGCTGATACTTCACACGTAACCGTCAGACAAAAGACATGTAAAACAGGTGTCGAATCTTCACGCACAACCATCGACACAGGAATGTCACACTTCCCCCTGCAGACATCTGTTATGCAAGGCAAAAGCAGGCTCCCGTGATGTCCATTCTTACAACCTCCTCTCTGTAGCCCGGCTCATGGGTCCTGCTGATGGGACCCACCATGGTCGTGTCATCTGTGAATTTGACGATGTGGTTAGAGCTGTGCATTGCTGCACAGGGTGGAGGGCAGCAGGGTCTTAATATTTTTCATGACCAGCCTCTCGAAGTCCTTCATCATGATGGGTGTAAGTGCAATGGGACGGTAGTCATTGTGACAATGTACAGCATTTTGTACACTGCTTACATCTTTTGAAAAGCTTCCAATGGTTTATTGCTCAATGAAGTTCATACTCATGAGAGATTAAGTTGGTCGAAATTTGGCAATGTTAAGTTCCTTTCGGGGGAAATAGCCGGGGGGAAAGATGCACAAAACGTAGAATATCATGTTGTAACATAGAACACATAATCTTCATGAGTTGCATTTGCAAAAAGATAGCATTATGTTTGTTTTTCAAAAGGCATGTTGACTGTGGTAATAATGCTTATTGTTTAATTATAATAAAATTGAATTATAACAAAATAGTTAAAACACATATTAAATATCTAAGTGAGCTCAAATGTGTGCTCTTCAAAGATAATCATATATTCCTGATCCTTTGAACTGGTTATCAGATAAATGTACAAGAGACACAACTGTGACATGAGAGAAAATAAGTAATTAATCTAGCAGACTAAACCAGAGCCATAAGCAGAGTTAGCTGAATAAAATCTTGTGGGATTCATTATGTGCCAATGATGAACAAGAACCCTGCAGTGTTGTCAGTCAATAATTAATCAGTATTAAAAAAGAAAAAAAATGAAAAAAACAAAAAATTAATATTTAATGCAAATACAAGACCATAAACAGTCCAGGGGAAATATTTGATGAAGCTATATGAAACATAAAGTTGGTATCAATAATACATAAAGGCTCCTTACTTGTTTTAACCAAACTGACTTTTTATTTTATCTTCATAATATAACTTAAAATTTCTTATTTTTGTTTATTTATTTCTGCACTGCCTTCAATACCACAATGTCTTTAATACAGCAATGTGAAAATCAGACCGTAAGTCTGAAATATTATTATATGCTTTTTGCTAGCATCGGTTCAGCATCTGGTTCCTTCCAACGATGACGTCCACATAATTCCGTGTTTTGCATTGGAGTCATACTTGTTAGCTCCTCATTAAGGGTAAGTACCACTGGCAAAGTTTGCCACTTTGTCTATTGCCATGGACATACACGGCTCAAAAAATAAATGGAACACTTAAACAAAACAATGTAACTCCAAGTCAATCACACTTTTGTGAAATCAAACTCTCCACTTAGAAAGCAACACTGATTGCCAATCAATTCGAGCTCTGGCAACAAGGTTTGTTCTGACTGTAGGTGTACTACATCAGGAGACGTGGAGGACCGCTACCTGCGCCTGTAAGGAGGAACAGGAGGAGTACTGCCAGAGCCTGCAAAATTACCTCCTGCAGGCCACAAATGGGCATGTGTCTGCTCAAACAGTCAGAAACAGACTCCATGAGGGAGGTATGAGGGCCTGATGTCTACAGATGAGCTGGTGGATGCTTCATTCTAGGTCTGGGAGATCCCTCAGGAGACCATCCGCTACCACATCAGGATGCCCAGGCGTTGTAGGGAGCTCATACAGACATGTGGAGGCCACACACACACCACCAAACCTCATTTTGACTTTGTTTTAAGGACATTAAATTGGTTGGCTCAGCCTGTAGGGTGTTTTTCCACTTTAATTTTGAGTGCGTAAGATTTGAAATCCCAGGTCCATGGCATTTTATGCTTTTGTCTTTCGTGAAGGTCCCCCACATGCATCTTTGTCAAGTTCCCCAAACAAGAGCTGTCAAAAGTCAGCAAATGGCTTGAGGTGTCACGACGAGAAAGACTAGGCAGAACATCAAAGGACAAATCCTGATTGGTCTGTGGGTACTTTTTTGGAGTCAAATGTATAAAAGAATTTTTTCTTGTGGGCTAAGGCTCTTCTGTCCTCCCCCCTCCACCGTGAGCTGGGGGTTCCCACACCCTCAGCTGGGTTCTTTCTCTCCTTGTTTCTCCTGGGCCAGGCTGCTGAAACCTGGTTTGTGACTTTTTTTCCTCTTTCTTCCTCTATCCCTTTCTACTTTCTTATACTTTGGGTTTTTCTGTAACATTGGTAACATTACATAAAATATTCTCTGTAACTGCAATAGTAACCTACTGGTGTTAATAAATTCTGGTAACCTCTATTGTGCCATGCCACTTTCATGCCAGGTAAAATTAGATTGAGTGTTTAAATAAGTGCTTGCTCTTTTTTACAAGTGTGACTCCAAATCCAGATCTCCATGGGTTGATAAGTTTGATTTCCATCGATAATTATTGTACGATTTTGTTGTCAGCACATTCAACTATGTAAAGAAAAGTATTTAATAATAATATTTCATTAATTCAGATAGAGGACGGCTTATTTTGTCTTCCTTTTTTTGACTTACTAAGCACCCAATTACAAATGCTACAAAAAGTACAAGCATGATGATAACATTGATTACTTTTCCATCATGTGCTCACATTAGTGAATAGAGAGGAATGCATTTTGAAAATAAATGTCAAGCCTTCAGTGTACACTGCAGCCATCTGTTGTGCCAAGGAGGGTTATTTGAAGCAACTTGGTCCACATTTCCTGTCAGCCTAAATGGCACTTAATTGGTCATACATTATTTACAGGCCCCAGAGGGTTTAAACTCTCACAGTTATGTGCTTACAGTTCACCACATGTAATTGGGTGCTTAGAAAGTTAATAACTTTTGACTGAAAGTGCCTGTCAGCTTTTGCTATATTTTACATACATATACTCTTTGACCAGAGTTCCAGAAATATGCATGCTAATGACAACTACAGGGATTTAATTAAGTGATGTTCTTTCATTCTTGCCTGTACAATTCAGTGCAATTTCTTATACTGGCAGTGGTACTGGCATTGGGGGAAAAAGATTATTTTGGTTTAAATCAGGAATTAATTATAGCACTTGCTAGCTGCTAGAGCCACAGCTGCCTGAAGATGTGCTTTTTTTGCAAATCTTTCAGCAAATCTCTCATTAATGAGAGTTATATCAAGTTAATCTAACGGAAGAGTCGAGCCCTGGAAGGCTTATCCTCTACAACCTCTCATGCACTGAAATCAAAGAGCTTATTGTGATTCTGGAATGAGTGTCCATGTACCATAGCCACTGACAATGAGGACAAGGAGGCCAGGGCTGAAAAGCTTTAATTCAGGAGTGTTCTAGTGAGCTAAGGCTGTTCTATTATGACTCTTGTAGTACTTTTTTAAAAAAATCTATTTGCATATTTAGTTTATATTTAGTTTGCCTATGCAAACTATGCTTCAGGCATAGTAAATGAGACAGAACATGTGCAAAGCAGTCTTGGATTCAAAGGCCATACATATTGGCATTTTTAGATAGTAATAAGTATGTGTAAATATTAATTATTTATATCCTATATTAATATTAATTATTATATTAATCCTAAATCACCCAGACTGGCAACATTATTAGAATAAGAAGGTACCACGTTAACAACAAGGTAATGGATTCTCAACAATTGCATTTTTGATTAAAATTCAAATGCATTTCTTTTTTTATTGAAAAAAAATTGATTGCATTGTTCTCATCCTCATTAACAATGCTGACAGCCCCATAGCAGCTGTTGAAGATGGTGGGAGGCAAAGAACATGAATCAGTCTCCAGTCATTGCTTTTTATTGGTCCCAGAGGTAGACGGACATAGCCACAAATTGGCACCTGCAGGAAGCCTGCAGCCCTCTAGCATTGTGAACAGATTAGACGGACCCACCTTGACTCCCCAGTTGTACTCTGGTGATTCCAATGGGAAACAAGCGCAACAAAGCCCCCTTCCACAAATGGGGCTGTGCTTTGTTCCCATTCATCAGCCAGATAAACAGAAATAATGATGGTAATGATGCCCACTGAAAGTGTTGAGGTCTGCAGACGGGGGCTAATCGGAAGGGCTCATGCGACGCTCGGAAGGGGCAGGGAGGGTGTGTGGCTGCTCGGACTGTGATAAGGCCTAACCACAACTGGTCCTGTTGGCTCCCCATCGCTGCATCCACGCACGAAACATGCCCAGCCTCCACAATCCTTCCACCCTTTGTGTTGGAGCCTGCGATAAGGCGCTTTTTGAGCATTGCAAAACAGTCCAGGTATTAACCCACCCCCTCGATCACATTGGAACGCTCTGGAGTCCCAGTGGGGGAGCCGCAGATGAAGTGAAATGGAAGCCAGACACGTCTTCCTGTGAGTGCTGATAAGTGGTGCTCAGACAGGAGGCACGGTGAATACCAGGGACAGCCCAGTCTGACCCATGCTGGGGGCTAGAGGGCCGGGTAAAGAAGACCTTGCAGTGCCTGCCCGGATGTCACACTGGCAGCCAAGGGCTCACAATATTTCCCCAACAGCTGGGAGCAAATACTACGCATAGTACACCCTGCATCCTCAAAAGTCCCAGAACTGTGTTCCGTTACTCCTTTCTAAACATTTATTTAAGTGTTATACTGCCATCTTGTCCCATTTCTATTCTCCCAGCTCTCTCACTTACTTCCCATAACCACTCAGTCCTTCTCGAGGTGGCGATTGCCGGAACCCATCCCTCCAGTATAAATGCTGCATAGTTGTTAACAGTTTACCGGGCATCTACTGTACATATTGTCCTTTTTAAAATTCAGCAACATGCATAATTGTGATGTGCCTGTGGTGGAGACGTACATTAGTTGGTCTTAATTAGGAATGAACCAATGAACCACTTATTAATTAGGAAAACTACATATTTGTGAGTGTGTGTGTTTGTGTGTGTGTGTGTGTGTGTGTGTGTGTGTGTGTGTGTGTGTGTGTGTGTGTGTGTGTGTGTGTTTATATATGTGTGGGCTGTAAATTTTTTTAAACTAATGTATCACAGCCAACTAATTGCCATGTAATCAAATAGTGTACAACATAACTGTATAAGTTCTTGCAATCACATTACAGCTAATTAGACTTCATTAAAATTCCAAAATGTGAGTTACAAACATTTTTCCTAACTTATAATATTAATTATGCACTTAGCATCAGCATGTACAATGACATGTTTATATATCCCATTAAGAAATGAATTACGATTGCGTAACTTTACGATAAAATGCTATGTTTTGTACACTAATGTCAATACAGGCAGGCAGGGAAGTGAAAAAATGTAATCAAATCAAATATTATTAGCATATTTTACCAGCTATGTATTGAATACACTCTGACCCATCTGTGTTTTGGCCCACCTGAATTCACAATGCTTGTTACTGCAATCATCTGCTGAATCACTTATGGTGGATGTAAAGCAAGGTATATTTTATAGTAATGCTTTTTTCATTCTAATTAAACAATTTCTGAATTCATTCATGCTTACAAAGCATACAGAAATTATAAATATAATTTAATTATTATTATACCACAGACTGGCACAGCAGTCAGCAACATGGTGTGTTTGAATCCTGGCCTGGAACTTGTGTGTGAAGAGTTTGCATGCTCTCTTTGTGTTTGTGTGGGTTTCCTTTAGGTTCTCTGTTTTCCTCATGCCTTTGCATGCACACTAGGTGGATTGGCGGCGTGTACTGTACTGTTACTGTAGGTGTGAACGTGTGAGTGAATGGTGTGTGTGTGTGTGCTTCCGCCCTGTGCTCTGGGATGGGGCAGCTGTGACACTGAGTATGAATGATCGATTATATAAAGTGAGTGAGGGTGAGTGAGTGAGTGAGTGTATGTGTACATAGTTAATTATGAATATAGTTGTACAGGAGTCATAGGACTGTCCCTGTCCCCCATGCACCTGTCATTGTCAGCATCATTGCAAAACCTTCCAGAAGAGTTATACACCAAAAACAGCTGCCATGGCACCTGGCTGGACAACATTTCCTTCAAAATATTAATTACAATCTCCTCATCATATGAAATAATATCATTCCTTTGATTACTTGATTACTAAAAAAGTGAAAAAGCGATTGTCATTGTAAAATTCTGCAGCAGAGCACACGGTGACACAATGAAATGTGTCCCCTGCTTTTAACCATCACACTTAGTGAGCAGTGGGCAGCCATGAAATGTGCCCAGGGAGCAGTGTGTGGGGACAGTGCTTTGCTCAGTGGCACCTCAGTGAGTAAAAATCATTTTTTGTGTGTGTGTGTGTATGTGTGTTTTCAGGCACAGGTTATTTTCTTTTCTCCCTTATTTGTCTTGACACACCCCAATGTTATCTCTCAAACGATGAGGGATAAAAGACTTTGGACATAGAGAAAAGATATGCGATATGGGGAGATGTAAATAGATTTGAAGGTGAAGATAACTAACTTGTGCAGAGAAGCTGGAGGAATGCAATTTTTTTTTATTTTTGTATTTGGTTCTTTTGTAAATATGTATCTGGACATGAACCAGCAACATAAAATTGGAAGAACAGCATCACATTACAACATAACAACTACCCTTTTGAAATATTCATTATTTGCTTCCTATTAATTTCATATGTGTTCTCAAAGGTATTGAGTATCTGTCATTCAAAAAAACGTCACATGACTGTGGAAGCACCATCCTGAACTCACAGCATGCTCTTCTGCCCAGAAGTAGCTCTGTGCTTAATTAAACCGTGCTACTTGCATGGGACACATTTCCTGCCAAGACAGCCAGTCTGGCAGTTGGCCTATGTGGGTATTTTCTTATGGATGCCATTTCGTTTACTGCCGGGCTTTCAGGGTGGCCACTCGGGGCCCTTGTCAGGCACGTCTTTGACAGCTGAAAAGAACATCTCGTTGAAAACCGAGGAAAGAAAAGTATCCTGCTCCTGAAGGATCTAGGGTGCAGGCCATTACTGTCAGGCAGTAGTAATTGCTCTCACACTGGTAAAGTGGTAAAGAGAAGCAGCTTTCTCAAACAATTCGGTGGCATTCCTTTGCCAAATTTTAGACAATTGCACAGTGTTATGAAACTGCGCTTATTCTACAAAATACCTTCAATGCATTTTAACTTAACATGGAGAGAAAATATTGATTATCTACTGATGTGTTGTTTTATTAATATGCTTTTAAGGCATAGATGTATTAGAATTTGCCCTCATTTTAATTTGGCAACATTTATTATCAATTTCTGGATCATTTTGTTGCTCGTCTGTGTGATATTATTTTGAATAATGGACACATCAAGGGGGACAATATAAAATTTGACAATATAAAATTTGTAGACATTGCTTGAGTCACCTGACAACTTGTTTGTATATTCACAATTATACTTAATCTACCATTGCTTCCACAGTCTTAGGATGTGTCTATGAAAGTTTACTTCAGTCTGAAAAACTATTTGACATCGACCCCAAATCTCAAGATATACTTATTAATTATACATTGAAAGTGGTACATTATGCATTATAAAGTGAGTATACAATGACCAAACATAATGCCACACACCTTAAGACATACACTACTACAAATGTATTATTCATTGTGTATTGTGTATCGTATTGTTCTCTTGCCTTCTTCTGGAAAGAAGTGGATTTTAAAATAATCTTTAAAATGCATAAATGTCTTTTACAGACTTTAATGAATGTTGGAATGTATATGAGTGTGAAAACATGAGTGGGCCAAGTAAGTGTGGCAGTGAAAGCCACAAAAAAAGTACAGACATATCATTGTGAAACGCTGTTAACCACAGTTATAATCAGTGTTGTGCATAAAATGCTAAATACCTTATTTTAGGGTTAAGTAAATATTTTGCAGATTATGGTGGCATTACATCTCGTCCCTGGAGTACAACCTAGAGGCCAAAGAAGCATATTTTTATCTAGCCTCTTTTAAGGAAGCTTCTGGTTTGGTGGTGTACTACAGAGCAATTTATTTATAACCCAGCACTTGAGGCTGTGTAAATATTCTTCACAAGAGAGGAGAATGTCACCAAAGCACTGTACTTCATCAAAAACAACCCTTTCCTGTCAAGGACTAATGTGGAGGTGTATATCATACTGAAAGCCTGGTCTCCAGGAGAAGATTGCAGGGTGGTTAGGGTGAAGCCAGTTTCCCAGGAGACTCCGTACCCACTCAACGATGCTCACAGTCCATCTTGCTGGCCAGTAATGGGAAAGGAGATGTAACTGTATCTGTCGGTAGCCCGGGACAGCAGCAGACATCTGTATTCTTGGTTTACAGTCAGGCAGTACAAGGGTTGCTTGGTTAGCTGCCATAGCAGCGGATCAAACCAAATTCTGAAAAACACAGGTTTTTACAAATGATGCAACCATAAGCAGAAGTAAGAATAGTAAGACAGCTCTAGCAGACGTCCTCTCCTGCCACTGCTGTCTTGGTCGCGTCAGGTTAAGCTTTGTGATAAGAACCATGAGTGAAAATGGCTGGCATTTCATCAGACTTTTGCATAGTCAAAGGATTTCTCTTTGCCCGTTATAATCTTTATTAAATTTATTCAGAAAATGACTCACAAAGAGCTCATAAAGAATCATTTCTAGCTGGATTCTTTGCCTGCAGTCAAAATATATGGAGCCATCTGAAAGGGACGGGTCTAATTTAATGTTATTATGTGACAATTGTGGTGATCAGGTCTTTTTGGGGTGGGTGTGGGAGGGGCTTTATAAGGGCTAAAAGTTCAATACTGATAGCTGAACTGCCTGACATGATAGAGAAGACCATAGGCCTTACAGTCGATTATAATTCTTCACCATTCTAATGAGCGAACGGAGAGGGATGCATAATATTACCATCTGCCTCCTTATTTCCCCTTTTTTATTACCAAGAGGCTTTATTAGATTGGACTCATTATTTAATCGAGCATTGATACATTCTGGTGGACGACTAGGGGAAAGGGCAGAATTCATGGGGGCTTTTTCATTTTCAGCACCACAGCCTGTGTCCTGGTTCTTATTTAACACTATTTAGGGATGCACAGCAAGAGAGGCAATGGAGAAAAGTGGTTTTTTAAAAAGGGCTAATAACACCTTTTCCTGATGTCATTTTAGATGTCAAAACAGTTAGAGCCTGAAACAGAAATAGGTGTCACGCCTCAAACTCGGGGTGTGCAGGTTCCAGCGTTGCACTGACAGTAAGTAATCCAAATAAAGACCTACCGCTGCTGCAGTGAAACACAGGGGGAAAAAAAGACTATACGTTGCACAGTGCATAACTAACCTGTAAAGACAAAATATTTTGGGCCACACAAAAACCATCATCAGAAGCATTGTAGCATTTCAGTTCTGTCTTTAATTCTGTACAGACATATTTTATTTGTTGCTTGCCCTTATATATGCACCTATTAACATTTCATCCTTTTTGTACAGTGCCAATAGATGTATCTTGTAGCCCTTTGTTTGGTACATGACAATTTAGAGCGACTGTGCTGTGATGTGAGATTTCTTCTGGCTGTACTACTGGCCTTCAAATGCAGACGTTTCCAGCATTACAATCACATGGCATTACAGGAAAATTACACAACTCTGTGTAATTGACACAACTCACAGACACAGGGTTTTAATTAAATGAAAGAGGGCATGAGGACCGTCACACAGACATGGCATGAAGAATACAAAACTGTCACAAGGCGCCGGCGATCAGTGTGACATGAAGGAACACAGGGCGCATATGCACGGCTTCACGGAGACAGGGGTTTTACTGACAACGTCAGCATGGCACACAGTACAACATACAGAAACTGGCAAGTACAAATGAGACATACATACAGTACAACTTGGACACACCTTCTCATTCAGAGTGTTTTCTTTATTTTCATGACCATTTACATTGGTAGATTCTCACTGAAGGCATCTAAACTATGAATGAACACGTGGAGTTGTGTGAAATAACTGAAAACACGTTTTATATTCTTCAAAATAGCCGCCCTTTGCTCTGATTACTGCTTTGCACACTCTTTCCATTCTCACAATGAGCTTCAAGAGGTCATCACCTGAAATGCTTTTCCAACAGTCTTGAAGGAGTTCCCAGAGGTGTTTAGCACTTGTTGGCCCCTTTGCCTTCACTCTGTGGTCCAGCTCACCCCAAACCATCTTGATTGGGTTCAGGTCCGGTGACTGTGGAGGCCAGGTCTCCACTTTTTGTTAAGTACATAACTCCACATGTGTTCATTCATAGTTTTGACTAGATACAAAAGGACTACTTATGACACTACAGGCAGACAACATTGACACTACAAAACACAGATCCGGACATGGATACAGGGTACCCCTTAGTCACCACAGTGAAAATGACAAGTAACTTTAGAAGACAAAGGAACGGAAGAGGACAAGACACAGCAAGGATACATTTATGCTAATAATAACAGGTGTCCAAAATCAGGAATTCAGGGACACAGAACTGTGAAAACCAAATGTCAGGCTTTGACACAATTATGTATTTGTGACCGCAAACAGAAACAAACTGGTCAGCTTTATACAGGCATTCACAGATGAGAACAATCAGGAATCATATTAAGACGGGATTAACTTTAAACTTTATACAGAGAATAAACAATAAAATAGCACTCTATATTTTATTTTATATTCCATTTAATTCAGTTTCACAATTTGATTGGCTTGGTCTGGGTGAATGAAGAGAGGTGTACAAGGTGTAGACTCTCCCCATTTAAACCCAGTAAACTTTACTGTGAGAAGGTCAGTAATTAACCCACACTGCACTAGACACTGTAGTAATTTAAATATGGTTTTATTCTGAGACACTTCCTAAAACAATGTTTCCATTACTGTTTCAGAACAATGGTAGTTATGGTAGCGCTTGTTGAGTACCATCCTGTTGGTTTGCTTAAAACTTTGGTTTTACAGGAGAATGAACTGTAGGATAACTGTTAACTGTACTGCAGATTACTGTTACTCACCAACTACACAACAGGATATTCCGTACTAGTCAAAAGTCTCTATGCTACTACAAATGTTTTTTTTTTTTTTTTTTTTTTTTGAAGACACAGGATTAACAGTCCTGAATGTTTATGCTGAGCACTTTCTTATCATTCATTCATGTTAATTAGCATTTGATGAAGTGGCTTTTGATGATGATAATAGTGAACAAAGCATCCATAAAGGTAAAAAGAGACGACTCTGGAAAAACAGATTAATCAAAATTTCCTGCTAAAAAAAAAGCACAATTTATGTTTCATGTATTGGATTCTATAAAATTGCCTCCTTCTTAGTTTTCATAACCACCACAGAGTTAGGGCATCCAAACGTTTAACTTGTACTGTGTAGAAGCACTTCATCATGTATGACTATCAGGGATTTCTTGTTCAAACAGCATCATTAGCAAGCAATTTTAAACCAGTCTATCTGACTGTCAGCAGCTTTGCTATTCCTGTTAAATGCACTAAAGTCCCTGTCCTTCTGGCCCTGGTCCATAAATGTCTCAACACAATCCATCGCTAATATTGTCAGAGTACATGTCAGGATTGACTGCAGCTGTGCTAATCACCAGTGGCCAATCCTGACAGCGCATATAACCCCTAGATTTCCACCCCTTCGAAAGGGACGACATTTTCGTGGACTCGCTGCACGAGTATTTTGAGTTCTGGCAATCGCCACACGCCTGCGGGCAAGTTTATGTTCTTTATTTAAGTTAAATAGTTTTCGGCCACCGCGCCAGTCTTTGTTTGTGTTTATTGTTTATTTATTAAATAAAACCCCATTCCCAGCATGTCCTGCTTCTGCGCTTCCTTCCCCCGTAAGTCCACAGTCGTGACAGTAAAGAACACTCCAGAAATATATATTATCTATAGATTGTTTCCTTCTGCCTCTTCAAAAGATCACTTTGCACCAGGAGAAATCTGAGTTTGCAATTAATTAGCTAAAAAGACAGTAAATGGCTGAGGACTAAACATTTTAGTTAAAGCTTGACTGTATAAGTATGTTTTTAGCCTGGATTTAAACATGGAAACATGATTCCCAAATATTCATTGGAAGGATGTTCCAAAAAAATTAGCATCAAATGTCACCAACACTTAAGTCTTATCCTTGTTAAGCATAATATATTTGTGGGTCATCCAGTCTCTGATGTGCTTTTACATAATTTTCCATCTTAGCTAAGGTGGTGAACTTCATCTGGCTTGTATACTTGAGCCTTTGCAAGTTTTGACATATTTGCAGATTTATTAACAAAGAAAATCACATGGTCCTAAGTATTCATTTGATCTAATGCATCTTTCCCAAAAAGACTCATGGCTGTCACAAGTTTTCACACATGGATTTGGGGATCCTCTGCCATTCCTCCTTTTAGATCCAGTTTGGGAAGGTAACCGTTGGTGGACAGCCATTTTTAGGTCTCTCCAGAGATACTCAATTGGGTTTAAGTCAGGTCTCTGGCTGGGCTAGAACAGTCACGGAGTTGTTGTGAAGCCACTTCTTCATTATTTTAGCTGTGTACTTAGGATCATTGTCTTGTTGAAAGGTAAACCTTCGGCCCAGTCTGAGGTCCTGAGCATTCTGAAGAAGGTTTTAGCAGTAGTTAAAAAAAAAAAATTACACTTATGAGTAGATTGTTTTTTTTTTACTTTGCTATAATGCTACTGACAGGAGGTTTGTTTGGTTCATTCACATTATGGCAATGCTAAAATAGTAGGTGAGACATATTAATTAAAAATAAATAAAAGTTAAGCCAGTGTTTTCAGTGTACGATAATAGCTAGGTAATGGGTGATTTAACTATGGATGCCAAGGAAATGGAAGATGGAAAATTCCATCTCTTCCCCATTACTTCTTTAGGTCCAGGCTCCCTCTCTGGAGCTTGATGTTTTCTCTCTTTTCTCATTTCCTTTAATTAAGGATTTTCTGTAACATACAGTAGGTACACGCAACTTCAGTAGTTATCTACATAGTAATCTCCTGTGTAAATAAATCAGAAACTGTTAATTCCTGTAACTTCTATTGTGCCATGTCTCTGTATGTTTAGGTAACAGATGAGTTAAACACATTGGCAATAATGAATGGAGTCAGATTAACAAGCTCAAGGCAATTGTCTGATGTCTGTCCTTCTTCATAGCTGCGCTGGAATCTGTTCCTGTGTCTATTTAACAGAAACATGTTAACAGGGGAAAAAAATCAAGTATAGTTAATGGATGACCAATTAAGTTCTCATAAAAATAAGCATTTTCATCCACAGGTGTATTTGCTAAAATTTTCTTTCTCATCTTATTTATCTTGTGTCAAATAAATTTAAGAGCTGTTCCATAGTTATTGTCTCTGTGGAACTATCCTTGTTTATTTAGCAATGATGTCAAATAAAAATAAGAAACTATGATTCTTATTTTATTCTGTCAATGAAGACAGATCTGACAAGACTCTTTCCAGGCTTGTTTGAACACTTCCGGTTTTCAGCTACGCCAAGTTGTGAGTTGGTGGCTCCATGGATCAGCACATCCCACAAACCTGGAGATTGTGGAGGCCAAGAAAACACCTCAGAGTCATTGTTTTATTTCCTCAAACACATTCTTGACCCAATTTTAAGAAGTATTTCTGTTGTGTTCCTCTGCTAGCAGAGTCTGTGACTCACTGAATACAAATTAATACTTCTTACTTTTACCAATAGCCATTCATTTGAGATTGTGGTTTAATGTCAGGCTGACATCTTCAACTGGATACACAGGATCAGAATTTCTTCATCACAAGCAGAAAAGCACTTGACTTTCTTGATTAGCTTCACATTTTTCATCTCCATATTAGATTTGTCTTGCCTATAACATCCTGTGGATAAAGATAAATGATTAACGGCTTTATGACATCAGAGCTCTTCTGATTAACGGATGTATTCCTAACCTAAATCCCTGGCTCATTAAGACTGCCATCTTCATACTTCATAGCATGACCTGAAAAATGTATGACACTGTGTTGTGTGAAGCTGTGCATTGTTTATGTAAAAGCAGTTGGCAAGTGTGATGGGACGTAACCTTACCCTTAAGACATATGGGGACAAATTCCAGATCTGTCCGTCTGAGCTGCCACACTCTGCCAAACGACACAACAGAATAACCAAAGCTCTTATAATAACCAAACTTCCCCTATGTGGAGCTATCACTACAGTTGATTATGTCCTCTCACGGCCATACCAATGAGCCGGGCTCTTCTGCTGTTGTGGTCATTGTGCTGGATTGGTGCCCCACAGACATGGATTTGAAGATGAACGGGATGACCGCTCTTTATCGAAGCTGTGAAATAAAATCTAAAGGCCTTGAGAGAGTTGTTTTATCGTTTGTTACAATCTGTTGTCGCAACACAATTGAAAATGTGACTTCACAGGCTCTTTGGGGAAATGAGGATTGTCTGCTGCGGTAACCTGCAAGCCTGTCTCTCCTCAGCCCACCGGATGAATCACGGGCTCATTGTAATAGCCCAAGTCTGTCACAGAGCGGTTGTACCTGTCAAACCGTTTAAATTACTACACATTTCTTCAGGAGGGTAGTGGTGCCGGGATCAGCTCTGTGACTCTTGGGAAGTTTAAAAACCCACAGGCACATCTCTGTGCGTGTTCCTTTCACAAATTGGAGTTATGTTGAGCTATGCGTCTCTGTTTCTATGCAAAGCACATGCTGCAAGCACGTAGTGCCTGCAGGGAGAGGGAGTGGCATTGGCCTACGCATCCGTGGCCGCAGATATTGCACCGCTGACAGCAGGCATCATTGTAAGGTCTGGGTTTACTGAAGCCTTAAATGGGTGAAAGATGCTTGGCATGTTCAGGACCAGCGGTAAAGATATGAATGAACTCTGACCACGAAACTCCTCTGTTGTGTGAACTTCAATCTCCTTCTGTATCGATTAGAATAACAATCTTTTTTTCTCACCCACAAGGCATTAAATGCCCTGGCTCCTTCCTACATTGCTCACCTTTTAATCTACCCTCCCCCTAGGACTCTAAAATCTTCCACTTTTGTGATTCTTCACTTACCTTGGAAACACGGTTTGGTGGAGTCTTTTATATTCTATAAAAACAGTTTATTAACCATTTTTTTACTTCAAAATGAATATTTATTTTGCTTAGAGATTGTACCATTTTTGTGGTTTTAGATAATTGGTTTGGCATTGTATTATGCAAAATATGTGTGCATAAAAGTACTGTCAACCAATTACAGTCACCCCTCATTTCCTCTTTTGTGTTATATGGTGTGTTATTTGCCCTTCTAAATATACACTACTCACAAAACGTTAGGGATATTTGACTTTCGGGTGAAATATATGGAACACATACATTCTCACTAAAGTTATAAGACATTGTGAAAGTGGTTCATTCAAGCAGAAGCATTGATTGTTAATTTCCTCAACACATACCATTTATTAAAAAAAAAAAACACAGTAGTGGTGATTATACTACAACAAAGTGTAGAGCAGTTCTTGACTAGAGCTGCCCACACTGTAACACCACATGGTGACAACAGCGGCTGATGCATAGCGGTCTCCTTGACGTCGCCATCATTGTTGGTGGCCATTGATTCATGTTGAGCAAAAACAATGTTTATCAAAGAACACCACAGGGGCCCACTGGTCTCTTGTCCAGCATAGATGTCACCATTGCTTGGTCATGTGATCAGGTACCCCAGACCATGCTGATGTAAGCATTTTCGAATGGTCTGACATGACTCTTGGATGCTTCTTACCTCTTTTAATGTACCTGGAATTGAGTGGCATCTTCGGTGTTGTCTTGGTCTTGTGATGTCAAAATGTGAACAGCATGAAAAGGAGAAGTCTTTAAATATCAAGGAAATTCTAGGAAATTCATTGTTGAATTCATGAATCAAGCACCTGTCGGGAATGTTGCCATTAGGCTCCTTGATAGAGAACAGCTAGTTGTGTTTGGACCCATGCATTCAAATAATCACAAGGTCACCTGTAACAGGGTCACAGTGCATTTTAGGTTCATCCTGAAATTTAACTCAAATGCAACTGAAAAAAAAACCTAAGCTTATTAAATTTTAACTTTTAAATGGTAGAACTGTAAAACTGAATTTTGGGATTTTTTAAGGGCAAACAAAATGCCACTAAAATGCTATTAATAATAATAACCTTGTTATTAATGTAAATGGTTCTGATAATAATCATATCAGTTTTTGTTATTGTTTTATGGGCATATGGCCTAAATGATTTTTAGGCTGATGTGTTGCTCGGCAACCAAAGCCTGTAAATGGACTACATTACTTTGCAGAGATTTCATATTGATTATTGTGATTTATTAACTGAAATGACTTGTTGAATAAACATAACTTAAATCTGCTAAAATCACTTTATCACGCTGCCTCTTGTGGCTAATTCCTTTAATAATTTCTGAATGCATTATTTATCACGACTTGTCAATATGGAATTAATAATGTTTGTGTTTGCAAAGGTGTCTCTTCCTTTTTTCCCCCAGTGTTTGCTTCATCTTTTCTATTCAAGATGAATTCTTGCCCCCAGAGAGAAACTTTTATACTGTTGGGTGGTTCGAATACTAGCCTTTTACGGTATTTATTATTATATTTCGCTTCCCCCCAGTCCTCCATAGTTAATGGATTCTTGTGAGACCCTGACTGTTCATAAATCAGAAGAGAGATCCCGTCTTTGTTATAAATAGGGTAATCCAGCCAGTCCCACTCCACTCAAAAAACCCACGGTGTGGAGAGAGGAGACAGAGCATAAACAAAGAAAAAGGCAAGCATATTCATCAAAAGTCTGACCTGGAATCAGATCGACTGCTTCTAAAAGGCACAAGAGAGGGGGAAAATGTTGATTTTTCCATTTGGAATGTGTACTTTAAACTTTTTAAAATGCACCTTTTCCCATGTCAACACTTTTAAGTCTCCAGGAGACCAACAGGTTCATGCCCTCAGCCTGAATCTTGAGCACATGGTATGAAACTTGTTGAATTTCTTTTTTGAAGGTTTCTTCTGGTAATGCAGGATAAAGCTACGCCTTTTTTATTGATTTGCTCTCCACAGATCTTACATAGCCTTGGTGATTGCTCGTCTGTCCCACTTTAATTATTTAAAAGCTTATGATGGGTGTGAAGCAGTAGGTTACTGTCTCTGGGTGGGAGTTTGTGGCTAGTTTGTGCAATCACTGCTACTGAACACAGGCACTAATGTTTCTCAAGACCTGTAAACACCATGTAAATCCCTTCAGCTTCTTGTTTATTTGCTGTCACCGTACACACCTCCCCAGGCCTCGTTTCCCAGGATAATATCAGGATTCGTTATTTATCATGGATTGCTGTCAAAATTAATTGCGTCTGAGGTGTTACATCCACAGAGGTGATGGTTATAGAGCCCCAGCTGCACACGTGGTGAGATGGCTGCACCTCCTCTTCAGTGTTCATGTCTGAATGGATACCATCATGACCCGGTGACTAAAATCTCACTTGTAGTAGTACTATGTTTGTAATAAACACACATTTAGTAGACTGGACACAGACACTTCTCCTGCTTCTGTCCGAAATATATAAAGTATGAATTGGAGAAATAATTTGATGGCTTGATATGCATATCTGAACACATTGTAATTACTGCCAAAACCCAGGAGATGAAGTGTAATGGTGCTTTTCTAAACATAAAAAGGTGATTATTATGAAAGGTCCTGTCTCTTTCTTACATACCTGGTGGTCTAATGGCATCCCATATATCTCCTTTTTACTTGTTGTATTCCTTGTCTGTTTATGGTGTCAGTGGACATCAAAAATTTAATCTTCATTATAATCATCATGAGGCCACGTCCTCAGCCAAGAAAAACAGGCATTTTATCAGGCAAAGAAGTGAATGTGTCTTATTTAATATATGACTTCATAAGAGAGAACGTAGGTTTAACATGTTTTGCCAATGAAGATGAATATGTACAGTTTAAAGTTCGGCTGTAGTCGTGGAGGTCAAATGGTCAAATGGAAGGAATTCACACACTCACTATTCAGTCAGGGTCACAATTCATTTTCACACACACACACACACACACCATGGACAATTCATTCCAAGTGTGTCTTGAAATTGAGCTGCAATATGCATTACTTCAGTATGGTTATATTTTTTTAGCCTAATTAATTTTTTTGTCCCACTTAATGCTAATTTTGACCCTCTTGATCATCTGTATTCAGGTTTTAGGCCTCAAGGCCAGGCTCTAAATTGGATTACTTTGGATAAGAGGGCATGGAAAATAAAAAAAGAAAGAAGAAAATCAGCTGTAAATGTAGGATTTGACAGAACATGAAAAATATGTTTATGATTTTTTTTTTTTTTATTTAGATCAAAAACTGCTTTGCTGCAGTGGGATGTGTGTCTGGTTTGTTCTATTGATGCAATTTAGTCAAAGGATTTGTTAGGGGCCACAGCTTTTGCCAGATGTGTGAATGCGTTCGGTTTAGATATGAATAGACATTAAATAGTTGTCACATTTAGAATCACAGCTGACCTGACCTGAAATAATAATAAAACAAATCTTGCTATATAGCTATATTTCAGTCATCCTTTACCTTCCAGTTATTTATTTTTTTATTTTTTTATTAGAACCGTTCTTACTGAATTTCAGAGCTGTGCTCATTTGGCATTGTGTTTGGCATGTTTGTCAGAAGATTAAAGGTATTGTGAGCAGTTTTAGATTCTTCTACTCTTCTTTAGGAAAAGAAAGGAAGAGAAGACAAAAGACAGAGAAATGTGACTACAAATTCCATGCATTTAAACATATACACACACATACATAATTTGCATTTTTTAAATAACAGCATGTAGTAGGACAAACCATTTTCACTGTCAATCAAGAATATTTCATGAATATTTCAATTTCGCCGCATTAACTGTCCTTTTTTGTTTCAAAGGTGAATCGTAAGAATGGGAAATCCAGCTGTAAGCCAAAAGCCGTAATGTTTTCCATAATGTCCTCTCATTTGCATTTTAAAATTACCCTGGTGTGGTCATTAGTAATTTCTCACAGTAGGCTCTGTCCTTGAAGCACATTACCTTCGTCTACTTGCATTACATTGTATTTTATGGTGTTTGGTTGCTTTCATGCTATTCGGGGGCTAATGTTTTAAAATGAAAAATGAGAACTTGACACCAACATAGTCATCTAAGTGAAGTGCGCCTCTAGTTTTGCTGGTCTGGTGCATTTGCTCAATAATAATTGCAGCACAGAGAGAAGTTAGAATATCAAGAAATGTGATGCAATATGCCTCTGAATTTAGTCAACTTCAATACAGCTAGGGCTTGCTTGCCAAGACACTTTTACTTTTACTGCATTGTGTTCCCGTGATATCAACTCTGTGTCTGTAGAGTTGCGTGCATATTGTAGGCATGCATGCTAGGGTGCATGTGATGGAGGTATCAGGGAGGCATGGTGCAAAAGTTGCACTGGGAAAATCCTGCCATGTCCTCCAGCCCTTGGAGTAGTCCCTAGATGGTTTTATCGTAGAAAACAGTTTAATACAGGCCTTTTCCTTACTTACTTTTTACAGGAAGTAAGGAAAGGTTACTGTGCCACATTTCCCAGAAGGAATTTTCCTCCCAAGTTTATTGTACCCTCCTTAGAGGAGAGCCAATGCGCTTTCTCATGGTTTATGTGTGATATTTCTCTCTCTCTCTCTCTCTTTCTCGCTCTGTATACTTTTGTCACACAGAGCTTTGCTTGCTATATCAGCGCAGAATAATGAGACGAGAAGTCATGAAATGCGCGCCGAGGGCCAGAACATACGTAATGGCGTGGCATTACGAATTCCCTTCAAGCATGCTGCACAAATGCCATGCAAGCTCTAATGAGACAGAGACGCTCCCCTGTCTTCACTTATCCATAGCCCATTTTTAACAAGAGCCACGGAGATAGACAATGCAGAGTGCGCCGGTGTCTGCGTTCTGTGGCGTTTTGACTGCATGAATAATGCAACACTACTACGCTCAGGTGGTGATTTTGAGGGTGTGGAGTAAGTGGAAAAACCATCAGTGAGGCGACTGATTTTTGACAGTCCCTCATCAGATCGGGAAAGCAGGTGCCCGCTCCGCAGGAACTTGTGACAACTGCCGTCATTTCATCAGTATTAAGGGAAAGATGCTCCAATTGCCTTTGGGAAAACAGGATCACAGAACGGCTGTAATTGCATGAATCTGTTTCATCAAACAGTGCAATTACACCCCCCAAGAAATGTCAAATGTTGAAGGAGATTTCAACGTGGCACTGATGTGAAACAAATGCAACTTTGATAAAGACATGAATACGGACTAAGGCAGAAATGCCCAGCTATGTTTGTTGTCTAATGAGCGGCTGACATTTTTGTTACGGGAATGAAAGAGACCATAATGAAACGAAGAGTTTCCATTGCATTATTGTGTTCTGTGTCAGGATTGCCTGCAGCTGGGCTCCACACCGGAACCCAATCCTGACGCCCCATAAATGCCGGAAGTTTCCGCCCGTTCGGGGTCGCTGGCATTTTCGTGAACTCGCTGCACGAACTTGACCTAGTTTTGTTTTATGTGTTTTGAGTTCTGGCAATCGCCACACGCCTACGGGTTTGTTTCAGTTCGTGATTTATGTTAAACTGTTTTCGGCCACCGCGCCCATCTTTATTTGTGTTTATTGTTTATTTAATAATAAAACCCCCTTCCCAGAATGTCAGACCTCTGCGCTTCCTTCCCCCGTAAGTCCGTAGACGTGACAGAATGCCAGCGACCCACCCAAAAGCGCAGAGGTAGAAAGCAGAGGAGAAGAAACGCCGCGAAGGACGCAGCCCGGCGCGGCGAACGCGGACACCAGGGGAGAGACGCGCCGCCCGTTCTGGTGGAGCGTTTTCTCCCCGAGAAGCCGTGGTACGCGGCGCCGCGTGATGACGTCACCCCCGGGAAACTCCGCGAAACCCGGAAGCGACAACGTCGGCGGGTGAGTGGGCGGAGCGAGGACGTTGGCGTCGGCAACAGCGAGGAAGTGACGTGGGCAGCGAGCGCAGAAGATGCGACCCCCACAATCTTCGCCATGTCGAGCCAAGAACTCTGCGCTCTGCTGGCAAGGCTCCCTGTGGACTGGGACGACACGGACGACGACGACGAGAGCACGGGAGACGAGAGTTGGGCTCCGCCCATCGCGCCAGTCTGCGATCGTCGCAAGGTCCGTGGGGACCCACGTCACTTCCAGGGGGGTGAGAAGCGGCAACAACGGCGGCGTTCCTCCAGCGAGGAGGTGGGCAGCCTCCAGCCCGAATGGCCAGAGTACTGCCCATGGGAGCTTATCGCGCCATGGGTCCAGGATGTCCGCAGGGTGGACGACCCTTGGAGTCACCGGTGGGAGGACACGGATGACGAAAGCGATGATGACGTGGATTTTCGGTGGGTGGTCGGTGCCGGGATGGCTCCGCCCAGCGTGCGCGTCCGAGATCATCGCGGCGTCCATGATGACCCATGTGACTTCCGGGGGTACGAGGTTGACACGGACGACGACCAGGATGACGCCGTTTGGGCAGTCGGTGCCGGGATGGCTCCGCCCATCGCGCCCATCCAGGATCGTCACGAGGTCCGTGGAGACCCACGTCCCTCCCAGCAGTGTGAGGAAAGCTGGTGGAAGAGGGCGACGGGAGGTCGCCAGCCAGCAACTGCGCTGCCGGGACTGCCTCGCAGGGAATCCTCCATTCCTGCTCCAGTCGCCGACCCGCCTTCCCTCTGCCCGGACGTTCCCCAGCAAAATGGCAGCGCAGCACCAGCGTCCACACCTGCTGGAGAAGACGTCCACCCCCCTCCACACCACACACCTACCACCATCTCCAGCGACGTGCCCAGCCCCGTGTGGGACAGCCCAATTGTCCCGGGACCCTTCAGTGGGGCAGCAGACACAGACGAGATCACTACCATCCTCAAGTGTCTGACTGGATCAGCATGGGGCTGGAGCACAACCCTCTGGCAGCAGGGAGAGACAGACAGGAGTTTTCGGGACTTCCAACAGAGACTGAGGGCGGAGTTTGATCGGCCTGAGCCAGGGATCGAACTCTGCCCCTCCACCACATCCAGTGCCAGTCAGGATCCGGGGCAAGAAGACCCAGCACTGGTGGGCGACGAGAAGGTCGCTCCTCCCGAGATCCTGGCTGTGCCCCCTGAGGAGGTCCCGGAGAGCCCAGAGAGGGAGCCAGACGACCCTCTCTTCTGTCTGTCTCTGTCTGTGTGTGTCTGTGTGGCATATGTGTCCGTATGTCGCCCCCACTTCCCCTCTTTGTGTCCACCAGATGGCGACCCAGCCGCGGAGCCGAACCCCAGGGAGGAGGTTCCTGACCCGAATGTGCTGGTCCAAGGCGAGGTGGACAAGCCCCAAGGTACCCCTAAGTCCAGCCGGGGGGGGTGCTCCCCCAAAGAATTTTTTGGGGGGGTGCAGTTCGGGTTGGGGACTCCTCCTGAGGGGAGGGGAGGTGGGGAAGCGATGGAGCTGGGTCCTCCGGTAGCCAGTGAGGAGGGCGGGCCAGGCATGGGCCTGCGTCTGCCTCCAGAGGGGTGGAGCGCCATAGAGCCCCCGGGTAGGCAGGAGGACCCAGCTGGGACAGGCAGGAAGAGGGCCTGCTTGTCCCAACGGACGCAGAAGGGGCTAGCCGGATGGTCTGGCAATGCCCCCCCCTTGGCACCAGGGCCGTGCAGCGAGAGGGGCTGCATAGTCCCAGAAGGCACCAGCCTGGGGTGCCTGGAACAGTCGCCGGAGGCTCTGGGACAATCTCCCTGCGCGGTGCAGGGGGTGACACAAGACGTGTCAGAGGGGACATGTGGAGGCAGGGCCCACACGTACCCAGATGGATCGGCCCTGATTATTGTGTGCAGGTACGGGAGTCCGGGGCCGCCATGCGGGACCACGCCGGGGAGCCAGGCCGAGGGTCCGGGGCCGCCAAGCGGGACCACGCCGGGGAGCCAGGCCGAGGGTCCGGGGCCGCCAAGCGGGACCACGCCGGGGAGCCAGGCCGAGGGTCCGGGGCCGCCAAGCGGGACCACGCCGGGGAGCCAGGCCGAGGGTCCGGGGCCGCCAAGCGGGACCACGCCGGGGAGCCAGCCCGAGGGACCGGGGCCGCCACGCCTGACCACGCCGGGGAGCCAGCCCGAGGGACCGGGGCCGCCACGCCTGACCACGCCGGGGAGCCAGCCCGAGGGACCGGGGCCGCCACGCCTGACCACGCCGGGGAGCCAGCCCGAGGGACCGGGGCCGCCACGCCTGACCACGCCGGGGAGCCAGCCCGAGGGACCGGGTCCTCCAAGGGGAGGATACAGCAGGGCAGGAGCCCTGTGGTTGCCGCCGTCCGCCCCGCCGCCTCCACTGATGGTACTGTTGGGGCTCCGAGGACGTAGCCCTTGGAGGGGGGGCTCTGTCAGGATTGCCTGCAGCTGGGCTCCACACCGGAACCCAATCCTGACGCCCCATAAATGCCGGAAGTTTCCGCCCGTTCGGGGTCGCTGGCATTTTCGTGAACTCGCTGCACGAACTTGACCTAGTTTTGTTTTATGTGTTTTGAGTTCTGGCAATCGCCACACGCCTACGGGTTTGTTTCAGTTCGTGATTTATGTTAAACTGTTTTCGGCCACCGCGCCCATCTTTATTTGTGTTTATTGTTTATTTAATAATAAAAACCCCTTCCCAGAATGTCAGACCTCTGCGCTTCCTTCCCCCGTAAGTCCGTAGACGTGACATTCTGATTCAGTCATGTGGTTTTAGAAAAGCAAATTAGCACATTTTTAACCAACTCAGCCTTCAGATAATGGCTGTGGGTAATGGGATAATGGGTGACCATTTAGTGTCCAAGCACTAATGCATTTAAGTCCTAGCATGGCTTACTTTATGTGGAAGGTGATGAACATGAAATAGTTTTTCTCATATAGAAAAGCGAAGCAACTGTCATTGTGAAATACTGCAGTACAGCACACGGAGCACGCAACAAAATGTGTACTCTGCATTTAGCCCATCACCCTTAGTGAGCAGTGGGCAACCATGAAGGCGCCTGGTGAGAAGTGTGTGGGAACGGTACCTTGCTCAGTGGCACCTCAGTGGAACCTTGGAGGCTTCCTTACCCACTAGTCCAACCACTGCTTCCATTTACTTCTAGGGGCTTAAAATCGTGAGATCCTAATTTCCCACAACCCGTGCAGATTTGGACAAAGTGAGAATAAGCAACTAACCAAGCATTGCAGATATGCTCATATTTAGATTAGTAAAAAGCCCTATGCAACTTAAGCAGTCAAATATTAAATGGCAGGTATAACACAATTAGCAAGCTATAGACTGCTCTTGATATTTGATTTGGTTGCCGCTTTGTTCCGAACTCCTGAACCCTGTTCCCACATACACTTTTTGTAAACTGCTATTATGCTGGAATAATCACATGATTTGCAAAGTTAAATCCCTCCCAGGCGCCAAATAGAATTGCATTTTCAGTTGCTCAGGGCATGCAAGGATTTTATTTAGCATGAAATGTGATGGATGTTGGTGAGGCCTTGCTGTGTATATACTTTATCTGAGCTACACACTTTCAATATCCAAATATAGGATGGAAAATAAAAAAGACAAAAGCGTGAAAAGATGTTTTTAAGTGACGCGTTAGCAAACGTAAAACCAAGGACATTAAGAGTTGTTTGAATAACTTTGTTTTTGTGCCTTACGGTGAAAAGGAAAGTGCGGTATGACGCCGACAACTGGAATTGACAGCCAATCCGCCATTAAACTGTGTGTTTGAACGCAGCTGTACAAGGCCTCTCTTTGTACCTCTACTCTTGTGAAAAGCCAGTGTAATAAATTAATGGGAGCTAAATCGAAAAGTGAAAATAATTTACCCCTGTGACTTGATGTATTTTTACGTTACGTGATGAATAACGAACGGACGCAAGATAATTAAAATACTCTTCTGGCCCCTTGATGAGCTCGGGTTATTCATTAAAGCCGGGATACAAATGATCTGCCTCATGCATTAGCATAGCCCTCAGCATCCTTGAATGCAAAGAGCCCGTCTGCCATTTAACGGTGTTGCAGAGCAATGTTTGCTGCATGCCTGTCCAGTGCGCTCATATTGGGATGAATTGTATGTATCTCTGTGCAGGAAGAAGCAGGGAACTTTACAGGCCGAGCACCTCCCTCTTTTATAATCCAATTAGCCGTGTCGAGCACCATTTGCTTTGCCAGCGGAAGTGACTCTGCATTAATCTAAAGTGCCGGAATGGATGGGATCAGATTCATGCCAGGTTATGTTTATGAGGTCATTTTGAACGTGCCTCTTTTTTACATTTCGATACGGTTTATGGGGCAGTTCTGACTAAGAATGAAATTGGAGTCTCTATTACTTCTGCTGTACATTTTAGTAGCTTTGTGTGTGTGTGAGTATGTGTGTCTCCTCAGTTAAATGCTTTCTGATCTTTACTTTCTAGATGAAACCAGGTGCAGAAGGGTTGTGCTTAGATAAGCAAACATACACTGCAGGGAAAACAATGCAGCAGGAAGTATATGTGTAGTAGATGACAGGCATCCCAGAGAACTTTCACCTCTATTTCAAATCCTTCACCCAAACAGATGTCCCAAACTACTAAAACATTAGTAAAACAGTGAATGAAAAATCTCAGGTTAACCTGCAGCAGCCATCAGCTGGACGACGGCTGGAACGTTCAAAGCTGACAGATGCTTGACTGAGAGTTTGAGACACTGTTGGATTGTTGGGTTCTAATTTAAGTTATGCCAGTTGGCACTCCTGCCGTGCAATAAGCAAGCCTGGGTTTGATTATCATGAAATTTGCATGCTCTCCCCATGTTCCTCTTGGTGCTAATAAGGTGGACTAGTGCTATAGATGTGTTTTTTTCCTACACTCTAAAAACTGCTGGGTTAAAAACAACCCAATTTGGGTTATTTTGGTAACCCAGCGCTGGGTCAAAAAGGGACCAACCCAACGCTGGGTTATTTTGACCCAACAAGTTGGGTTACACGTTTAACCCAGCATGCTGGGTTGTGATTATTAACCCAACTATTAGTTAAAAATGACTACGCTGCTGGGTTGAATGGAACCCAAAATGGGTCAGAAATTTAATATAGAAACTTGTGATTAAAATTACTAAAATAAAAACAATTATACAGCAATACATATTTCAATAATGGAATTTTATTAATGACAAAACATGTAAAAAATGTGTCCATATGAATTTAAGACTTTTTTTTTCCATCTCCACCTCAACATTAAGACAATTTTTATGAAAATGTATCAAACTGTAGTCACAGTGTTTCTGGAATAAAGTCAGTAACAATGAATCAGATTGAAGCCAAATTAACTTTAGAAAAACACAATTTGACATGTAAATGTAATGAAAAAAAGTTTTCTTATCATGCATAAACTAAGATATAAGAGTCATCTGTAAGAAACACACAACAAAGCAGGCATTAAGAACATCTATGCAGTAAGGATCAGATTGTCAAAATAAACTTGCAACTTTCCTAAAATGTGCCCTCTGTAAAAAAAAATAATAATACAATACTAGACACATCAAGCACAAGAAGAATCAGATACAAAATGAACAACTGCAAGCCTATTTGCTCTAATCACTGCAAAGTAATTGTACAACAATCAGGCATGAAGAGCTGTGCTATAAGCATAATTGGGTCTTACCCTGCTAGCTCATTCTTCAGCTTCTGAACCTTTGGAGGTAGCTCACTTCTACCTTAATTTCACATTGCCTGCTGAATGAAGGTAAACGTGTTTTCAAGCACTTTGGGTGCTGCAGGTGAAGTGCATAGGTTAAGCCAAACAAGAAGCACATTGCTTGAGGTAGGTTGGTGAGTGCTTCCCTTGCCCTCTCGGTTGATGCCCAGTCTTGAGGGGTTGAGTTATGGCAATGCTGGGCTTGCTGAACTGTTGTCCTCATAATAGAGGATTCCCACAGGGATGTCCATGGAGTCTCCATAGACTCTACATAGTGCAAGAAACATGACAAAAAGAGAATATGCAGGTTAACAGCAATTTGTCTACAATCAACTGTATAGAATTATATAATATTATAGATTTTGTAATTCAATGTGATTTTATGTTAGGCACTGTAAACAATCTATTTTGTGGGTTTATATATAGGCGTCTTTCATGTGACAGTAGGTGGTATATTACACAATTTGATATTTGAATGGTACAAATGGAGAAAGGGTTTACTCACTGAACTGCTCTTGAAGAACATAGATCTCCAAGAATTATTGGAAGTCCTCTCAGGACAAGGCATCTAATGGCTGTTGGCTCTGTGCTCTGCAAAGTGGTATAAAACACACTTGAATGTAGAACAAAGGAAATAAATCTTATATCAGTTTATTTGTCCATATAGAGAAATACCACAAGAGAACAGTTTATGTATTGAACTAACCATCAATATCATTATGAGAAGAAAAGAGAAATATCAACCCACCGTTGTGTTGTAGCAGGTGAGCTAATTGCTTTCCTATCAGACCTGTCTTCCTCTTGAAATTTCCATCAAAATTGGACACAACCCATCAAGAACACCAAAGAATTCTTCTTTAAAATTTCTACCAACAATCCTGTTAAACTCCAGGTAAACCTGAAAAATATTAAATATGCTCAGTTTTGATATTCAGGCAGAGTTATTTATAACACAAATAAACCTCTCTGAACATCATGTATGTAAAACAAATAAGAAAAAAATACATTAAAGGACACATCCACAAACCTGGTTTTCAGTCAACAAAGCACTGGCCAGCGTTGGATCATCTGGTTGATGTCAGGTTCATCCTTTACAACCTCCTCTCATCTAAGAACAAACATGATTCCTGATGCAAGGAAGGAAAGGGCTTAGTTCCTTCTTGCATAAGTTCCATATTTTAGCCTGTAACGTTTAAAAAACTGTGCTCTTCTCGCAGATAGTACTTGCATTTCCAAAGCATTTTAAAGTGGCTTTAAACAAAACTAGTAGTGCAAAAAAAAAAACTGGCATATGTTGAAAGTGGGTGTTTACTTTTTCAAACCTACATTGAAATAATTTGAATTCTACAAAACTGTATGTAGATAAGTAGAGAGCTACTCTAAAAACACATTGCTGCAAGTATCAAATGCTCACTGTTCCCTTAAGATGACCTCATAATTAAATGCATGTTTCAAACTACAAATGTTCCAGCAGTTTCTAATTTGAATAGAGAAAACAACTCACCTTGTTCATCCACAAAATGGTTCTCGTTGCAGCAAGCAAAACTCCTTTTAAAATAAAAAGTCCAAACTTGAGAGAAACAGACAAATGTAGACAGAAAGGTATACTTCTAAAATACAACATTGTATATGCAAAATAAAGCTTACCTATCTCCGTGTGAGTGAGTACACACAAATTGCTGGCCCCAATGCAGTCGCAAGATATTAAGCATTGTTAGCATAGCAAGTGTTAGTTAGCAAGAAAAAAATTCTCCTCTGTCCTTCTACCCGCAGCTTTTGCCTCAGAATTTTTTTTCCGCCCGTCTCCTAACCCCGCGGCTTTCGCTCATAAAATAATTTTTTCGCCCTTCAGAAATTTTTTTTTTTCGCCCCTCAGAAACTAAAGACGGTGCAAAGACAATGGCGGCTTCTCTCGCTGATGTCCCAGGTAGTTGACGTGACGTGCGTGCTCTCTTTCAGGTCCGCGTTCCCAACCCAGCACCGCTGGGTTACAGATCGAGACCGATTTTCAACCCAAATTGGGTTAAATCAACCCAACAACAGACTCAACCCAGCATTTGGGTTGAAAAAACAACCCAGCGTTTTTTAGAGTGTAGGATGTGCATGTGTGAGAGTTGAATGCATGGATGACATCTGGACATTTTGATGAGACCGATGCAGAGGGACACTCTGGTGAGTAAATATAAAGCCTGACCTGGGAATTCATTATATTTTCTGCCCAGCTTCACCTCAAAACCACACAATATATATTTATTGTAGTGCAGTGAGTTCCATGAATACATTAACATTAAACTTGCGTTACATCTTGCATTACACCGGACCATTGAAAAAAGAAATTAATTGCAATTTATTGAAGTCAAAATATATTAAATGTCAAATATTGTGTAACTGTGTGTATGCTTTTTTGTATGAGTTACGGTTTATAACTTGCTAATTGGAGGGACGCACAGTTATGGGGGCATCGTTAGCGAGTGCTGTGAAGTGTAGTAGAGAAAGGGACGAGGAATAACAGAACCGAGTGGATTAAATGGAAGCCGATGCACGGAAAAGCCGGTATTTTCCTCCGCCAAGGGGGAATCAGACAGACTGCTGAAAACTCTATGGGACGACAAAACAAACAAATCAACATTGATTTCTTCATTGTAGTGAGGCGAATTAATAATGCATGGCTTTCACACATGATCAATACGTCGCCACAAAGCGCTGGTGTAAAACCCTCCTTCTCTGGAGAAAATTGATTTTTATGCCAATCAGCCGTTTTCTGTTTTAAATCCGTGTTCCCGCGGTTAGCTGTAAACTGATTACTGTATGATGCCTGTATGCATATCGCGCAGGGCGAAATGAAATGTTCATGCACTTTGATGATGAAGACTACGATGATGATGCGTAAACAGAATTCATAGGTGGATTGCAAGCAATAAGAGTTTAAGCCCCTAAAATCCCTCTCCTCATCCTGGTTGTTGTCGCCTCACAGCCCTGTTTAGCTTCAGTGCACTTGATTCAGCTCATTAAGGCCCCTGATAATTAGCTGATGGGCTCAATCGGATGTGCTGAAGCCTGGGAAAGAAGGAGAAGGAAAAAAATGCAAGGCGCGCAGGGCTGCGGGGCTACGGGCCGATGCCACAGTCGCTCACGCTCACTTAGTCAGCGCATGTATTACCGCCATCCTGCTCCGGGACTGCAGATGATAATAATAGACATGTGACAGCGACCTGAGGACACGTTGCTCTTTGTAGTCTGTGCACCTCAGCACATTCATGCACACACACACAAAAACACACACCCCAGAGCTGTCACTAATGGAGTAAAAGGTTAGGATAATGCTACGGTCCCACAGCTGGACAGGGACACTTCAAAAACAGGGTATTAATAGTGAGTTGGTGTTGGAACCACTTTTTTTTGTTCTTAAATAGACAGTGAACTGGAGATGGGTCTGAAAGTGCGTATATTTGGAAGGCACGATGTGATAAGAAGTATGACCGTGTGACTCGATGTCTCACACCCTCGAAAGTGTCATGGGCGATGACGGCACACAAATCACCTCCTACCTGATTAGCGCAGTAATTAGAACTCGTTTTTTTTTTCTGCCGCCCAAGAGGAAATGCTGATCAATTTTTATCTGAATTAGATTAGCTGCTGTAGAAGTAATTCCTTTCTTTCATAATTGCAATTGAAAATTCTGTTCTCGTGTCTAAAAGTAACCTAATTATGCAGTTTTGTGACTCCCAACACTAATTATTACGTTCTCTTTGTCTTGTTCCATCCACTGGACAGGGTATTATTTATTTATTTGTTTTCTACAACCCTACATTTCCTCCGAAACCACTCTGTTTCTCAGCATCCTAATGAGCAGGAAACAGGGATGCTGGAGCAAAAGAAAATTAAGGGACACGGGATAATAAGATAGTCGTTGGTTACTGCAAGCATTTGCTCCCCGGCCTGTTTGTTGTTTGCTTGTTCCGTAATTACTTTCTTCATTGTGTTTTTTTCTGTGTGTCTGTGTGTGTGTGTGTGTGTGTGTGTGTTTTTAACTCTGTTACAGAAAGAGATGGGTATGTGATACTTGTGTCTGGGAATAATATGGTATTTTCAAATTATGTTCTAATGCTGTTATATATATAATTTTTTTTTTTATTATTTGAGAAGCCTAAATCAAAGCAAATTAGCATGATCAGAGATTTGTGCCCATGTCCTGGGCCTTCATTCCTTGAAGACCATGAGTGTGGGTTTGGACAGGTTAATGTGAAGTAAATGAGAAGCAAGTTCAACATTTAGTAATGCAGATGGAGTTTGTACGATGCAGAAGGGATGTCTCAGGGAACCAGTGTCTAGAATGTCTGCCTCTTAAAAAGCATTAGCAGTTTCACACACATAATACTCCTTCTTCTTAATGTGCCTGAGATTACTGACCACAACCATAATCAGTCAGACCTGCCAATGAATGCCACCCTACATAATGCATTATGAGCATATTTGTGATTTGTTGTAATGACTTCTAAAGGGTTGCAAATGCTGCCACATGAGCAGCCTGTATACAGTAAAGCCACATAAATGCCCTCTGAACAGGTTCCATTGCCATTTCATACAATTAACTCTTAACACAGAATGGATTTCTAAGTTGTAGGGAAGATATTTTAGTTAATATTGTACAATTTGTATTGTACTTAATATTGTACAAAATATATTGGTAACATTACTAATGTTTTTAAGGCTTGAAATTATATATGTAATATTTTGTGCACAATATAATTCCCTACCAAATCCACAACTCATTCAATTAAATTTATATATACAGTACAGGCCAAAAGTTTGGACACACCATCTCATTCAATGTGTTTTCTTTATTTTCATGACCATTTACATTGGTAGATTCTCACTGAAGGCATAGAAACTATGAATGAACACATGTGGAGTTATGTACTTAACAAAAAAGGTTAAATAAAAAACATTTTAGATTCTAGTATCTTCAAAATAGCCGCCCTTTGCCCTGATTACTGCTTTGCACACTCTTGGTATTCTCTCGATGAGCTTCAAGAGGTCGTCACCTGAAATGGTTTTCCAACAGTCTTGAAGGAGTTCCCAGAGGTGTTTAGCACTTGTTGACCCCTTTGCCTTCACTCTGCGGTCCAGCTCACCCCAAACCATCTCGATTGGGTTGAGGTCCGGTGACTGTGGAGGCCAGGTCTCCACTTTATGTTAAGTACATAAATCCACTTGTGTTCATTCATAGTTTTGATACCTTCAGTGAGAATCTATTCATGGAAATGGTCATGAAAATAAAGAAAACACATTGAATGACATAAATATTCTGCTGCATTTATAAAATATGTTTCCAACTGCTGCATCTTGGTCTTGGCATCTTTTTCTCCCTGAGTCATTAAGCAAAAGGAGAGCAAAGTCTTCAAATGTTTGTATTTTTTACAGGAGTTATTGAAATTGGCACGATGAGAATGCTGTTATGACATTGTCTTTACTCAGCTGCTCAGAACAACAGGCATAAGAAAACATAATTAAGGCTTAGAAAACTATGCCTTTTTAGAGCATTTCCTTGATTGTATGAAAAAGGGGACTGTTACCTTCCAAATCAGGTTAGACTCTCTCTGCAGAGAGAGCATAGCTCTTGTTAACTTTGTCACAAATGCCATTACAGCGCTTGCCTTGTTACCATCTCTTTGCTTTTTTTTTTAAGTGAAGTGATTGTCACATGTGATACACAGCAGCACAGCACACGGTGCACACAGTGAAATTTTCCCTCTGCATTTAACCCATCACCCTGAGTGAGCAGTGGGCAGCCATGACAGGCACCCGGAGAGCAGTGTGTGGGGACGGTGCTTTGCTCAGTGGCACCTTGGCGGATCGGCAACCTTCTGATTACGGGGCCGCTTACTTAACCGCTAGGCCACCACTGCCCCTAAAACAGCAGAGCTGTATTGGCCGGGAATCGAACCCAGGCCTCCCGCGTGGCAGGCGAGAATTCTACCACTGAACCACCAATGCATGGAGGTATGTTTCTGGCCAAACCGTGAAAGGGATGGGCTGAATCGTTCTCACACGAGTGTCACCAGTGAAGTGTAGCGGGAACCCAAACACCTGCACACACCCACAAAATGAGTAAAAAGATTAAAAAAAAAAAACAACAATGCTCTGCGGAGGCTAATGCCTTTTATGTACCTCCTTGCTACGTACAAGCTAAAAATTGCTCATGTGGTGCAAATTATAATTATTTGAAATGAAACTCGTCTGATATACAAATACAGTGGAAAAAAAAAAAAAAAACAAGGTCAACACATTAATACTGGTGAGAAGACGAACCTTTGAAAAGTAAAAAAAACCAAACCACGGGAGGGTACAAACAGCTTCCGACACGAAACCTTCTGACGCCTAATGAGTTTAAAAGTAGCACCAGGTTTTAAATTATGTACATAAACAGTAGCTGGGGGTAAATATAGCGCCACCTTCCTTCCGTACAATTTGCATAAACATCGCTAAAATGCTTGTTGAGCCGCTCACGCGATACAGTGCTCAGGAGAGGTTTTAGTAATGCTTCGTAAACACAACGTCACAGTTACTGTCTGGTCACCTGCCCTGACTCCCAACTGGATGCCGGTAATTACAACAGAGCGCCCACTTGAACCCGCCTGATGGGTGGCCCGGCTTGTGATCTATTGGGCATTTGAGGCGCCATTGATTTTGTGAGCAAGCACCCTCTGACTCCAACAATTACCTGTTATTGTTATTTTGTTGTTTCTGTTGTGTCAGGCCCTTTAGCCTCGAATTAAAGGCACACGCCCTGAAGAGTGAGATCAATGACGTATGGATTTCTCTTACTGAGTTAAAGTGAAGGACATTCCTAACTCGGGAGCGTTATTGCTTTCAAACACAGTTCGGTGTTGTAGGTGCAGCAGACGAGTCTGAGAACAATGTGCATTATTTAAATGTTATTCTACTGATTCTAAATGGGATCAAGATCACTGGCTGCAACAAACTGAGAGTGATGTGCTTTTTTAAAATAAATTGGAAATAGTAGAAAAAAAACAATATACAGTGTTCCACAATATTCAAAAGAAAAAATAAAACTTTAAACTATTGCCATAGTATTTACTTAGGTGCATTGGTGGCCCTCTGCCCACCAAGGGTGATGGTTAAAAGCAGAAGACACATTTCGTGGTGTCACAGTGTGCTGTGATGCAGTGTATCACAATGACAATCACTTTTACTTTTAATTATCACTTGTTGTGGGGCCAAAAGCCTTGGATCAGACCGCAATCGGACAATGGGATATCTTCTCAGCTCTTTGACATAAACCTGCACTATTAGAGGTAACTTCTGGATGAGCAGCTTCACCATAATTGGATAGAGTCCCAATCATTGCCACAATTTCACTGTGGCGCAGATGACATCTGATGGAAGCTAAGATGATCATGGAATTCCGGGTAAAATAAGTGCTTACCTGAGTTTTAAATGCCCTCTTGGTGACATGTGATGACTGGAGCTTGTGTCATTGTGGGGATTCAGAATGGATAATTGGCCTGCTGAAAATGAGAGGCAATGTCACTGTTTTCATTCAAAATTAAATATGACTTCAACTTTTGACTTCCTACTTCAGTCAGAGAAAAAAAAAACGTTTGTCACCACATTTGTCATGGCTAGAATGACTTCCAGATGCATATCCGTCATTTTAATCTGTCGCACTGTGAGCGAAAACAGATAACCTGAGGCCAACATTACGGCTCAGTAGGTAGCATGGTTTCCTATCGGCTTCTGGTTCTGATCATCGGGGAGCGGGATTTCTCCCTCAGTTCAGAATTAGAGTAAACAGTAATAGACCGCTTTATCATCAAAGAAACATTACATTTAGTCTTTGTCTAAATATTTCAAGTAAGACAAAGAGATTCTACATATTTTGACACTTCTGTCAGTTTGAGTACTCTTGTGCTTTAGTTTGACCTTCATCTGGTTGCTGTCTTATGGTATTATGAATTAGCGTATGAATTAGCATCACTTTGGGCACCCCAATGATTCCTTGTGTATGTGGGTACAGTATGAGTGCAGTTTTAAATCTCTCTTGTCCTTCCCCTTCAAAATTGTGCAGAATTGCTCCTTTGTTTTTGAACAGCCAGAAGGTGCTCTGGGCATCTCTCCTAATGGAGCATACCTCCAATTTTAGATTTTAGGGTTGTGCAACAGGCCTCGTCAGTCCCCACACCGGAATTGTTTTGTCAGAAGGCCTAAGAGCTGGGGCTCTCAGTGGTGAGTGATGCAACCAGGATGATTTCTTTTCTTTTTTCTCTTTTTCCTTTTTTTTTTTTTTTGACATACCTTGACCTTTTGACCTTGCTGCTTTTATTGCCGACACAAGTCTTACCCTGACAAGGAATAAAGACATTTACTACTGTCAGGATTGCCTGCAGCTGGGCTCCACACCGGAACTCAATCCTGACGCCCCATAAATGCCGGAAGTTTCCGCCCGTTCGGGGTCGCTGGCATTTTCGTGAACTCTATGCACGAACTTGACCTGGTTTAATTTTATGTGTTTTGAGTTCTGGCAATCGCCACACGCCTACGGGTTTGTTTTAGTTTATCTGTATTTAAGTTAAATCGTTTTCGGCCACCGCGCCATTGTTTATTTGTATTTCTTTATTGTTTATAATAAAACCCCCTTCCCAGTATGTCAGACCTCTGCGCTTCCTTCCCCCGTAAGTCCGTAGTCGTGACAGAATGCCAGCGACCCCTCCAAAAGCGCAGAGGTGGAAAGCAGAGGAGAAGAAACGCCGCGAAGGACGCAGCCCGGCGCGGCGAACGCGGACGCCAGACGAGAGACGTGCCGCCCGTTCTGGTGGAGCGTTTTCTCCCCGAGAAGCCGTGGTACGCGGCGCCGCGTGATGACGTCACCCCCGGGAAACTCCGCGAAACCCGGAATCGACAACGTCGGCGGGTGAGTGGGCGGAGCGAGGACGTTGGCGTCGGCAGCAGCGAGGAAGTGACGTGGGCAGCGAGTGCAGAAGATGCGACCCCCACGATCTTCGGCATGTCGAGCCAAGAACTCTGCGCTCTGCTGGCAAGGCTCCCCGTGGACTGGGACGACACGGACGGCGACGAGAGCACGGGAGACGAGAGTTGGGCTCCGCCCATCGCGCCAGTCTGCGATCGTCGCAAGGTCCGGGGGGACCCACGTCACTTCCAGGGGGGTGAGAAGCGGCAACAACAACAACGGCGGCGTTCCTCCAGCGAGGAGGTGGGCAGCCTCCAGCCCGAATGGCCAGAGTACTGCCCATGGGAGCTTATCGCGCCATGGGTCCAGGATGTCCGCAGGGTGGACGACCCTTGGAGTCACCGGTGGGAGGACACGGATGACGAAAGCGATGATGACGTGGATTTTCGGTGGGCGGTCGGTGCCGGGATGGCTCCGCCCAGCGTGCGCGTCCGAGATCATCGCGGCGTCCGTGATGACCCATGTGACTTCCGGGGGTACGAGGTTGACACGGACGACGACCAGGATGACGCCGTTTGGGCAGTCGGTGCCGGGATGGCTCCGCCCATCGCGCCCATCCAGGATCGTCACGAGGTCCGTGGAGACCCACGTCCCTCCCAGCAGTGTGAGGAAAGCTGGTGGAAGAGGGCGACGGGAGGTCGCCAGCCAGCAACTGCGCTGCCGGGACTGCCTCGCAGGGAATCCTCCATTCCTGCTCCAGTCGCCGACCCGCCTTCCCTCTGCCCGGACGTTCCCCAGCAAAATGCCAGCGCAGCACCAGCGTCCACACCTGCTGGAGAAGACGTCCACCCCCCTCCACACCACACACCAACCACCATCTCCAGCGACGTGCCCAGCCCCGTGTGGGACAGCCCAATTGTCCCGGGACCCTTCAGTGGGGCAGCAGACACAGACGAGATCACTACCATCCTCAAGTGTCTGACTGGATCAGCATGGGGCTGGAGCACAACCCTCTGGCAGCAGGGAGAGACAGACAGGAGTTTTCGGGACTTCCAACAGAGACTGAGGGCGGAGTTTGATCGGCCTGAGCCAGGGATCGAACTCTGCCCCTCCACCACATCCAGCGCCAGTCAGGATCCGGGGCAAGAAGACCAAGCACTGGCGGGCGACGAGAAGGTCGCGCCTCCCGAGATCCTGGCTGTGCCCCCTGAGGAGGTCCCGGAGTGCTCAGAGAGGGAACTAGACGACCCTCTCTTCTGTCTGTCTCTGTCTGTGTGTGTGTGCGTGGCATATGTGTCCGTATGTCGCCCCCACTTCCCCTCTTTGTGTCCACCAGATGGTGACCCAGCAGCAGAGCCGAACCCCAGGGAGGGAGTTCCCAACCTGACTGCACCGGTCCAAGGCGAGGTGGACGAGCCCCAAGGTACCCCTAAGTCCAGCCGGGGGGGGTGCTCCCCCAAAGAATTTTTTGGGGGGGTGCAGTTCGGGTTGGGGACTCCTCCTGAGGGGAGGGGAGGTGGGGAAGCGATGGAGCTGGGTCCTCCGGTAGCCAGTGAGGAGGGCGGGCCAGGCATGGGCCTGCGTCTGCCTCCAGAGGGGTGGAGCGCCATAGAGCCCCCGGGTAGGCATGAGGACCCAGCTGGGACAGACAGGAAGAGGGCCTGCTTGTCCCAACGGACGCAGAAGGGGCTAGCCGGATGGTCTGGCAATGCCCCCCCCTTGGCACCAGGGCCGTGCAGCGAGAGGGGCTGCATAGTCCCAGAAGGCACCAGCCTGGGGTGCCTGGAACAGTCGCCGGAGGCTCTGGGACAATCTCCCTGCGCGGTGCAGGGGGTGACACAAGACGTGTCAGAGGGGACATGTGGAGACAGGGCCCACACGTACCCAGATGGATCGGCCCTGATTATTGTGTGCAGGTACGGGAGTCCGGGGCCGCCATGCGGGACCACGCCGGGGAGCCAGGCCGAGGGTCCGGGGCCGCCATGCGGGACCACGCCGGGGAGCCAGGCCGAGGGTCCGGGGCCGCCATGCAGGACCACGCCGGGGAGCCAGGCCGAGGGTCCGGGGCCGCCATGCGGGACCACGCCGGGGAGCCAGGCCGAGGGTCCGGGGCCGCCAAGCGGGACCACGCCGGGGAGCCAGGCAGAGGGTCCGGGGCCGCCACGCCTGACCACGCCGGGGAGCCAGCCCGAGGGACCGGGGCCGCCACGCCTGACCACGCCGGGGAGCCAGCCCGAGGGACCGGGGCCCGCCACGCCTGAACCACGCCGGGGAGCCAGCCCGAGGCACCGGGGCCGCCACGCCGGACCACGCCGGGGAGCCAGCCCGAGGCACCGGGGCCGCCACGCCTGACCACGCCGGGGAGCCAGCCCGAGGGACCGGGGCCGCCACGCCTGACCACGCCGGGGAGCCAGCCCGAGGGACCGGGGCCGCCACGCCTGACCACGCCGGGGAGCCAGCCCGAGGGACCGGGGGCCGCCACGCCTGACCACGCCGGGGAGCCAGCCCGAGGGACCGGGGCCGCCACGCCTGACCACGCCGGGGAGCCAGCCCGAGGGACCGGGGCCGCCACGCCTGACCACGCCGGGGAGCCAGCCCGAGGGACCCGGGGCCGCCACGCCTGACCACGCCGGGGAGCCAGCCCGAGGGACCGGGTCCTCCAAGTGGAGGATACAGCAGGGCAGGAGCCCTGTGGTTGCCGCCGTCCGCCCCGCCGCCTCCACTGATGGTACTGTTGGGGCTCCGAGGACGTAGCCCTTGGAGGGGGGGGCTCTGTCAGGATTGCCTGCAGCTGGGCTCCACACCGGAACTCAATCCTGACGCCCCATAAATGCCGGAAGTTTCCGCCCGTTCGGGGTCGCTGGCATTTTCGTGAACTCTATGCACGAACTTGACCTGGTTTAATTTTATGTGTTTTGAGTTCTGGCAATCGCCACACGCCTACGGGTTTGTTTTAGTTTATCTGTATTTAAGTTAAATCGTTTTCGGCCACCGCGCCATTGTTTATTTGTATTTCTTTATTGTTTATAATAAAACCCCCTTCCCAGTATGTCAGACCTCTGCGCTTCCTTCCCCCGTAAGTCCGTAGTCGTGACAACTACCCTCCACTTTTCAGGCGGCACAGCCAAAAGAAAAAAAAAAGAAAAAGGTACATCGTTTTTAGCAATCCAGCAGAACAGTAATTAATTTGTATTCTCCAGCAAAAGTGCTACTGACCCCCTCTCTGGATAATTCCGAAGCAAGATTTCATAGTCCCCTTTTTTTTTTTTTTTCATTTCGCATTTTACATCCCATCTGTTGTGCCACGTCCGCGGCGCTGTATTACAAAATAAATGGTCCGGTGGGAACAATAGACTGATTGATCACACTGTGATGGAGGGACGCTTGTTCAGCCAGACATCCTGCGCACAAAGCCGTAATTGCGGGAGCTATAGATAGTTCACATCTTTCATGGGGACGAGCTATATAGCGAGAGGGAGATGACAGCATGAAAGGAACAAAGAGAACGACAGAACTGTGCGGCCGGGAGCATCTGCACGGCTTGCGATGCCACGGCAGATGCATTTATGACTTCTGTATGGCGAGAATGGGCTTATTTCTACGAAACCATGCATTCCTGCTCCAAAATAAGGGTTGGTATGCCAAAAAAGATAAAAAAAAAAAAACAGGCCCTGTCAACATCCATTACGCTGAGTGTCCACCCACTGTGACCTGTGCATTCTCCTCAAGAAGAGACTTAATGAAATCAAAAGGCAAAAAGAGAGCAGTGACAGGTCATTGTGATTTATGTGGATTTCTTTTTTTTCATGAGTCAGTCACACACACGCAGCAGCAAGTTTGGCCTCCATGCAAGAGAAGGCAATGAGTCAATGTTAACATTGAGACCATTTCGACAGATACCATTTCGCACAGCAGTGTGTGTTTGACTCATTGACGTTTTTGTCCAAAGCTGCAGACATATTTGACAAGAGTGTGCAAAAATCATTGTTCATTGTTTCATTTAGTTTTTTTTCATGGGCTTTTACTGGTACCCATGAAGCACCCTTTGTGAATCAACCTGCTATTCAGTTATAAACAGACATTGGAAATCCTTAAAGAATGTTTTAGTTTTTTTACCTTGCATTAAAAAAAAGCCAAAACAGCTACACCATCACGAATTGTGATGCTGTCAGTTGGACACGTTTTTTTCTTCCCAAAACCTCATACACATCCAGTGCGCATATTTATATAAGCCTCAGAGCATGACAGATCAATATTCTGATCGATAATGCTTTGGAAAAGTTGCATGTGCGTTGAAATCTCATTTAATTCCAGAGAATGCTCGGCGTCCGTATTGCTTACATAACTCGCGCAGAAGCTTCAGGCGTTTCAGAGAGCAAGATATAAAATAAGCTAACCATGCACAAGGTAATCCAAGGCCATCTTGGTCAAAATACTTGTTTTGGTAATACAGATGTGTTTTCTGATTGCTTTTGTACTCTTAAACGAAAATGTAAAATTGTTATTTGATCTGCTTCCAATGACTATATCCTTCACCTTAAGCTCATTCGTAATACGTACCGTATATGCCATGAATAATGCAAGATACCGTCATGGCTGATTTAGATTTAAGTGTATTATGTGTAAATAATACATTATAAATTATCCTACATTATGAATGTGATCTCTAAAAAGAATAAAACAATCTTAAAATGTTAAGGAACTATACAGAGTGAGCATTATTTTTAGGAATCTGAGTCGCACGTAAAGAAGATTTTTTACACCCACAGTGGTGGTTACTGACCATTGAGCATTTTGGGGGGGTTGTAATGGTAATAAAAGCCATCATGTGGGAGTTTTTGGTCAGGAGATTGCTCTTCATATGAGGTTATTTCGCAGGTCTCGCTGCACAGTCAGGTACCAGTTTCCTCGGTACGTTCACATTTTTCAACGTGATAATTCCCGAAATGCACACTGGTACTCACTTCTGCACAAATGGGATGTCCAGGTGTGCCAAAAATTCTCTTCTTTCACACTGCTTGGTCTAGATCAGACATTTGACTACCCTGTTCAGCAGTTTGAGGCTGACATGATCATTTTAACCAAATCTCCTTTTACATACTGGAAGTACATTTTATGCATGTTCAAATTATTTGTGGTTATTTATTTTCTCTTTCTTTGAACAAAAGACTTTTTCTAACTTTTCTAGTCTTTAATTAAATCAACACCAGGGCATTTTAATAGGACTTTTTATACTTAACAGCAGCAGAAGGTCAGGAAAACAAAATTGCAATTGCATGAATAAACTAGTGAAGACACATGGTTCCTCTTTCGGAACACTTTCTATGGCAATTTTTCTTTTCACATATGGGCCATAAAATAACTATGCACTGTTACTGTTATTTTTCATCTCTAACTAACCTACAAAAGATATTTGGTCACGTTATGTTTGGTATTTCCTCCTTTATATTCAAATAGCTGCATAAAACTAAGCAATATAACTTTAATCTGGTATATTCTGCTATACATATAAGACATATGTATGATCTGGAAATGTGCAAGGTATGTTAGAGTCCCTCATTATCTCTTTAGACCTCTGCAGAAGGAAATGATTGCTCCTCTGATATTTTCTGCCACCCAGCTACACAACTACAGGCATATTGAACAGTAGGCTGTTCTGCCGCCTTTGACAGGCCCTTTAAGCTCCTCTGCTTCACTCCCTGCATTGCAATTAAAAGGTGATAATTTAATGACTGGCCATGGATTATGCTTCATTTATGCTTAATAGCAATACAAGCGTTTGTGTGGCTATGTTGGCTGCCATCCTGCTGCCCCCCTGAGAGGGCTCACTTGCAAAAGAGGAGCCTCCAGGGATTTTCTCTGGTTAAGCGGAGGTTTAATAAAACATACACTGTGTGCAGTTTGTCAAAGCGCAAAACGGGCCGTGTAGAATGGAGATGTGCACCGACGTACAGCGCAGCCGCAGGCCGACCGCAGGAACACTGCCTGTCACTCCGGCATGAGGCAGCGGGCTTATGATTATGGCAGGAGCAGAAACGTCGCCCACCATCTCACTGTTTCTAATTGTCAGTTACAGACACAGGCACCAGGCTGTGATAGAACAGAGAAGATGGGACAATGCATTATAAATCGAGCCGTCCTTCAGCACTGCAGGGAGTGCAGACTGTGTACCATGCGGCTGGGGATATAAGGACAGGCCAGCACAGACCGTGCCCATGTAAAATAAAGCAGATGGAAAATCTACTCTCAGCGATGTACATTGAATCTTGGGATGCGTTGTACCAGGAGAGGAAGAGGAAGACTCATTTCTGTGCTGCATTTGAAGAAACTCTTTGAAATGGGAAAGCCTTGTTGTGTCACTGTGACAATTTCTCTCTTCAAATGCAGCCTCAGAAGATCCGTCCCCTGAATTGAGAGAGACTTTCACTTGGCCCTTCTCAGGAAGTACGCTGCAGGACACAATTTAGGGCCCAAATAAATAAAAATGGATTTTCAAGACAGAATAAACATTTAAACAAAAGTCTATTTTATATAAGTCACATTATTTAGCCCTAAAAACCCTATCAGGTATCAGGTTTGTCTTCAGTGCAATAACATTCACTGTCACGACCAAGAAGGGAATGGACACCGAGGGTAGGGAAAATGGACATAAAAAAGGCCACCAACAGGCCACTGTTGCGCTGAAAACAGTCCCCTCTGGTTCTGCTGTAAGTAGAGTCAGTGCGGCTTGTCACTGCTGCCTGCCAAGTCCTGCGCCTTGCACGCGGCCACGAGCACTTCCCAGCTCTCCTGCAGGCCAGCAGTCCTGGACGCTCACACGCTCCTGTGTGCTACGTAAAATCACAAACAGAAGACATCACACACATGGGGGACAGCGAACCCTCAGGCTGCGTGTTGGAGAATTGCCCTACCGATTCCCGGCGCAGCCCGGTCAAGTCGTAGCCCCAATTAGGGCTCGATTAGGGGAGCTGTACATCACATTTTCTTGTTTTAATGCGTTATTTTCATGATTGATTCATTGCAAAAATGTGTGATTGATTTGTTACACTTTTTACCCATTGACACGCTTAATATTCACATAGAAGTCAAACAAATACAATTTTCTGGCGAAGTCTGACAAGTGCTGAAGGTCTCAATAGTGCTTTTTCTTAACCCATGTTCAACAATCAAAGCAGTCATGAAGATAAAGTCATGTGACTCTCTTCTATTTCCTTTTTTTGTCATGGTCAAGACGAGGGCTGTTAGGGGCGGACCCGTTATCGGAAAGGTTGCTGGTTCGGATCCCAAACAGCCAAGGTGCCACTGAGGTGCCACTGAGCAAGGCACCATCCCCACACACTGTTCCCCGGGCACCTGTCACGACTGCCTTCTGCTCACCAAGGGTGATGGTTAAAAGTAGAGGACACATTTTGTTGTGTCACCGTGTGCTATGCTGTATTTCAAAATCACTTTCCTTTCACTTTCACTGCAATGGTAGGTGTGCTCAACTGGTCTGGAAATGACTCGAAGTGTATTTTTGTCTTCAGTGTGCCATAACACCCACACATTTTGAAAATGATTAAAGAAAATGGTCAATTTGGAATGCTGATTTGGGAAGCATATTGTTCCAGCAGTATATCTCCAGCACCAGATGCTGGAAGCCTGGAGGCAAGGTGCTTTTGTGTTCCTACTTGTATAAATAACCAGCCGTAAAGTTTTTTTCTCTCAATGGAAACTATGGAAACAGGCCTCAGGATGTGGATTCAGCACCATAAGCAAACAGTGGCCTTTTAATACAGCTTTCTCTCTCCCTCTCTCTCTCCGACAATGGCAGCTGCTTTGTCCGAGTGCTTTAATGCTGGCTTCAGAGACCTCTGGCGCTTCTGTCACCACCCACTGCCAATTACAGCGGAGATTATCATGTCAAGACGGGGGCGTTTGTTGGTAGATTTTTATCTTTTCAAATGGTGTGGCTATGTCAAATTCACTTTTTTTGATTTTGAAAAGTGGTCCATGCCTTTTTCGTTTTTCCATGTGTTAGTGCCTCCTGTCAGTGTAAATGTAACCAAGCTTTCTGAGCAGCTAAAGGGAAAGAGAAGGAGAGCAGGCGCATGCAGCAGAGTTTACCTTTTGCCATTCTGTCAGTGGTGTCCACGCCAGAGGTGTGGTTGTCGTGCGGTGGGGTGGGTTGTGGACCACCGAGAATAAATGGCCTGGGAGCGGTTTACATTTGTCAGATCGAGGATGTGAGAGGGCCAATTGCTGATTCAGGGCGGCTAAGAGACATATGGTGGAATAATGGCTTTTCAGTATGGATACCCAGGGAAAAAAGGCCAAGATTGTTTTTTTCCCCCCTCCGTTTTTATAACTATGACACGGCAAGTCATATTTCGCCTCCCTTGTAAACCGCAGCCGGTCACTGTTGTCAGATTCAGCACTTATTATTTACCTCTAGCGTCCAGCGGGGACGTTCTGGCGCACCTAACCAAATTGACTGGACCTGAATGCAAACGTTCTCATTGTCTTTGAGTAACAGGCTGAGTGTTGATGTAAAAGTGACTTGATTCACTGCAAGGCGTTAAAAAAAAAAGAGCAGGGGTTTTTATCTCCTCCCTTGGGGTCTGGATAAGATAGCGCAAGTGTGTTTCAGGCAATAGATATATGAATCGAAGGTCACCCTTCACAGATCTAGAAAATAAAACATTGTGAAGGTCAGAGCAAGTGTTGTGTATAAAGCGCCCAGCTGCATCTTTCTAAAGGTGCACTGGTGGCCCCTCTGTAGTACTGTTGGAGTATTGTGGGAGTAGCTTTGGCAGGTCTCCCTGAAATCCTGCAAACTTTCTGTCATCTGTCCAGAGCCAAAGGAACACCATGCAAAGTTTAAGGCTTACAGATGCATCCTCTATGTTTCAAAAGTCATTTCTCAGCTGTCTAGGCGAGAAATAAATATTACATAGGATGATACGTATTCAGCGGCGCCATAAAGTCGGCCCATGCCACAGATCTCCTCCCCCGAGGACAGGCGGAATGATGCGGCCCGATCAAATTTTCATCCATGCCTTGCATGATAAATAGTCGGTGTTTTCCAGACCCTGTGCTTACCACCATTGAACAGCACAACATAGGGCCTTCAGAGTAATCAGCTAGTCAAAGACCTGCTAATTATCACAGGGTTCACGGAGAGCCTTTGTTCAGAAGACTTTCCATCTGCCCTCTAATGTATTAATGAGCATTTGCAGGATTCAATATCACACAGATCCTTACTAGAAATATGAGATATTTAATTGCCATTTATAAGCTTAAATTTGTACAGAATTTGCATACAGTTTCAAAAAGGTTCTTTAATGAGAATGCTGTATATTGAATTAAATTTTATTAATGGTCTCAAATTAAGTAAATTTTCAGCTCTACTATTATATAAAAATCAGTGGTTTCTGTGATTGAGAACATCAGCGAACATCGACTGGTGAAAAAAGAAGGTGTTCACACAAGATCATGTCACTATTCTATTCACCGTTTTTTATAGTTGGACAATCTATAGGGTTCGGTGCCCCTATGTTGCAGACAGTGTACCAGAAAAGAAGATTACTGAGAACACTGCTGCTGGTTGGATCTGATTCACTCGACTGCTTTCCCAGTTTGTCAAGGTCATGATGGTGAGCAACAGATGAATCCAGAAGATGGTAAGGAAGGGAGAGCTGCTCAACAGTACACTTAGCATGTTAAGCATTAAAGAAACATAGTATAAAAAGTGTTAATGAAGTGCAAATAAATGTTGCACTAAAGCAGTTATAGGGGTGCTTCCTTACCCGCTAGGCCACCCACCTGTACTGTTTGCACTTTATTTATTTTGTTTATTTAATGCATACAGTTTTTGTATGTTTTTTTAATTAGGAAAGGGGCAAGGGGCATGTCAGGATGATTCTCTGGCTTCATTCTCTGTTGGTGGGATGTAGTAGCAAGTCAATACTCATGGACAATATTTTCGTAACATTTTCTATACTTGATCCAACTGATCAAGCGATCAAATATGGGTGGTAGTAACCTAGTGGGTAACACACTCACCTATGAACCAGAAGACCCAGGTTCGAATCCCGCTTACTACCATTGTGTCCCTGAGCAAGACACTTAACCCTAAGTTGCTCCAGGGAGACTGTCCCTGTAACTACTGATTGTAAGTCGCTCTGGATAAGGGCGTCTGATAAATGCTGTAAATGTAAATGTAAATGTAAATATACTGTATTAGTATATGAACATGCCAGATATATTCATTAGAGACCAGTAAAACTCCAATACTGTGCACTTGATTTCCCGAAGATGAATATTACAGGGAGATGCTATGCAATTACTTTTTCACTTTTGGTATTTCCCCAGATTTGTGCATAAAATGCCATCGTTGCCAATGACGAGGTTTTGGGCATTAAAAATTCATTCCCCAAAGAAAATATTAGCACAGGTACAGGCAAGGTACAGAGTGCGTTTTTTTTTTTTTTTACCTTTTTTACCCAGTCGTGACGGGAAGACGATGCTGAAATGAAAGGGAATGCAAATACAGAAGGCCTTCAGAAGCTTGCAGATAAAGAAGCAGGGCCTTCAACCCACATCCCCCACCATCCTCCTCGGTTTAGCCTTGACCAGGCATGCAAATTATACCTGAGACGCTGGATGAGAGGTGCCCGCAGCCGTTCAGGAGCTAAGCTGTAGCGTGAGATAGGCAAATCTCTCCCGGGGTGGGGTTAATTGGCAGGAATAGCTATGGAAAGCTTTATTGAGCCACTTTTTTTTCGTCTTCTCTGTTTCGTTTGGTCGCTGACGAACACACACATGCCCATGTCTGCGTCTGACTGCAAAAACGCTTGCGCTGCATTCTGATTTCTCGGCCTCCGTTGTCCGCTTTGAGGCAGAGGGAGGGTGGCAGTGGTGGCTTCTTTTTGCTTGGCCGGCAACAAAATGCAATTCAGCACCGCCAAACAATTGTTAGCTGACGTTCCCTGCAAATGAAATGATCTCAGTTTGCCGTTTTTTTTTTTTTTTTTTTTTTTTTACTATCACTTCTTTCCTGAGTCAGCGGCCGCTGTTTGGCGACCTTTGCGGTTCGCATTGTGCCTCTGCTGGGGGACTGTTTTCACAGAAAACTGAAAGAAATGGGCAAATGACATGCAAATGAAAGAACATCCACATTCCAGCGTACGGCCAATCTTTTAGCTGCACACCCCACCACGCATTTCCCGCCAGCTGAATGCAAGGAGATATGCCATGATGTTCTTTTTTTTTTTTTTTTTTTCACGAGCCTTTAGCGCCGTATCAGTTTAATGGGCCTGCCCCTGAGCCATGGACACGCTTTAGCTTAGCCTAGTAATGCATCTGAGCGTGGGAGGAAACAGCTGGTGTTTTGGGCGATGATGACCTGGACTCCACGCATGGTAAATTGAAGCGCTTTGCCCCTCCCTGCGGGCCATGTCTGGCCTGGAGGCGTGAATGCGGGCGATGTCGGTATCAGACGGGGTGCAGAGGGCACCGTAGGAGGCGTGGCAACGCATTGTGGGGCTCCCAAGCACGTTACTCCTGCCTTGTTTCATTCCAGTGTTCATGCTATCCATTGCATTCATTTGCAGTGCGCATTAGCATTTTGACTTCAATATTTCTCAGCATCCATATTTATTTTATTTAAAAAACACTGAGTTAAGCCCCAAAAGCACAATTCACTGGTTTATTACTGAAATACAACAAATGCTTGACCCAAAGGCTTGTGTGGCTCAATGCGTAAAATAAATTACAGTCTCAAATTGCTGTAGTTGCAGATCAAATATTGGAAATCTGAGAGGGTGATGTGGTGAATGGATTTAGTGCCTTTGTTGAATTTAGTGTCTTTGAACTGCTTGTCATAAACCACAATACATCGTTTACATACTGTTCGGTTTAGCATCTGCCATTTTTTCTTTTACCATCATCCTCTGTGCAATCATATTATGCAGTTGGGACCTGGGTGGATAAAATATTTTTAGGGATGCTTTAACTAATTCATAATCTAATACACTGTAAATGTGACAAAAAATATCTGCTTTCAAAGCTTTAGTATTACATTTATTACAGAAGCGTATTATAAAAATGTCACTACATGCAGATTTGTATTTAGTGAGATTGATGGCTCTTTTGCAAATGGCCTGATAATAAACAACCCTCTGAAAGCTGAGATTTTGAAGAAGCATAACAGATGTCTTCTGTTTAATGCTTACACGCTATAAACGTACCCAGTGCTCTCACTGTCGAGCACCGAATCTCTAATGTAGCAACAGTAGGGGTAGCCATCCATTAACTGACAGTGTAATTGCACCCAACGCAAGCGGCGTCTCTTGCTTGTCCTTCTTTCTTTCCATCAGCCGCAGATGATCGGTGATTCCTAAGTTCAGTTTGAAAGTGATTTTTTGCTTTATACTTTATTGGGAAGAATTTGGGAAGAACTTTTCATTTTCCCAACACTGTAGATGAGCCCATTTTAATGCTGATGATGGAAATGCAGAGCTAAACATATTCTGAATTGCAGCCAATTGAGTGTTCTCTTCTGGTGTTTCTCTCAGGTTCCTGCTGAGTCCTGGTGGTAGAAAGAAAAACAGAGGGGTGGCACAGTCTGCCTATTGGGGCTGGCAAGCACTGATGCCACAGAGAGCCCCCGCTGAGCGCCAGGAATTGGAGAGGCAGCTGGTGTCCCATGTAGAGGTGGGTTTGGGTGGGAGAAGTTGAGGAAACAGTGCCAAGACACACCAGGGCACCGCTTCTACACCGGTTCCAGCAGGCCTCACTGCCAAAGACCCTGAAAGGCCTCCGATTTGCACAAACCAAAGCAGACGTCTTGTGGCAGTGACAAATCAATCAAGAATAAAGAGCCTTCCTGAGCAATTCATGGTAGTCAGCTCCAGGATGCCCCTGCTATCTATAATCCATATCATGTAGTCTACAAGACACTTATAAGTTCAGTCATGCCATGTGCCTTTTAGAGGTCTATTCGAGAAACATAAGCAAATCTCACGTGATACTATGGTGCTGCCATGATTAAGATCCATATTTTCATGCTCCCCTGAGTTGGCCGTGTTCCTCCAACTTTCCACACTAGTCGAATACACAAAGTTTTCTGTGGGTGTGTGAGTGCCCTCTGGAGGGCTGGCCCCACCCTGGATGAGTCCCCGCCCTGTGCCCAGCATCCCGAAATAGGCTCTGGCAGCCGTGAACCTGAGTAGGACTGAGTGGTTCTGGAAAGTGAGTGAGGGAGTGAGTGCCATTATAACATTAAGATGAACATGTGTGGTGGACACTAAATAAAAGTATAGGAGGAGGTATTCACTTAGTTCAGATGACTGGTGCAGGGATAATGCCTGCTTTTTCCTATTTCCTATTTAGGAGTTTACTATGTTCCTAAACCCATCAACTCAATCTCTTTCTACACTTATGTAATCTAATGTGTAAAAAATGTAATGTTTTAGTCCAAACACTTTTATCTGCACTATACATCCAAACTGAGAAATATACAATTCATCCAGGAATACTTCACAGTACTATGTATGTGACTGTACTTTTTATATAACTATATAACTAATATACTTTGAACACTCATAAACCATTCATTCATAATTACAAACTATTACCTAGCAAAACAGTCAGCAGAGATGTTTTATTTTAGTGACAGTGACAGTAAATTGACAGGCATGTCATGTAAATCACAGACCTTAGCAAAGTCCTACAGTGCCTCATCAACACTTGACATATGAAAAAGAATCCATAATATCTGTCACTGCCTTCACCACAGCTCAGGCTAGATATTTATATGACTAAATCATTATATATTAATTGATATTGAAACACTCAAGTGACATTAATTAACTACATGGGTACAGTATTCAATTAACATTTAAACAATTAAACATTAAAACAATTACAAACAATTTTAAGACAGCAGTGGTTTGCAACATTGTGGCTTTTGTTTTTTCAAAATAACAATCTGAAAGCCTGTAAAAAATACAAAAATAAGTTGTAAACAATGCATGTTTACCTTATTGTGCTGTTCTATTCCAATGTTAACTTTTATCTTTTTGTAATTTTATTTAAAGACATCTTTACATGACATCAGTGTGTCTTATCACTGTTTTTCAGTCACGTGTCAGGACCTAGTCACAACACATTAAAGACTACAGCATGTTATTAGCAATAACACAGCATCTGTAACATTATGACCATACTGATCAGCCAAAACAGACCCTGAAATAGACCTCTGGATGTATACTGTGCTATGTGGCTCCAATCTGTTAGTGCCAGATCCTTGAAATCTATTATGTTTCTCAATGGATTCATTTACAGTCTAATATAACCCACCTACTGCCTAGTGCCATTTTAAGGAGATAACCATGCTTTATGCTTGGGCCTGTCATAATGGTCATAATTTTATGGTTGATTAATGCTTATGTATTTATGCTCGTAAATAAGCTACAAATGAATATAGCCCAGTGATGGACTGGCATCCTGCTCTGGCTTTGAACCTGGGGGACTGGTGACTAGATGTAGGTCAAAATGGCAGAATACAGCAAATGAATGTTTTTAAAGACTAATGAAATTAATAAATTGACACTAGCAAACAGCCATTAATAGCAATTAAACTCTGAAGCATAGTAAGCACAAGAAAAAAGAGGCATCTGTGATGACTGCACTTTGATGCATTGGGTGTTGCTTCAAAATTTAAAATGTCATTTTGAACTGCAGAATGCACAAATGTATAATGTTTCTGCCATTTTGTAGGTGTGTGTGTGGGGGGGTCTTGTACAAACTATTTAAATGAAGACATGGATGCAGAAATGCATGAGACGTGGCCAACCGGGAATGAAATGCAGCTGATGGGGGGAGGAACACAAGCCGCACTGACGGAGAAAACACTCCAGAGTTAAATGAGTCCTCGACAAGCTCTGTTGATGATCAAAACTGCTGTCTCATCTTCAGCATTTTCTCGGCTAATGGCCCTCGTCTCTATTCATAATACAGTTGCTAATGAGGGTGAAGTAGCCTTTTTATTTATTTAATTTTATTCATTTTGGTTCATTCACTGTGGCTCCTTTAAATCAAACTGGTGCTCCAGTTGTGCAAATTGTTAGCCTTGGCAATGCCTTTGTTTTAGCAAGTTTATAAGCCAGGCCACTTTTTAAGATGTGCTATAGTGGGTGGGTTTTTTTGTAGTTGCAGTTGCATAAAAACTATGTGCAAAAAAAAAGTTCTGATGCTTTATTGCAGGGAGAAGACAGTTCTTTCAGCAGTACTCTGGCGTGTGAACTTCAAACAATAGTATTTATTGAAGAATCAATGAATGACTTAGCTGAGACGTGGTGGCACTCTTTGCTGTTTGAACAGCGTGACTACGGATTTGACACTTGATTTGAAAACCTTCAGGGCATTACGTGCTAAGCCGTGCATCTCGTTCGTTAGTATAAGGTCAAAAGGCGATCTCGGGATTTACAGAGCTATATAAAATAACAAAAGGAACATCTGGTATTTATCTGTATCTTGAAGAAAAGGACAGGCTGTAGTTCTTTTTCAATCCTGAAGAAGCCTCGGACCATACCCTGGCGAGCAAGCCCCATGCTTAATGTTTAGCGAGTTTGAAAATAGTGCCCTCAGAGAACAGGTTAAGGTCAAGGAGCCCTTTGAGGTCGTTGTCTTGGTCATTTTAGTGATGAGCTGGCTATGGCGAGAAGTGGCAAGTTTCAGCTCCTGCATACAGGATTCTAAAACACGGGCAAAAAAGGTCACAGCATATCTTTCACGAAATAAAAAATTATACAGCCAGCTGGTGTTGCTGCCATCGCAAGTGTCCATTTCTCTTTTGTGTTTTGTTCACAGACTTTATGATGGATAGTGTCATCGGCCACAAAGGCAGCAGTGATCACACAGTGAGTGGCAGCTGCCACACCATCAGGGTGCAGTCTGACGAATCTCCCCCTGTAACTGTCACCCCTGCCCCCTCACGCAGTCGGTGGAAGCCCCTCCCCCCGGAGATGACTGCTGCTGAGGTAACCCTGTCCCGCCGCGGGCCGTCCCGCTCACACGGCCGTCCCCGCACCCACATGTCAGGGTCGTCGCTGAGCTCATATATGGAGCCGTCCTCCACGCTGTGTTCGAGGGACTCCAAAGAGGAGTCTGATGCTTCGTCACCACGTCCTGTCAGCGGTCGCCCCGGTAACCCCGTCGTGGACTTCAGCCGGTACTGTAGCAGCACTCCTCGTCCCTTCCCTTTTGTCTCTATGTGGGATAACCCACCAGACTGTTGCAAGGACTCCTGGGAGGAGGAGTCACTGCGGTCCTCTCCGCCACAGGCTGAGTCTGGACCATCACCCATTGACTCCCTCTTCAGCAGATCAGGTGACAGCATGCTGGACGTGGCCACCAGGCAGTTCACTGGGCCACAGTGGGCATTGAGAGAAATCATGCCCTTACCTGCAAACCCAGAATAAATCAAATTATGCATGCCAAAAAATTCCTTATTAATCCTTATTCAGCATAATTAATTAACAAATTACCAAGCATGTAGATTAAATTTGTGACTGTGAATCCTGCATTGTGATTGGCTGAGAGCTAACATGTGAGTTCTGTCATTTCACCCCATCAACAACTGTGCAAATCTCTTTACATTCCTTGGGAAGAGAAAGATAAATATGGCATAATTTACGCATAACAAGACAATTGTTGCAGCAATAACAACAGCTGGAACAATTAAACTATCATTTAATTGGAATAATATGTTCTGCTTATTACAATTATGTTTATTGCTTAACAGCGGAATAAATCGAATAAATGAAAAATGCATTCTGAACTGAATGCATTAGATACCAAGGATAATTCATTACCTGTTATTTTTGGAATGCCCTCTAGTTTGGGCACCGGCAGTGTGATGATGATGCCCTGGGCAGTGCCCACCCAGAGAAGCCCCTGGCAGATGAGCAGACTGGTGACCCGCATGCTCTTCTGGCCTGCAGACAGGTGAAAGCGGGGCGTCACACGCAGCGATCGCAAGCGAACCCATACATCTCCTCACCGGAGCTCCAGCCGCAGCTACGTGTGCACACTCCATCTTCCGACTGGAAGCGGCACACGGTCAGAGCTCTCAGTCATTCATCCCGTATCCCCAAGGCTGAGGTGGGGGAGAATAAATTGTGTTTTTTCTCACTGCTGTTCTTTTCTTTTCCGTTTTTTTTTTTTTTTTTTATAGATCAAAATCCAGTCGGAGGTATCTGACGATTCTTCTGTGATCCCCTGGAAGCTTTTCTTGCTGCAGTGATCAGCTTCATTTAACAAAGCAATTATGGTGTGTTTATTGTTCTGCACCGCTTTCAGGCTCTTCTGTGCATTGCGAATAAAGAGGTAAGTAAATGTCTTTAGAGGCCGTTAAAGAAAACAGAGGCTTTTCATTAAAAGACGTGCGTTGTGGAGCTGCAGAGGAGAGTTGGACAAGAGTGTTATTCATTTCACACTCCTTGATCACAAATCCCTGATACCTCAGACCCAGACTTCTCTCTGTTTTAACTTATCAACTGTATCGCAACAGACAGCAAACAAAAAATGACACATTCAGGCTCGATTTTACACGAATGATCAGATGTTCTGCGTTCTATTTATGGATTTATTCTTCTATTTTGTCCACACAAAAATCACGGCCTGTTTTGAATAAAGGTTAAAGTGATTTATTTCTAACAAAAAAAATTGGTGTCACAGTTGGAGGTGGCACTTTTACAGATTAAACTGTTGGCATGAAAACTCTGCACTTCCCCAAAATGTCTCCAATTTACTTTGCATCAATGAACTAAAAAAAAACAGCCCATTTTACTTCTAAAAGCATCCGTCAAAAGCAATGAGATGGAAAACCTATGGCTGACAAAGAACAAAACTGCTGTAACACTGCGCATCTGACAATTTACAGAACAAGCGCAGTCATTATTAACAGACAGTTTCTGTCTCCAAAGACAAACGGCTCTCTGTGATTTTTGCCCAGACGTTCTGAAACATTCTCTTTCTTGTGGAGGGGGGGGTTAGGGCACTTTTAAAAACTTCTTAGCTGTTTACCATGCCTCAGAGTTCCCGTCGAAGGGAGCTACATTAAAAGCCCGTGGACTTTGAGACGATAATTCATTCATCTCCCATCATAGAATTGGGAACAACCCTATGGGAATGGGCCGCCATTGATCTCTAATGACTCCATCAGCCTTTTGGTGGAGGATGTCTCAGCGCCCTAAGCATGAGGAGAGGGTAAAAAAAATAGCGGTGGGAGCTCATTTTCAGTCCGGCCCTCAGAGGTCCACGAGCCCTTCGCCATCTCAAGGCTCGGTGCAACACCTTCCATGGCACACACTGCATATTTCAACACAGCCGGCCCAGCAAAGTAAGACAACAGCCTCAAGGCTGCAGGACTTTATGGGTGCCGAGGCTACAGACTTGGCCTTTTTCTCGCTCTTTCAGTTGTCTGCAGCGGAGACAGAAGGGTCTTTGATCCGACAAAGAAAAACAAAGTTGCACCAGTCAGACGATCCGAGCAAAACATGTTTCTTTTTGTTCTCCGTTCTCACCACCTTCCTAATGAGACCTCATCTTTCTTTCTGTTCTTGCTCCGGACCGAGCATGATGCCCATTCTTTGTGACAGGCCAAAACTCGTGCTCCCAGACGAAATTTGCGAATGCGTCTTGATCAGAGCAGAGGGGGCTGTTATTGAGCCTGAGTTATTCTGCTCAGTCGAACTTGCATATTCTCCAGGCATCTGGGTGGCTTGGGACAACGAGTGACACTAAGCGAGAGCGACGTCATTTGTCAAGCGTGCTGCGACCGCTTGCTAACCGCGTTTGATCTAGTGTTCGCTCGTCCTATGCATGTTTACTGGAGCAACTTCACCAAAAGCAGCCAGAAGATGCTTGGCTTTCACTGATGAATATTTCATTGGCTGGGGGAACAAGGAACTGCATTTATAGGTGTGTTGTCGGCATTTTAATGCCACCGTGAGGCTAAAGAGCTTGAAGAAAGGAGAGAGGGGAACATTTGAGCTGCGAAAAAAAGAATAAATAAGGAGGGAAGGAAACAGAGTGAGGGACATAGAAAAAAAGGGGCAAGACTGGCACATTACCAATGTGCCAGGGATGCTGGAGTCAAGTCAAGAGTGTTTCCATAGCAACCCTCGGAATGAAAAGCTTTGTCTTTGGCACTCTGCCGCTCCTCCATGACTTTCTCTTTTTATTAATTCTTCCTTCTAACCCATTATGGCTCTTTGGGGTCTTAAGATATCTACTTATTCAGGTCTGTCCCCAGAGCAGAAGGTTAGAGGAGCAGCTCTACAAGAACAAAACAGTGTTCCACAGAGTAGTGAACAGTTTTTTCTTAATTGGTGCCTCATCCAGACTCTTGGACAATAAGGCCTGGGGTAGAATATCTATTGCTGTGTCCTGTATGTTTTGCACTGACCTCACTAATGGAGCAGGTCAGGCCCATACATTTCATTTAGAGCACCAATAGGGCATGTGAGATGTTTTAAAAAAAGAAAGCTCTTCATATGGTAATGCCAACACAGGATCATTCCATTCTGGAGGTGATTATTTTTCAGTGTGGGCAAATGGCCCCTGGGGAGAGGGGTCAGATGAACTTGGTTGAACTTACTTGGGTGGTGGAATCCAGAGCGAGTGGATATGTTCATCTCCTGCAGATGCTCCAGGGTTTCGGTGTGGAAGAGGCGAATGGAGGATCCCTCTGAGAAGGCCATCCACACCCCGCCACCAGCCCTCACCATGTGGGCCACACTAACCATAGGGTCCGGATGGACTTCAAATCTCTGAGGAGTAAAAAAAAAAAAAAAACATGTAAACTAGTGAAGAATAAAAAATTTTAATCAGGAGGAAACATATATAAATTAAAAAGTGCTTGCATACACAGAACCTACAGATGTGATGAGCAAGAAAAAATGCCTGAGCTTTCCCCTTTTACACCATTTTATATTTCAGAACATAATAGCCCTACCGTCAGGCCTGAAACTCCTAATGAAAACACAGCGGTGACATTTCCGAGCGCTACTGTAGTGTCAACGTATTTTACATGCACATATTTATTATAGTGCATTTCATGAATGCATTACAGTCTTCATTCGAAACCACAAGGACACTGCACCGTTTTAACTTGAAATTTAATGAATAATAAAGAAAATAATAATAAAAAGTGTTTTTTGTCATAAAACATCCAAATCTGATCAAAGCACCTCAATGAGAAGGTAATGCAAGAGCAAGAACAGGTCATGATATTCAGATCATTATACGGTAGTGTGGGAGACAAAGAAAATTGTCAGCAGAAATGTTGTGTTTGAAGTCCTACTTAACCTTGAAACTTGCACAGACAAAATTTACACATCAGTTGATGTCCCATAGTTTTTAGGAACCAATTTGCATATGGGAATACGTTTAAATAATACTAATGGGGGGGAAATTATGATGAATCTTGACTTTGTTGTCCCCCACTCCCCCCACCTACCTTTATTCATTCGTAAAAATTTTGCAGCTGGTGTGTGGGTGCTCTGATAGCAGCTTTCTCCATCCATAGCCTTAGATTAGTAATACGAATGTAATTACGCCATTAAAAAGAGCTGTAAATCTATGCCATTAACCTTGCTTCCATTATCGCTTTTCATTCAAGCAATCTGTTCTGTAGCAGAGCTCTGCTAATGGGTTAAAAAGTAGGGCTGAATTGGGCCCAGGACCGGCAGGAATCAAAATCAACAAGCAGATGTAATTAGGACACAGTAGGAGGGTCATATAGAGTACCTAGCAGGCCATGGCCCAGCCAGCCAGACACCCGAATCTCTCAGTAACCAACAGGTTTAAATACAAAGCGTCAACACAGCAAAGGGTTCACTCTCATGGACGCAGCTTTTGATGGAGGTGGTTGCGCGCCATGTTGTTTCAGTAGAGGGCTTCGCATCTAAACCACTGCAGATCATTTAAGATTCTGTTGACGGGGCCAGACTCTCCTCCAGCAGTGTTCTTTAATGATCAAGTGAAGCCATTTGCATTTTGTTTTTCTATTTGACAGTATATTATGTTTGTTTGCAAACAGAAAGTTTCATTTAACTTTCTCTCCCTTCACTGTAAAAAATCTTTCCTTAATGACATAATCTTAATGACATAAAAATAGCGTCTAATTCCTCACTGGGCTAATGGAGGTTTGATCATTTAGCAAAAAAGCGTTATACGTGTTTTTTTTTAATTCAGAGCAAGTAGAAATGCCAGACAGAGATGATTTTTTTTAGAGCAATGCAATGGCCCCAATTGAACATGTGGGGATACAATGTGAATCCCCAGCACCTTCTTTTAAAACCAAAATTCCGCAAGGGAAGAAGAGGCCTCTCACAAATGCATTCCTAATGAGCGCTGGGGAAAACACGCCACACCTTATCGTGGATCCACACACAAACCCCCAAGGTCCTCAACGCATCGGTTTGCGTCGCCAAGCTCCTATCATGGTGGGTTCCTGGGTGGAGGCAGAAGGAGATTAACCATGAGGAGCACGAGGCGAGCGGGGTGGGGTGACGCGATCTATGCACCGGCGGACAGGGATTACCACCTGTTTGTGTGCCCTTGCCAACAGGACCTGCTTTGTTTGAGAGCTGGGAGAAGAGTGAGAAGCCTTTGATGTGTGTTCTCTTTTAACTGACTCCTCGGCCCACTTTGGTGCAGAAGCAACCCGCGCACTTCCATTTTCAAGTTCGTCAAACACAAAATAAAGAGAAGCAAATCACAGCGTTGCATTCAAATGAGTTTCCCCTTAAAAAAATTCTGCACATGGTAATATTTACATGTTCACAGTGAATTATAAAACCTGGATTAATCAGACTATTCAAAAAACATATTTTATTCGATCCAATTATAATAATATTTTGAATATTTGAGCAACAGATATTCCCGTTTAGAACTCAGTAGCTGCTCGGTTAAAATGAAATTAGTCCCAATCTAACCAAAAACACTGGCAATAATATAAGGTTAATAATGGTACTGATCCATCTCTAAAAATAAATCTTAATCTGAATGCCATAAAACAGACATTCTACCTGCAATTGAAGCAAGAACCGGTAATAATCCATTAAACAGGAAAATCAGATCAATTTGATTACCTTCTCAATTAGATTATAGTCTATAGTTTTATTAACTAACTAATTACATTCCCACGTAAATCAGCATGTACCTGTGTCAGTTGGATTGAATCTGTTGTTGTTTGTGTTAGCATGCATGAGAATAGGGGGCTGCATGGTTGTAATTATCATGATTTCCACTCACTCATTCGGATGTGCTTCCGAGAGGGAGCCAAAATAAAAATGTGCATTTTGATTTGCTGCAAGTTGTTTGTTCCATCGACTGTTTTCAGCCCTTGTGGCAGGCGACCGCACACTGAGCCTGATGGTAAACATCTGAGGCATCTTTGAATGCGTGGCCACATTATGGCATAAAAGAGGAAGTGCATTAATGCAGCAGAGTGGCTGAAACTGAGTGTAGTTTAGAGACATTCAAGTCCTGTTTTTTCGCTTCCCGTCAAACCCAGAGTCATCCACCTCCAGTAAGACATTGCGCCGAACAGCAGGGAACCCCCGGCTCCCAATTAGGATTGCATTATACCAAGTGACAAAGTATATCTGTGCTTATGAAAAAGTTGAATCCAAAACAAGCCCCCCCACAGTTGCCAGAGTGTGGACGAGGGTCTGCTCAGCTTTGATGGCGAGAGCAGGGAAGTCCCAGCTTAGCGTCATCAAAGCAACCTCAGCTACAGAAGTCCAGGCTCATTAAACCTCAGACGCCGAGATCAGTGTGCGCTTGTGTGCGGTTATTTTGCCGTTCTGCTAGTTTGTATCTGGAGCATGCGGGAAAAGTGACAGATAGCAAGAGCGTGAAGTGAAGAAAAGCTGAGCTGTGACAGTTTTATGATGTCTGCATCGCGTCACGGGCACAGCTCTGCCAATTTTTTAGCTCGGCGAGGTGCTGCTTTATTTAGCATCTGGGGCCAATAGCCAATCAGGCACTCAGACAATCAGCTCGGCTCACCTGGAGACAAGGCAGAGGGAGAAGAGCAGGAAGACAGGATGATGGAGAGCCAGCGTGTCGGGGTACCGGGCCCTCTTACCACCAGCTTTCGCAGTAATCCTAGACACTCAGATGCTTTTCTGGTTTTGCTTCAAAGACTCCTCAAAGCCCTTCCTCAAGACCAATAAACAAGCGAGAGAAGGTAGCACCGCTCTGCTGTGGCCAAAAGCCCTTCGCTGTCCTGAGGGGACCGGGATGTGGTGTAATCAGTGGAACAAAGCCGCCCTTCCTGGTCAGTCAGTCACAAACGGCCTGATCTACAGGGGATCAGGCCAGAGGAGCCAGACTAAGGTCCAGAGTCCTGTCCGAGGAAGACGCCATTACTGAGCTACAGACATGAAGAATTAGGACAAGGCGCAGATAGGGGAGGGCTTAAGGAGAATAAGCAGTAGGGTCAGCTGCCATGAGTCAGGTTACTGTATTCAGATGGCCCCGGGGTGAGATTATGTGGTGGTGTCAGGGGTGTTTACGGCAGCTTTATGGGTAATATGTCAGATGAAAGACAGAACAACACATCCTGGGAAGGCAGCTCAGCATGGACAAGAAGTATCAGCAGGGAGGAAGAAGAAAAAAATGTGTGTATTGATCTTTTCACATAATCCAATTTGTCAGTCAGCATTTGTTGTAAACAGCCATGAGATGTGATTCCTTTGCCACGCCACCGTCTTCCCCCCCCACAAATCTACCGTTCCTTTGAGAGTTGAGGTTCCTGGAATCATCAGCAAGCAAATGGCATACCTGAGTGGCGAGACTGCAGCAGTCAATCACGGAGACGGAGTTGCCACAGCTGGCCCACACAGAATCGTCCAGAGCCAGCAGCGTCCTCACTGGATCTGGACCAATAGTGACCCTCCGGCAGGATCCTGGATCCCACAGTTCGCCTGGTCATGCAGAACAAAACAATGACATGTATGAATGGGTCTGAGAATATCTTTAACAGGAAGCAGTAGACTGATCTGATTAAGATGGGGATGAAGACACAGCAAATTATACAGAATACCACAAACGATGGGGCCAAAAATTAATGGCCATTTTGTGTCTGTATATAGAGCTGGCAATGAATTCAGTGGAATTTGGTCCAACTTTCATGCTAGCAAACACCATTTCTACAATCGTTCTACACTGGTGAGGAAAACAATGTCAAAATCATTTGCTATGTATCATAGGTGGACACACAAAATGACACATTTCTACAGTTTAGATCAAAACTGAAGACTCAGGTCTATGAAGTAACAGAAATAACTCAAGTTAGATAGTTGAGAGTTCCTATGTTGAACACTTATTGACTGCTTTTCTTTTACATGAAAGTGAAAGAATTGCCATTGTGAAGCACCCTTAAGGGCGGTGGTGCATTGCGTAGTGGCATCTTGGCGGCATTCAAACCGGCAATCGGCAATTCTGCTTCCTTACTCGCTAGGCCACCCCTGCCCCGACCATGGTGAATGCAAGTCAGTCATGAAGTTAAAAAATGACACAGTTCCAAAATAGCTTCTCACATAGTGTCCATGGAGCAGGTGTGCAAAAAGCACAGTAGTTGAACCAAAACATGTATGAATGTTACTAAGGGGCTGTTTTACCAGTTACCAGAACTGGTTAAATGCAATAAGGCACTTTGATACTTTAAATGAGATCACGACCTTATATCATCAGACATTAATTTTGATGTTTGGAATATGGACTTGATCCCAATAGGTCTGCACATCACCAAAGGAAGGGAAGAAGGGCTTAGTTGATCATTTGGGACAGGCCATATCTCAGCCCAGCACTTGCAGAACTTTTAAGAGCAGAGTGGCAAGAAGGAAAAAAAGTCTGTAGAATAAAGGACAGTAGAACTCAGCTATATGCGAACTCTATATTACCAGTTAACTAGCATGTTCTTACCTACAGGCAAAAGCAATTCCAAACAGCCATACAGAGGAAATGTGCAATGTGGTGATTTCTTCTCGCCTTGAGCAAGGCACTCAAGCTAAATTGGTTACTTTAAGGCTCTCCGTGGTGGTTTTGTAAGGCGAGTTTCTAAAATAGATGTGTAATCCAGAATGTAAATATTTGCATCCAACATCTGAAGCATCTCTTGTATGTATGTGGTTTGTGATAATGCACTCTAACATGGCTGTGCTAATAACTTTAGTGTTTTCAGCATAATACTGCAAATGTACAAATGTTTCTGAGTTTTAATCGCTGGGTGCAGCCACCATTGAAGGCGTTATAAATGTCTATTTTACCTGTTTGTATAGGGCACGCATTTGGTCAATACGTGGTGGAAGAGTGCTGGGTCAATATAAAGCAAGGACTTAGTTCATATTTTCTCATACTTTTGAGCAGTGAAAACGTGTCCACGGAGCGCGATAATCGAGCGTTGTAATTACATAGAGTAAATATGAAGGTAAATAATTACGCAATGCTTCCGTGAAGGTGTAACCAAATTAAAATGCATGTGTTTACTGGCGGCAAAACGCGTAGATTTTCTGTTGGAGTTGGGGAAAATGTTGTTCACTGTCAGGCATCTGACTGAATGCCTGTGCGTTTTGTTTAGTGTCATGGTGTGTGGCATAAGCCATTTTGAGAAGGGATACAAGGACATATCCAGAGGTTATGCCAATAATTTGTTCTGTTTTGATGTACAGTGTAATGCATTTATTTTTCTGTATTTTCCTGTGCAGGCAGAGGTCACTGCCGTATTTTTGTTTGTAATTTGTACACTGAAGAGATTTACCAATAGTAATTTTAATTTCTTGTTCCTTTCGTTATTTGAAATAAAGGCTCAATGTTTTAGATTTTTTTTTCCACTGGTGTGAGGAAACTTAACCCAGCCGTCTCTCTGCTTTGAGAGCCCATCGTAAAATTTTGCAGTTGTGTGGTATGAGTTTCTCCAGTCACCATATAAAGCACATTACATAAGCTTTCCTTCTGCCGCATGTTAATGAAGCAAAATTAGAGAAGGAAGTGCATGGAGCCATTTAATTAACATTTTGAGTTGTTTATTTCTGCCTTTGAAACCAGACTAGCTTCACAATGGCTTCCAACTTCCCCCAGGTTAATTGCCTGGCATATTCTAAATGTCAATCTTCCCCCCCTCCTTTTCAGACTCTCACTTTGAAAATGTCCCCTCGGCCTCTCATATACAAATGAAGAGCAAGTCCAATTTCCCGCCCTCACATCCAAATGCATTCATGGAAAAGGCCGATTCAGACCACGTTAGGGATCCAAGAACACAGTCTTTAATAAGCTTTTTTAATATAACTTCAGAAAGCAATAAGGTACATAAAAACGTGCTCATTCATAGGCCTTTTATTGCTCTGAGATGCGGTATTTATTTCTTTATTTGTACTTGCTGTCTATAACATCTTTGGATATTTTTTATATTAGTGCTATTGTTCTCAGTGGCGACTAAAACAAGCCGCGGTGGACAACAAATCTAACCTTCCTCGACAGAAAACACAGTTTGTTCCTAAAGCAATTAAAAGTGCTGTGTTTACATTTATAATCCCTTCAGATCAGCCTCACGAGCAAGTCCCAGGCTTCCCCACGCCCGCAGGCTTCATTTTACAGGGCGATGCACTGTTCAGAGTCATGAATCTTTAATATCAGCCCAGAAACACTACAAATATTGCCTCCCCGCCGCCATTCATCACTTCACCCAGTCATTCATTCATTCAGAAACATGCACTGCAATATTCCGTCCACACCCAGCACATAATCGCTCTTCCTTTCTGCTCCGGTGGAAATGCGGTGGGTTGAGGGAGGCATGCACGTGCGCCCAGGTGAGAGGCACAAGGCGATAAACCCATTGTACTCCGACAGTTCTTCATAAGCCCCGGGCCGCGGGGTACGCCGGAGCGAGCGTGCCACGCATGCACGGGTCCCTAATTCACCCATCATGTGTGGGAATGTTAAAGCCCTCTGCGTTCTACTTTCTTTCTTATCACACAATTAACACAAATGAAGAGGAAACGGCTCAGGAAAAAAAAATATGTAGCAAGAGAGAGAGAGAGAGAGAAATAATCGTGCAATGGTAATTTGCTTTCAACATAATCCTTCATTCACTGGCTTTTACCTGGCTAATAAATACCCTGAAGAATCCAATCACCAATGTCTCATCTCAGCGCGGCTGAATGTGTGACAGAACTAATATTTCTCACACGCTCAGTCAGGCATTCATTGCTGAAGAACAGAGGGGAGAAAAAAAAAAAAAACCTTGAAAAGCTGAATGGAGAGGGTGATGAAAGAACAAACTGAGCACAGCAACAATCAGACTCACATGGACAATTAATTGAATTGGCTTTCCCCGTTTATATCCACTGAACCATTTTAACTCGAGGAATTAAGAAAAAAAAAAGAAAATAATGTTACATAACCTGACCAAACCTTGTTTTTGCTCTCTGTGAAATAAGAAGGCCACAATATCTGATTTAGTCTGCATGTTATGTCATGTAAATGTCTTTATGCAATAAATTAATACTTTATTGATTCATTTTCAGTACGTTATCAACTTAATACAATATCAGTTCTGACAACAATGTTGGTAATAATGCAGAAGTACATACAAATACCAGACTTATGATAAAACTCCTCAATCCTTTGGGGCAGTGGTGGCCTAGCGGTTAAGGAAGCGGCCCCGTAATCAGGAGGTTGCCGGTTCGAATCCCGTGCCACTGAGCAAAGCACCGTCCCCACACACTGCTCCCCGGGCGCCTGTCATGGCTGCCCACTGCTCACTCAGGGTGATGGGATAAATGCAGAGGACAAATTTCACTGTGTGCGCCATGTGCTGTGCTGCTGTGTATCACATGTGACAATCACTTCACTTTCTTTCACTTTCACATTAGAGCAATGTGAAATAAATAAAAAGTAGATTTTTTTTTCAGGAGGCAATCTTAGCATTGCTAAGATTTTATTAATATTAAATATGTTTTTATGATAAGGGTCAAATATTTAGTGTATAAAATGTAAAAAAACTGTGTAATAGTGCATACAATATTGTACATTCTATATTGCATCTACCCAAAGCTGTGTTTCCATGGAACATTACTTTATTCATTTTCTCTTTAATGAATGATTTACACACACACAAACACACACTGAACAGAAAACCTGGCAGTAACAAATACAATATGATACAACAGCATAAAACATAAGACTGCTGGGAGCCATGGCTCCATTTACAATTATTTTAAATTCTCACCTCCATGACCACGTCCATAAACCAGCACAGTTCCGTCCCGCAGCCCAGCGAAGAGCAGGTTGCCGCTGTGCTTCAGGCACAGCACCGGACAGCCCTCAGGACTGCGAAAGGTCAGCAGACACTGGGCGGCTGTGTCAACGCTGCCGTAAACAAGTATGCTGGGGAGGAAAAGAGTGGCCAAGTCACTGATAAATATTTGGCATTTTGAGAAAAACTTGATTTCTTTTGAAGTTACAATTGATCATGCTTTTACTGGCCAGTTTTACATTCATAAAATGAACGTTGATGCTCTTGTCCCTCAGGATCGGAGTTTTATGGCTTTTTTATCGTCGGCATAAAGATTGTTTTTCCATGTTCATTTTATATCCATCTTTCATAAAAAAATAAAACGCATTTTGAACCGAACAGTCATCCAGTCATTCTAATATAATTCCCCGTTTCATATTGTTTTTTAAAAAGAGTTAAAGCACACAGAGATGAGCCTTCTGGATAACTAGAATATGCAACAGGGCCGATATCTCCTCCTGAGATGTTACACCAAGTCTGCACCTGTGTGCAAAAAGTGACTCCTTCTTCTTTGTTGACTCCATGAATCTGAATGTATCTGAAAGTTAAACCAGATAAACTGTGCCTTATCTCTGCCGTGGCAGAGAGAACAATCATCTCGGGTTCTGCGCCTCTCAAATATTCACTGTCATGTTGTCTTTGCTATTAGGTCCCATGGGAGTGCGGAGGGGCGGGAGCCGGAATACAGATGATGCTGAATGCATTACATGACTTGATTGTTTACCAAGAAAATGAGCGTAAAAATGCGAAGTGTGTAAGGGTCTGAGCTCACTGCATTCTGGTTTGACTGAAAAACGTTTTGACGTCCTGAGAGTGATCAAGGTTGTGATGAAAAAAATGATTAATAAACACAGCATATGGTAATGCATTGGCTGAGGTGAGGTGTAAATTGTTCAGCATTTACCTGCCATCGTCCAGCCCGGCACAGATTGTGTTCCCCACCCCAGTCGGACTCCTCAGGTCCCCAGCCTCCTCCTCCTCGGTGGGCATCAGCTCTGGCACATACTCAAGACACAGCACCGGCGAACCAACCTGAAAGCTCTTCACGGGCCGCGGCGTTGGTCTGTTCAGTGAGAAGATCTCCACTTGCCCTTGGTTGGAGTCTCCACCACAGGCTACCTACACCAACCAGAAAAGCAAATTAACACATTTTTAAGAAGAACAAAAATATATGGTGTGTTTGCAAATCAGGTAAAATTATTGTGAAATGATAGTCATTGTGTTCTGCTGGGTATATACCACTTGCCATACAATAAAGAAGTTACTAAATATAGCTGCTATTAGTGATCTAAAACTAAATTTAAGGCCACAAGGTGTATTATTATAAATTATACTTACTTTTTCATTATAATGCTGCAAGGCTTAATGTGGATTCTATAATGGATGAACTCAAAGCTTATTAAAGAGTTGGGCTACGCTCTCGATAGTGGATCACCCATTGAATGCCCACTGGAGCATTACTTATTGCTCTTTAGAGCAAAACTTCATCTTATGTCCCTGATTATGCACATGTTTTTTCTTTGCTTTGTTTTGGACTTTGGAGTTAATAATTACACACTCCACCTCCTTTCGGAGATTTGCTCTCACGGTTTATTTAAGGTGCTCGGATCCCGGGTTATGGAGGGGTCGCTAGACCGGAGGAAGGGAGAGACTGACACCAACTCAGTCAAGACTGGCCATGAAAGGACCACAGCGCAACAAATTCTCTTCCATACATGCATGCTACTTGCTCCTGCCGACAATGCTGACGGCACACCCTGATCACATTTCAGATGGCTTCAGAATATTCCTCTATATTGCCTATAAGCTACCTGTCAGCAATTAAAATTTCATGGAAGGGTAGAAGTTGCAATCAAATATCTCTCAAAATCAAGCCCGCAGTCCCTCGCTGTTTTAATACTCTCACAATTGCAAGCTATCAGCTCTAATCGATTCACAGTGTCATCTCAATATCTTCAAACATAAAAAAAATGCAAAGATCTTTTCATCATCCAGGAGCTGGGAGAGGGAAAAAAGTAGTTGATCGCCTCTGCTTTGTTTGACAATTACAGGCTTCCTTGAAGGGGACGATTGATCTACTGCTTCAGTCGAGGATGGAGGAACATCAACGTCGATTCTCCCAAAATCAGGGAACATCTATAGACCATCCGCAGCTCTTCTTCACCCACTGTTGACTTGACATCGAAGTGGAACAAGTTTGCGGCTGATGAGAGTGATAGGTCAGAGAGTCAAAAGGCCTCATGACATTAAGTTTCCTAATAAATAAATGATCTGTTTTTCCTTTCTCTATCTCTCCCTCTTTCAGCATCTTCATGTATAATGTAGATGGTGACTAGGCACCAACAATTTGAAATTAAGTGGAGTCATCAGGGATATGACCACATGTGGCACCAAAAATGTCTCATATAGTTAACTTGGCCAAAGCTGCCAATAACAGAAAAACCTCAGCTGGACACACACACACACACACACACATAAACACATGTATACACAAATATATATAAACCTTCCTGCTCTTTTTACTTTATTCCCAAGGTTCTGTATGAAAGACCACAGGTTTTTGTACAGGAATTATCTTTTTTTCTATAGCTTTCCACACATCTTTTTGTATGTCTTATAATCTAGCCTGGCCAACTGAAGTGTAATCTCCAAAAATAATAAATAAATTAATAAATAAATACAAGGCAGTATAGAAGTGGCAGGACAGCAGAGATTAATTTGCACTGTGAGTCATGCTCTGTAAGCGAGGCGTGGGCTAAATATAGTCTTTAGCCCTCCAGACTCCACTTCTAATTTGCATGCAATCATTTGTTTGATTTGTATCAGCATGCTAGATCTGGACGGGAGAGGTCTCGTGGGCCCAACGAGAGCCAGAGCCAGCAAATAATGGCCTGTTGCACAGAAAAAAGACGTGGAGGACTTATCTTTCAGCAAAGACTCCCTGAAAATATAACCAATTGCTGCTTGTGTCGCGAAAGCTACCAACCCCAGACGCTTTTTTTTTTTTTACTGCACCTTTTTCCAGTTTTTTTTCCCACAACAATCGGAATAGCCCAGTGCTTTTTTCTTTCACTCACTGCTTTTCTGCTGACAAACGGGTCCAAACCCAGCTACTTTTCATTGAGTGTCAGCTGAGAAGCTAAACTTTTCCGTCACGGTTGAGATGCACAACTTTGAAATAAAAGCAAGAGGGCTTATGGTTACCACATGGAACTCAGCCCAGTGCATCCAAGGTCAGAGACACAAGTGAGCAAATAATACAGTGATGTGATGAAGGAGAACAAGGAAAAAAAGGAAATGCTACTAAATAGGAAAAAAGGAACTAAAAGCTATATGGTCTCTATAGCAAAGATATTGCCTTGAAACTGATGATGTTTTATCTGAAGTAATAATATTAATATTATAACAGATGAGGGTCATTTATGTCGCAGCAAGTCTTGAATCTTATGTGTATGCGTTGCAGCTTCTTTCTCAACCTTGAGTCTGTAACAGCTTGTATTTTGACTGCTTGTATTTTTGTCCATTAATTGTATACATTAGCATTTGCCTATTTAATGTCATTATGTGCCTCCTCCTTTTTCTCCAACCACTTTACCTGTTTATGAAATAGTAGGTTAATGCAATATATAAATTCTGGTTATTGAGCTACAGGAAGCTGAGCACTTGTTCATCCTGCTTTGTTTAAGCCGCTCATAACAGTCACACAATATCTAAAATGATGAACTCTTAATTTACACTTACCCAGAGGTAACCTTGGGGAAGAGATGTACTGGCTGCAGAGAAGCCCAGCAAAGCACATTGGACTGGATTGTGAAGAGCAGCTTCCAGCTAGAAGGGGATAGGGGAGATCAATCTTTTAAACATCACAACTTATTATCCTCCCATCCATTTGCGAACCTGTTAATCCAGGTCAGGGTCACTGCAAAGTTGAAACCTATCCCAGTAATGTCTGGGTGAGGAAACATTAGTCCACCGGTGAATGAACACACTGCTTTAGAAAAAAAGTGAGATACACTGTTCTAAATATCTAGCCTGCACATTATACAGAAACGAATAGGGCAGCTTTATACAGGCACAACACAGCACAACCCCAAAAAATTCGAACTGAACCCCTTCCGGACCAGATTCTGACAATATTGGATGTGTTGGTCCTATCAACAGGGGTGTTGATAGGACCCCAAAAACTGTGAAAAGGTCTGAAAAACGACCTGCTACGTTTAAGACTGCCACGCAAAGCCCATGCAAGACACAGAATCAGTGGAGAGGCCAAGCAGAAGATCTGGCCTCTCCTCATGGTATGACATACTGGTTGCTTCAGTGTTGCTTACGGGTCGCCCACAAATTGGAACCAAACTGAAAAGTGGGGAAATAACATGTTTTTTTGGAATTTGGTATTTCATAGCAAGTCGAGCTTTCCTTTCCACCCAGTTTGACATATGGCTTGCCTCGGGTGGGTTTTCTTTTTATAGTCCCTTTTTTGACACTTAATGCGGATTGTACCAGAGCACGCATGTTATCAAACTATATATAAAAAATGTGTACTCTATTGTGTGAGGTGTGCTATTACTCAGTTGGAGTAGGTATAGCCGAGCTATTAACGCTCAAACAGGGTTAAATTCCCATTAGAATGCATTGAATTCTAATTTTAGAAACACCTCCTGCTTGCCGATGCTTTGACCAAAACACACAAAAAGTTTGATCTCGCCTCCAGGAGACACCCTTGATGCATTCAAACATTCATTTTGGACCCGCTGTCTTTTTTTCCAACTTTTCTGGCATTTCTCTCTTTCCGTTGAACTGTATTCATTTTGGCTCTGATTATAGTCCTTTGTCCTGTTCGCAGACAGTTCAACAAAACCAGCCAAATTTTGCATGGTGGGTCAGACAAACATGAATTAGTATATGGGGTTGTTTCAAACACGCAAATTTTTCCTGTTATTTCGGCATCCAACCCCTTTTTCAGCATTTACTCCTCTCAACCATGTAAATAATAATTACAAACACCGTCCTACAACGGAATCACAAACCAGCCACTTGTTTAGAATGCCTGCTCGTTTGGCCACTTTATTAGGATCACCTGATACTTCTGCCAATTTATTAGGACTGACTGCTTCTGTGGCCACTTTATTAGGACCGCCTGGTCCGGCGTTGTCTTTATCAGCAATGTCTGGCCACTTTATTAGGAATACCTGGTGCTGTGGCCATAGTGGCCGCTTTTTTGAATAAAGCCCGCTCCTGTGGCAAACTCATGGTGACAAGCAAGGTGACCAATTACATCCCTTTTTCCATGATTAACATTATTCCTTCAGGTCTTTGAGCAGTGTTTTCCAATCATGCGCTTGAAGACAAACTGAACAGTGAAATGTTCTTACTAGATTTATATCAAGCTCAAGTAGGAAACATTACTTAAAAGCATTGATAAGAAATTCCACAAAAAATATATTTATCACTTAAGATCTAACATACCCTGTTTATTATACCCTGTGCAAGCCATTTAACCCTGAACAGTCCTTGTAACTTATTGCCCTGCATAAGAGTGTTGCATAAATGTAATGCAATGTAATGCAACAAACCAATAAAATTAACGTTCCTGCTGCAAGAAATGCCTGAAAATTGCCATGGCTTTAAGCCCTAGCTAAGTGGCAAACGAAACACACTGCGCAATTTATTTTATACTTCCCATGTCGGCAGATTTGCTACAGATTGTGAGTATTGATTGCTCTTTAAAGAAAGGTTCTGTGTTGTACTGGCCCAGGATGGAGTAGTGTTCAGACATAAAGAACATAAATAGAGGTTTTGGCTGACTGTCATGGCTGATTCTGCCATCAAAACCAGAATTTAATCCCCTCACCTCTCCTGTCCTCTGACAGAGGGGGCTGATGTAAAGATTTCTGCTGGTCTGTGCAGCCAGGCAATTCTACCACTTAATTCTTAGCATGCACATAGCTTTCTTCCGAAATAGAAATTCAACCCATCAGCCATTGCTTGTTAATGCAACAGAAAGCTGAAAGGCTTCAGCCGTTCAAACTTGTTGATTAAAGCTTATGGTAAAATGTATTCTCAAGAAGAGAAGGAGAACGAGTTACAGATCTCCTACAAATACAACATCTGACCTCTCCATAATGTGCAAAATTATGATAGGGATCACCATACCAAAGATGTATTGGTTGTTATATTAACACTGAAAATGACAGTAATCTATAGAATCTTTGGGTATGTAGCATACTGGAGCCCCTGGCCCAACAGGTAATGTCATATCCTTTTCTTATCTGCCTAATGCCCTCATGTGTGTCTGCTTATCTTTAATTTACTCCTTTAATTAAGTGCCCATGCTCCCTCACTCCCTTGTCTCTTGTCTGCTGTGTGCACACTCCCTTTCAGTTCAGACAAGTTTGGCCATGGTGCCCATGTTTTATTTAATTTATAATTAAACTTCATTATGTTGTGCATTTGTGCCTTGTGCCATCCCTCATCACATAGTAAGGAAGAGTGGACCTTTAGAAAAAAAAAAAACACTTCAATACGCTCTAAATCATAATAGGTCCATCATTGACCCGTGTCAACCAAGTTTCATGGAAATACGTATAGCAGTTTTTGCAAATAATACATGACTCTCAATGGCAGCGCTAGAATCGACACACCTATACTCCAGTAAAAGAGAAGTTTCCAGCCTTGTGTATAGCTACTATTGTTATGGAATGTCATTGGCTCTGTTAGGCAGTCTACAAAAAGACATCAAATGCTCCTAAATGATCCACTGGAAAAAAAGCAAGTTTTTCTACTACATGGTCCCTTTAAAACCAACAAAGAGAGCTAAAGTGCAAACACTTCAGAAAAAAAATGTTTTAGTTCGTTGAAAACATAACGATGCACTCCCTACCTGAATACCATTCACTCAGGCCAAACACTTGCATTTCAATAAATGGGGTTCCCAGGGTCTAGTCAGAGCATTTCTGAGCCTTCCCACAGCGCATCCTGCTGAAAGACCCTGGCTTGTCCTCTGTAAGTGCTGCCCACTGTCCTTTTGTGTTAGTAAATGCTGTGATGGCAGCTGAGCCTGCTGCTGGTTTGCCATCATGCATGAAATACGGGTCTTCTAACTATGCGTTTTGAAAAGCACGTGTTTGAAAAAAAAAAAGATATCTCATGATCTGCAATGAAAACTAATGTAAAAGCAGTCCATTAAAAGTGGAAACTAAGCCTACTTTCAAGGTGCAGTATCTTGAGCAAGCATGTTAATGACACCAAGACCCTACGTGGTCTTTTTTTAAGGAGAACTATGGATAACCTCTTTTCTCCGGTGCCAAACACCTGAAGGGCATTTCACAGAACGCTCATCTACTTTCAAGGAATTTTATGTACTTGAAAAAAGCAGCAAAGAAGAGGATCTACATCAATCAATCAAGGGGAGCTTTGAGTTCATCCCTTATAGAATCCACATTAAGCCTTGCAGCATTATAATGAAAAAGTAAGTATAAGTTATCAGAAGATTGTGTCTGAAAGGCTTGGCAGTGGGGTCTGGCAAAAAGCAGGTTGGTGGACCTCGAGTATGCACTCTGAGGTGCGGAGGTTCTTTATATTCCCAACACAACGATGGCAATCTTCACAGGTGGAGATTGGCCTACCTACGACTATTCCCCTGTGTACTACATGACACATTGACAGGATTTCCACTCTATTACAAGCCCCCTGCAATTCTAACACATTTAAATATACATGGGAATCATGTGTGTGATTTGGATAAACCGGTTCTGACCAAAGCAAGTGTGTGCAGGCATTTTAATACATGAAACGTCTGCCGCTGGAAGTGGTTTGCAGGTAATGAATGGTAATGTGGTCACAGCATGTCTGTGTACACCAGTCTGCAAAGCATTATCTTATGTTAAACTACATATCAACATAAAATAACCCTGCAGAGTCCACCAATCGCAGACTACAAAGAGGTCAGTGTTGTTCATCAAAATCCCTCCCTGTGAAAGACAGCTCATTGCGGCAGTGAGCTTCTGCACTACTGTATAACTCAACAAGCCCTCAGTAGCCTGGACTCCCACCACAGTCCTCCTCTGTTCCTCTGCCAGCAGTGGGGTGTGGCTGAGGAGTCGTCCAGGTGGTGGAGGAGGAGGAGGTGCGGGAGGGATCTGATGGAGAAGGCGGGCCCTCAGCCTGGTCTACACGGACTAATTAAAGAGAGATTTGTGGCCGAACGGAGAGGGTGGCCTCACAGCTGCTGGTCCTTGTGACCCCCGTGTTGACGCATTGCGAGGGGCGGCCTCTCAGCTGCTAGTCCATGTGACCCCACAGAGAGTAATGCTCCCGGGCCCGGCGGGGGGCACCAGCCCATATGTCAGCTCCAGGTGGCAGGTAGAGTTCTGAAAGGCCGCCACTGTGGTGTATTGGGAGATTCTCTTCAGGGACCAGTTGTGGCTGGGTGTCCCACTGCATAGCTGTTTTCCCCTTCAATTGCATTAATAACACACAGCCTGACAGGCCTTTTAGCTATATTGCTATATTTCTCAGGTATTTTATACGGTGTAAGAGTAGGCTTGATAGCAGCCATGGTCCAGAGATGTTCATGATGTCTGCTGATATACCCTGTGGGGGTAATCCAAGTGGTATATGAAGTAGAGAATGAAAGGAAATGAAGGAGATCTGGATGTGTGACATAGGACTGGGAGTAAATACTAAGCTTATACAATTCCCTTGTAAGACACTGAAAATGATGTCCAGCTTTGGTAACCTTACCTGAAACAGGACATGGCTTATGCTAAACAATCATTGTGATTACTGGCCTTAGAGGCATGATTTATTCAGCCTCGGGCAAAGGAGACTAAGGGGAGACACTATCCAGGTTCATAACATTCTAACAGGTTTAGATGCTGTCCATCCAAATATTTCAGACTAATTCAGACTTAAAAAACAAATTCATAGTCAGAAAATAATGGGATCTGGAGAATGGAAGTATGGGACAGTTTGCCTGAGGGGTTACTACAAGCTAAAACCCTAAATTCCTACAAATTTGAACAAAACAAGTTTGGCAACTTTAAATTGTTAGTCCAACTCCCTTAAAGAGAACTGCATATGGCCGAACTGTCTTCCGTTCTTATGTTTGTATCTGTAAGATTTATGTCTATATGTACACTGTGTGTCTATAACTGCTGTAACAATGACGAGTATAAATTTTCATCTGAATGAATATATAAAAAATCCAGAACATGATCGGTGTACAGTCCATTCAGAAATATTTCAAACAGAAGGACTCATCCTTCAAAGAGATCTTCATTATTATGCAAATTAGATGTGTGAAGCTCTTGAAACATAATATACTGCAAATACTGCTGTCAATGGGCTTTTCAAAGTCAAAGTGGATAAGATGAAAAATTCTACAAAGTTAAATACCGCCTGAGATCTGGCTCTCAATCAGAGTAGAACCGTTCCCTGCTCTCTTCCCTGTTCTCACAGTGAGTGTCAGAAGCCTCTGCAACAGTTGAGACTGGCCAACCTCTGCGCCCAAGCTCACCACCCAGGACGCCGTTCATCGCCTCGGGCTACAACTGTGGCCACTTAAAAGTAACCAGCTCCTTAAGAATGGATGACCAGTGCTTTAGGTGAAGTCTGGCGAAACGCCATTTTAATAATCAAAGGGATGGGCGCAGACACCAGAGAAGGAGAAGGAACACGGAGGGTTCTTGAGGCAAAGTAAATGTTTAGTATTCTGCTGCTTTCTTAGATTAACAAGGAGGAAATGAAAGTGGTTTAGCCAATAGGAATTCAATAAGTGTGGGGAGACGGTGGGGAGAGTCTGCAACTGGAGAACCATTGCAGTGATCCACCCCACCCTTCCACAGTAAGCAGGCCGCGCATGGTCCGCCTTTAATGTCTTGACGCTCTGCTGGATGCAGCCACACAAAGGGAATATTTTTTTGCGTCTGCTTGTTATTTGTTGTCCAATCCGCTAACGTGGATGGACAACAGGATCAAAGATGGAATGAGCTGCTCCTGTTGTGGTTTTATGAACTGGATGTCATCCACTCATTTACATTCCATCGGCATCAGTGAACAAAGATCAAAGTGTCAACCACCCACTGTGGCCACTGTTGAGAAATATATATTTAAATAAGCCAATTGAACACAATGAGCATGAGCGAGGCGGTGGAGTGTCAGGGGGAAAGATTTCTTTTAACTCTTGCCTGACCTGTTGCTTCTGCCGGCTCCTCTCTGCCGGGAGTGCTGTGGGCGAGGACGCCTGAGTCACGTCTCCTTCAATTTCACATGCACATATTAACAAGGCTTCCCTTTGACTTCCCTTGTGATGATATCAGTTAGAAGTACAACAGAGTAAGAGAACAGTTTTGCATCGGGGCGCAGGGAGTCGTTCCAGTGCTTCGCTCATGATCCATATTCTTCTGCATATTTTCTTTCTTCGTGTCCTCTGTGTCATCTCGTCTATATACAGTCATGGCCAAAAGCTATGAGAATGTCACAAATACTGGTTTGCTGCTTCCATTTTTATTATGGCAATTTCCAGAGTGTTATGAGGAGGGATTAGATGAATGGCCACAAAATGAACTTAATTCCAAAAACCCCATTTCCACTGCATTTCAGCCCTGCCACAAAAGAACCTGCTGATGTAATTTCAGTGATCCTCTCATTTAGAGTGTAAACTGGAGATCATTCTGTCATGCTGAATGAGTTTGAATATCAGACTTGATACTTTAAAAGGAGGGCGATGCTTGAAATCTTTGTCCTTCCTCTGTTAACCATTGTTACCTGCAAGGCATCACGTGCAGTCATCATTGCATTGTTGCACAAAAAGAGCTTCACAGGCAAGGATATTGCTGCAACTAAGATTGCACCTAAATCAACCATTTATTGGATCATCAAAAACTTCAAGGAGAGAAGTGTTGTGAAGAAGGCTTCAGGGTGCCCAAGAAAGTCCAGGAAGGGCCAGGACCGTCTCCTAAAGATGATTCAGCTGCGGGATTGGGGTGCCACCAAGGCAGGGCTTGCTCAGGAATGGCAGCAGGCAAGTGAGGTGAAGACATTTGGAGGATGGCCTGGTGTCAAGGCAGCAAAGAAGCAACTTCTCGCAAAGAAAGAAATCAAGGACAGGCTGATATTCTGCAAAAAGTACAGGGATCACACTGCTGGGGTAAAGTCATATTCTTTGATGAAGCCTGATTAACTGTCCCTCCAAATGATTGTCTGGAGAAGAAAAGGTGAGCACTCCCATCAGTCTTGTCTCGTGCCAACAGTAAAGAATCCTGAGACCATTCATGTGTAGGGCTGCTTCTAATCCAAGGGAGTGGGATCACTCACAAATTTGAATAACAATTGTGATTTATTCAATAAAGATGAATAATGCCATTTATAAAGAATGCTACCAAACTATCCTTTGACAGCAGCTTCTCCCAACCTTCCAAGAACAGTTTGGTGAAGAACGATGCCTTTTCCAGCATGATACAGCACCGTGCTATATGGCCAAAGTGATAACTAAGTGGCTCGGGGAACAAAACATTAAAATTTTGGGTCCATGGCCGTAGAACTCCCCAAACCTTAATCCAATTGAGAAGTTTTGGTCAATCCTCAAGAGGCAGGTGGACAAACAAGAATCCGCAAATTCTGACAAACTCCAAGCACTGATTTTGAAGGAATGGGTTGCCATCAGTCAGGATTTGGCCCAAAAGTTGATTGGCAGCAGGCCAGGGCGAATTGCAGAGGCCCAACACTGCAAATACTGACTTGTTATAATAATAACTTACTAAAATATCTAAAAACAATGAAGCAGTAAACTTTGTGAAAACCAGCATTTGTGTAATTCTTTTGGCCAAAGATTGTGCCAAAGATTGTGTAAATCTTTTGGCCAGGACTGTACAGCTAATGCGGCAGAAAACCGGCGTGCCCTCTCATCCCTGCTGGCATCGGCCTTCCTCTCTGACGACCCACACGACAACTCAAGTTTACCGGATGAAAGCAATGAAGTGTCCTGTAAATAATGGCTTTGGAAAGCGCTATGGGTGCCAAGTGGAACATGGAGAATCTGCCAGGCACAAACAGCAAAAACATGGCAACCGCAGGGATTTCAGCCAACCCTTTGGGACCTAATTTAATGTCACTGCGACCAAGGGGTATGAGGCTGGCAGGCCATAGGAATGAGCAGGGGTGTGCTCTTCTGTCTTATAATCCACTTGATCAGATGACAGGGGGACACAGAACAAAGGGCCCTCAGGTCCCCACTGAACAGGGTGTTGTGGGCACAACTCCCAGGCCACTAACCAGATAAAGGGCCACATCCTGGGATTAAGTCTGCACTCGCAGCATCCCTTAAACCCTGGCCCGTGGTGTGGACTTGCACTCCAGGGAAGGCAGCCAGTTCTTTGGCCTTAAAATACGAGAGATATATTTAGTTTTGGTGATTGTCAGTTGAAAAAAAAAAAAAAAAGAGCGTGTATTTCCAAAGAGCCGTAATATTTCAGACAATAACGACTTCCATGGAGGTACTTAATTTGCAGCAGCGGGCAGTGATCCATGTTGTGTAATCAGGTAGAGAAGACTGACAGTGTAATTAACAGCAAGGAATCATAAAGAGAGGACAAAGCAACCAAACAAGCAGATTTCGCCAAGGTGGGGAGGGAGGAGTCTTTTATTGTTTGTTTGTTTTCGTTGTCTTAAAAATTTGAAAGCGCAATTCTGTGGCATTGTACATCGCGACGCCAATCAGCCACATGGCAGGACGTGGCGACGTGAAAATGAGCACATTCTCTCCTATCTGCAGCTCTCCCATATAATGGTCCCGGCCCTCTCTACGGCAGAACACACAGAGGAGAGGCAAGGGGGAGGGAGGCGGTGCCTCCGTCGCTCAAAGGCACTGCTCGAGCGCGGATGATTTCCAGTAATTAGCACGTAACTGTCAAAGCCACAGATCGGCCCCTTTGCAGATGACCTCGCAGTTATTCTGTACGGCGGTGGCAGCTGCGGGACCCGAACAGAGGGGCCACACTGCCCTCTACTGGCACGGAGCACAACGGGAGGAGGCCTAACTATGAACACCTCACCCAAAACTTCAGCCACTCCATAATCTCTATTATTGTAGAAATTTAAAGTATGCCTGAGTAATAGTTTCCTTATATACACCAGGCTTCTTTGCATGTCGTTTTGCATCAAATTTTTGCCAATTTCTTTCATTGTTACGGAGAGCGTCTTAATTTTTTACAAGCCAGCTGGCTCTCAAGTGTGGAGAGGGAGAACAAAGTGCTTTAGCACCAAAGGCACTGCAATGTAAGGCCTCATTACTGGGGCGCCCTCCCTCAGAACAAAATCTCTACTACCACCGTGGATTAATCCAGGTCACCACCCTGAGATCCGACGTCCAACAATCAGTCACAGAGGAATGTGCAACTGCAGCAAAATTGCTGAACTTTTCTCCGTTTAATGCTGGGAAACCTGCAAAATTACACTATACATCATAGTTTAGGCAATTAGGCATGTTCACTAGCATTCACTAAATAACTTGAGTTGAGTGCTGATAATCGGCATGCTTTTAAATACCTTTCACATGTTCTAAACACCAGCACTAAACTGCTTAGTTTTTCATGACTTTTGTCCTCAGGATTTTATGGACATGGCACATGCTTTGCGTGACACTTTCTCTCAATAAGAGCCAGAGAGTCTCTGTATTTCCTAGAGAGTCTCTGTATTTGCTAGTGAGGCTCTGTATTTGCTAGTGAGCAGCCAGTTCATTCTTGTCCAGAAGACGTATGTGATGTGACATTTGCAAACGTATTCCATGTGCTATGTCTTATTTGTGTTGCTCCTACTGAAGCCTGGAAAATGTTGACCTTTCTACTTTTTTGAGCTGCTTGTTAGTGCAAACCTAGCATATATATATATATATGTGTGTGTGTGTGTGTGTGTGTGTGTGTATATATAAATATTCAGCAAATAGTAGGTCTGTTGCTGAAAATCAGTTGTTATTGCTATTTTGTTGCTGTCACACTTCACTCTAACTCAGTCAGTTGCATCAAATAGAAACAACGCTAGACATTTGACAACCTTTGACAAAAGTCCTACTGGATCAGGAGTTTTTTGGCAGTTCCGTTCGGCTTTCCGTTACCTGGTCCCCACTGTGGACCGGCAACGGCGTTCTGCTGAGGGCTGCAAAGCCCAGACACATCAACCCTGGCGACAGTCTTGTCGCAAAAAACTGCAAAAAGAAAAAATCAGATTGACACTTCGTTCCATAACATGAAAAAAAAAATAAAAATCTTGGTGTGTGCCTGAGGCGCACGAAAGATGAACAGTGGCTGTCTGTTTGTCAGGAGCATCTGCCCTGCGCTGACATGCCAAGAACGGACAGAATGCCTGAACATGTGACAGTCCGGGAGGAACTGAAGTAAAGCCGCCGACCGACAACAAACAGCCAACACGCAAGTGCCCTCTCCGTTAATTAACGGGGCCCTGCGAACGAAAGGTGGGGCCCAGGGTCTGGCTGCGGATTCGGCCCGGCAGCTCCTCGAGGAACAACTGTTTGCCTGTTTGTGTTTGCCGGAAGGGATATCGCTGCGGAGGAACGCGGGAGGCGCGAGGCCCCGGAGGAGACGTGCAGATGAAGAGCTTTTAATCCCTGCTGCGGCGTCTGTTCTACACAGACCGGAGAGGAGAGCGGAATCTGCTGCTTGCAAAAAAGAAAAGAGAGAGAGAGAGAGAGAGAGAGAGAGAGAGAGAGAGAGAGAAAAAAACTACAAATGAAAATGGAAGCGACCTTCATACAGAGAGCGAGAGAGAGGATGACAGGAGGAGGGAGAGAGAAGAGGAAAGAGAGAGGAAGATTGCATAAGGTGTCATTTCGACAGCTTTACTAAAAACCCATGTGGGAAATAAATTAAAACCAACAGACGGCTGCCATGTAAAGAAAGGGCACCTTTCTCAAAGACATTTTGATCCATATTTCATGTGCACACCCGCTCGCATGTGCTAGAGAAAGACGTGCCCCTCAGAATGACGTTTCAATTTTTTTTTTTAACTCCCCTGGCTAAGCCCTAACGGCTTCATCAGCGCAGTCATTACTGTCGTAAATCAGGGCCCCCTCCAAAGACGGCTATAAATAGACTCTTGGTATCAAAGGAGATGCCACCGTGCTGTCGCTCTCCGCGCCGCAGTCACTCAGCGGCTCTGCGGCCCGGCAACGGACGGGAGACGCAGACCTCCTTCCCTCTCTCCTTCCTTCTTTCCTTCCTTCCTTCAGAGCTGAGGACAAGATGGAGAAGAAGCGAGCGCGGGAGCAGAAGTGACATGCACAACACACCCACACATCAACGCGAGCGGCTCCGTGAAACAAACACCGTAGCCATCGGCGAATGCAACAGAGAGGCCCGCTGACGTATGCTCGACCAGAATGTTCATTAAGGAGCCACGCAGATGATTATGAGACAAGTCAACAAGCGGATGGCGGCCAGAAAGCGAACGATATGCATAGAGACTGCCAAAACGCATTAAAACCGAACCACGGCCACTTGACACCAAAGTAAGACAAACAGGCGTTGCAGCTGTGCAAATGGAAGCCACAAATACAGATTATGAGACAAGACAACAGGTCCAGGATAACAAACTGACATGCTCCGGAAGCCTACCGAGGGTCTGAAAACATTTCAGCTATGCATCCGAACAGGGAAGAAATACCTTCATCCTTCCCTTGACAGACAAATACATGAAATGCACACAGGGCTGAACGTCCACAATACAACAGCAACTTTTGCCAGAATTGGAGCAATATGGGCTCTATTTTTTGCACCATCTACAAGTTGCAAGTTAGACAGCGTCTTAGCAAGGCTGTCCAATACCATAAATGTAACGTAATAAAAATGCAAGTTACGTGATTAAGTTACTGTGTAAATAATCAGGTATTTAAGAAGCAATGAATGTTACAAAACACTGTTACTGGTGTGCTGCAGCCAATATAGAACCACACTATAGCACTCATAATGTATCTTTCACAAAGAAATAAAAATATATATGAAAAAAGGCTTCTATTGTACACATCTTGGAAATCACCCAGAACTTCTAAATATCCACAAAGACAATGCAAAAGTTTAGAAGACAAGAAAGTCAAGTTCTCCAACCAGGTCAATTCATGCCAGACCTGCTTATCCCAGCATGCACATCAGGTGTTCAGCACATGACAGAAATGTGCTGCGTGGCCGGGTACGTTTCTGTACACAACACACAGATAACACCGGCAGACATATTTTCTTAAGCCTCAGCATCTAAGGAAGGGATGCAAGCAACATCCCTGGTGACATGTGAGCTAATCCAAAAGAAGAGAGGGGGGTGAGAGAGAAAAGAAAAGGCTAACCCCGATTCCTCCCAAACCCTTTTTTCCAGGTTGTCATCCTGCACTTCAAAGCTCCAGTGATGAAATCCCCAAGGTATTAAAAGCACTCGTGAAAACGTGAGCCATCTCCTCACCTTCCTAATGCTTCATAAACAGGATGAAGACACATTCTCTCCCTCTCATATCACAGCCTTGATCCTCAGCAGTCAATGTGCAGAAGAGTCAACTTTCTTCCTGTCTGCTATTTATTTATTTATATTGGATTTTTTTCTCCCCCCCCCCGGTAAAATGGGTTCAGGGCTGTTAAGGTGCTGCTTTTGGGGCTTCTCGAGCATCTTGAACCTTGGTAGCCATGAATGGATGGATGCTGCGCCATTGTCGCTGTGCCAGTCTCTCTCTAGCGAGATACACACACAGGCACGCTGTGATCAGCCAAGCTCAAATCAACTCCTACTTGAGGGCTCAACATGGTGTTCGCCCCATTAGCCCTGAGTGAGACATTTAGGGGGTAGAGATAAATGATAATGTGGAACAAGATTTTTGGCATCTCTCCTATTTGAGCTTAAAGAGGATGGAATGTGCAACAGCAACAGCATATCAAGAACTGGTTCTTGACCGCACAACGGTCATCTTGCACCCCTTGCTTACTCATTTTCTCAATTAACAGATTTTTACATTTGCAGAGATGAGGAGTAAAAATCACATGAAAGCAGGTGGGTTTACCAATAGTCATTTCATTGGCCAATTTCTGGTGGCCTGTCATTGTAACACATTGTATGTCATTTTGGGTTAAATAAATCAAAATAAATTATTCAAACTAAATATAAAATGGAATGAGTAAAAGACATGTCTTGTTTAATGTGTGTTCTAATTTAATTGACCAAGTTAAAATATAGCTAGGGTTGTCACATTTCATGCTGAAAAATTAAGTATTCTGAATAATTATGTATTGTAAAGAATTATGCGTACTAATGAATGCCAAAATTAAAGACAAATAAATCAATAATTAAACAATAAAATGTGTCCCAAATTTTTCAAAATGGGAAATTAAAACATGAATTATAAAACCTGAACATTAAAAATATAAAAAATTATATTTCACAATAAATTTTAATTACATCTATCTGTCAGTCTGGCCCATAAACGTAAGTGGGCGGGACTAACGCTGATCTAGTCTGTGTCTTTTCCAACATCACAGGTTCAGCATTCCCTACGGTCCTACGGTCTTCTGGTCCTAAAACATAACTTAAACAATGGTCTCAAGAAAGTATTACGATTCATACTTAAAACTTGAAACACATAATTACTAGAACATCACAGAAAACATTCACTGGCAACCATTGCAATTAACTTTAAACTCATTTTCTGTAATGCTTTAAAGATTTGAGTCCCACGACTCATGCCTTAACATTTGCAGTTGGGGGCATCTAGGAAGCCATTAATGTTTTGTACCGACTCTCCACCCGCCATAAAAAGATTCATCCTGACCCAATTTCTGACGAAATCACGCATTTTTATACTAAATGTGGCCAGCATGATCATTACAATCATTACATCAAAAACCACACAATTTAAAGATGCCAGTTCTGTATTTTAAGGGACATATCACAATCCCTGTAACCAGTACTGTTTAAATTCACACGATTCAGCTTAATGAACCAGATTTTCCTCTGAGCAGTAGAAGCGGGAGACACAGATTGCAGGGCCATTTGTTGGCAGTTTACTTGCCTTCCAAGAACAACAAACGGGCCGCAGTGGCACTTTATCAGAAAGCTGCGGCGGAGTCTTTTTGAAGTGAAGCAAATCTTGGCGTCTTTATTGATGGGTAGTCCGGGGGTCAGTGGGGCCCGAGCGATCCCCTTCAACAGAGGCCCTTATCTCCATTCTCTAATGAGCTCGCCCACCAGTGGGCTCCAGCGACTCCCAGCATGCCGTTCGGCGAGTGAGGAGCAGGAGGCCCGGGCTCCCTGAAGTGACCCGAGGATGTTGTTCAATCCTGCTGCTTTTAATTATTTATTTATTGGGGGTTTTTTTATGGGATGGGGGAGTTGGAGATGGCTCTGACCCCCTCTGGCCACATTTCTTTTAATCTTGGTCTCCTGTCCTTCTCCCTCCCTTGCTCTCTTTATCTCCTTTTTCCTTCTCCACACTTGCACACATGTTGCCAGACAAAGCTGCCAAACACAAAGAGAGATGTTGGGGAGCTCTGGCACTGAGCAGTCTGGCCTGGTGTTTCCCAGCGGCGGTAGGAGGCAAGGAGTTAAGATAGAGCAAAAAAAAAAAGAGTGACCGAGAGAAAGAAGGAAATAAAACTAATCCTACAATGTCTCTCTGCTGGAAAATCACCCATGAATTGTATTGCTTTGTTGGAGACCAAACAGACCAAACAAACAGGCCAAACAAGCAGCTTCATACCAAATGAATCGCCTCTACAAGATCAGGCTAGATCAGCGATAGTCTTGCCCACTTAATAATGTTTTTTTTTTTTCAGTTTTTATAATTCCGGTCATATTGAAGTAATTCATTATATTTTGATTTTTCATTTTAAATACATTTTTAAAATGATTGATGTATTTACCTATTAGAAAAATAAATTATCATAGCTCTACAGAAGCATGGTGGATGGTGGTGAAGCATCCCAACCACCATGTGTCACAACAGTGGTGGTAAATCATAAGTTAAACAATGGTCTCGAGAAAGTACTAAAATTCACACTGATATTTGAAAACCCTGGTGCTTCACAGCGGCGGTAGGAGGCAAGGAGTGAGGATGGGGAAGAAAAAAAAAGTCAAAGAGAGTGACAGAGTGAAATGAAGAAAGAAATAAAACTAAACCCCTAAATCAAGGGGTTACATTCACCGTGGACCTTAAAGTGCTCAGCCTCTAGCCAAGGGGGACCATCAGCTTCATCAGCTCTGCCACTTCAAATCCAGAACCCTCATGAACTTTTGTACTCGGTGGTGATTGGAAGACGTGTATGCACACACACACACACACACACACACATTTGGCTGTGCACAGCTAGAAAAAAGGCAGGAAAAGATATTCTCAGCAAACAGTTAGCGGTCACCCTGACCTACACTGCACTTACAATCGGCATGGCCTCAATGTCCTCAAAGCCTTTCCCTTCATGCCAGTGTAGGGAGAACACATTGCGCACAAATGCTCCATAACTGGTGGCTTGTGCATGCGTTGAATGCAAACACAGTCCTTTCATGGAGAAAAGAATATGTGCCCAGTCCTGTTGGATAAGCATTCAACTGCTACAGATGGAACCCCCACCACCCCCGGCCAAAAAAGGGACTTCCTGTCTTCCTTGGGTTGCACTGTGGGAACATAATCTAATCCTGCACCATTGATTTATGCTCGAATGTCCCACAGTCATTACGGTAATTGCATGATCACTTTATAACATCCTCCCATGGTGACTGTGCTAACTTGGCACACACACACACAGACTCACACACCATGCAACTTGAGTCCCATAAACCTATTACTGTTGGAAGCCCAGTCAGAAATATCACCTTCCAGACACAACAAATTGATTCCCCAGGATTTCTGAACGACTCTGAATCCCTTTCAGTCCACAGTTTGATCGACGAGAGTCCACCCCCACATGCGCTATCGATCAGCAGCCAACGGGTGCAACCTTGAAATTCCTCTAGTCCACCCGTTGTTGGAGTGAGATCATCCCTGGTATTGCATCACCGGTTGGGGGAACTCACCGGGCCTTCAATTTCCTCCCACGGTTGGCCTTGAACCGGCCGTACCTTGGAGAGCAGCTGCCTCTAAAGTAAATCCGTACACTCTCATCTCATTTGACGGATGCTCACGCTGCTTGGCAATCTCATTATTGATTGAGAGGTGGACGGAGATCCGGAAGTGCATCTGATTACTTGCAAGCACGACTGTGACTGTAGGACTGCCAACACCTCATCATTAACACAACAGCAGCCACTTACCCTCCAGTTTGGAGCTTTGGTGGGGAAGACAGGCACTCGACAAGCGAGCAGCGGACACCAGAACGGTGCTTTAGATCTTCCATCATCCTCCATGCACAGCCAGCCAGATGTGTTCTCTTCCCCTGCAAACAAAGGGAAGGGTTTTGTTTTAAATGTTAACCTTCTGCTTGTAAATGGTCATATTATTTGATTCCTGCCCTTGATTCCAGAACCTGTTCTGACCAATATTGCAACAAATTTCACCACGAAATGTAGACTAACAAAAAAAATTCATAGCCATATAGTCACAGACTAGTAATAAAAAAAAAAACAGTGAATGGATGGCTATGCATGATTCACTCATAATGTGTGAATTTGTGAAGCACAGCAGCACCCAATGGTTCCTCGATGTCAAAACCTGCAATACAGATGGTGATGTTTTGCTGATTATCTTATTAGTTTGCTGTTAAATATGCTTTAATTGGCTCTGAGGGTAAATGGGACACATACAGATGGGTGACGAATTGCAACAGTTGAGTGAGAAACTCATTTGAGGGAGACGTTTTTGGATACTTGCATTGCCACCATCATCAAAACATCAAATGACGACATGACTTCTGGAAGACAGCGTTCGTTACCACCATTTTTCCACTTTATAATTATGCTATATTTATATCAGTGTCTTTGTGATAGCAAAGCTCTGTTTATTTGCTGGGTGCAAAAAAGTGCTACATGGCACAGCTGTAGCAGTACAGGAAAAACATCCAACCAAGCTGCTTATTTAAGCAGACAGAGGCCTTTGGCTGCAACCAAGCCCCCAGCCAGGGACAGAATAGAAGGAGTGATTCTGTCTAACGCACCGCTGGAGTAGTTATTAAGTCAGGGGTAATGAGCCTTCCGGAGTCTCGGTGAGGCAACGGGGGGGCAACTGCAGTACGAAAAAAAAAAAAAAACCTTTGGATTTCAATTAATGGAGGTAGGTGAAACTCAGCTGGCGTGGAGATCCCAAGGCTTCAATCTTTGCCAGATGACAGGTGTTACCATTGGCCAAGCACAACACTCATCTACCAGCCTCCCAGCATTCAGGCACATCAGTAATTACCCATCATGGCCAACAAAATTGTTATTGTGCGTTCAGTTGGACAGCTTGTATAAATTTACTCCCCGTGTCTTTCGCATGCATCAAACCCGCAATAAGACTCAGTCAGAATACCGGGTGCTTCAGTGTGTTCAGCCCACTTATCCAATAAGTACAAACCGGTTTCTGGTAGAGAACGATGTTTGTTTCTGTTCTGCCTTTACAATTAAGGTGGGAGGGCAAGAGATTTAAGGGCCAATTAGTTGAGCTTAGAACCCAAGTTCTGTTACATTTCAGATGGAATTCGTTTAAGAGGACGCAAGGGGACAGAAGCAATTTGGGACAATACATCTGGATGCTGCTGAGCATAATGGTTTACTCTCCTGAGAAGTTAGCCCTTTCGTTTAAATTTGCCATTGCTTTAGAAAGACACAATGTTCTAGGGATCACACTGATCCTCTATAAACAGCAAATGATTGTGAAAGTCATATTATTAATTTAATGTTAACATAACATATAACTATGTGAATGCTATATACTAATATCAATGTGTAAATGTATATTTACAGCATCATTTATCACATAAATTATAAGCAGCATTTTTCAGTATATATATAAATACATATGTACACACGTATGTGTGTGTGTATATGTATGTTAATTTTTGAAACTGTGTTCATCATGGAAGCTGAGCACTTCAGGTTGTTCAGAATTAATGCACATTAGACTCTCAGCAGCAGGTCACTGTTCTACTTTAGTCCACGGCTACAGACCAAAAGCTCATCAACAAAACTGGAGTTTCTGCTGTAAGATAACGCTTTTAAAGAGCTAAAAATTTCTAAAGACTCATGAGCTCATTTTGCCAGACTCTGAAGTGATGATGACATGTTCTTTTAAAAGATTATAAATGTTGTTAAAGGAGGGGAAAAGAACACAGTTTGTGAGATTTGTGAGATTGTGTCTTTGTGAGATTGGTCATCATTAATGATAGATACCCACTTTAAGCATTTCTGTACCCAGTCTTCTGGACCTGGATTTCAGTGTTTTATTAGAACATGTAAACCAATTGACCTCCCCTGCTAGGTCTAGACCTCACTTTCATGGTAAATACAATAAAGTTGCTATGGTTGCACATTACCAAATGCTAGAGATTAAATGAAAATAGCCAGGTAATTCAATAGGCTTTTTGCAAAGTGAAAAGAAATTAACAGAACTGTTATAAGGTCTGTCAGAGGTCCATGCAGATCAGTGATTTCAGCTAATTAATCAATTATCCTAACTATCCGGTGGTTTGGGGGTCTTGGGGCTGTTCTTCGGGTCAGTGGAAGTGTGTGTTTTTGCAGCTCCAACCGCAGGGTATTATTCAATTTCTGGGAAAGACTCCGTTCTTGGTTTAGCAACTAGAAAACAAAAAAAAGGAGCTTGCATCGGTGCTGACCTTCAGCTTTTGAAGAGTATTAATGATGACAAATAATTCCACTTGCCCTAGCCTGACCAAACCGAGACACACAATGCAGCCGCAGCAGGCTGAATGATCTGGTAATAAGAGACGGGCGAGCCCCTCCGCACCGCTAATGACTCCGGAATGATCCATTCTGCCCGCACGCTCCCTTCCGACCTCACCTCCAGATCTGGAGCGGTGAGGCGGCTCGATGCGGCCAAAGAACATCGCGATCCCACATCACAACAACCACCCACCCAGCCCTGCCGCCTTTCACCCCTCGCCCTCATTAATAATGCAGCCACCATCGCTGGGCCTAATGTTGCCTCATAAATGGAAGCCGCTTAGCAGAGGATAAGCAAACAAGACTGAGTCCTGTCTGGAAGTTTTCGATTAGAGTTTGAAGTACAAACACCGATAAGGGATAAGAGCAGAAGCAGAGTTAATGAAGAGAGCCAGAGGGGAGGTGTTGTGGGAAGGTTTAGTTTTCCAGGTAACTGGCCATATATAATTAAACAGAGCTCTGAATCAGACCTGCGCTGAATCATAATTGACTAATGAATACGTACTCTGTCACAGGTCATTAGCAGAGCAGCAAAGTTTTTGAAGAATGATATAACCAGGCATTTTAAAAATGTTTCATTTTAAATTAAAATATAGGATAGTTAAATATATACTTGCCTTCATGCACCATAACCACTCAGTCCACATTATCTTAAGGGTGGGGCATCAGAAAACCACAAACCATTCTTCCAGACATTCACCAACATTGCCAATTTAGTCACCATTGGGCAGGCCATGGTGGAACCCCCATGGGAGGAAACCCGGAGAACCCAGAGAAAACCCGCACCAACAGGAAGAGAGCGTTGTCTCCTTTCAGGATATCTTAGGGTCTAAGCTCTAGGGTTAATTCACTAGCCTCAAAAAACACAGCATATTCTGTTTATTTATTGTAAATATCTTACAAACTGAAACTTTCAAATGAGTTGTGGTAGAAACACAGGGTGGTAGTAGACACTTGCCTATGAACCAGAAGACCCTGGTTCAAATCCCACTTACTACCGTTGTGTCCCTGAGCAAGACACTTAACCCTAAGTTGCTCCAGGGGGACTGTCCCTGTAACTACTAATTGTAAGTCGCTCTGGAAAAGGGCGTCTGATAAATTCCATAAATGTAAATGTAGAAACACAAATACCATGGGTGTTTCACTGCACAGACTAAACCCACATAATTGCATTCATCAATATCTATGGGTAAACGATGGTAAATTAGCAATATTACATCTGTGGCAGAATTACTGTGAGATATTATCACTGGAGTGCTAATGTACTGAAATCTGTCTTTTGGGCTTGTGCCCAGCATGCCATGGCCAGATTTGTGCAATATAGCACTCCCTCTCTATTATTATTGCTTAATGATAACCGCTGCAGTGAATTACTTTATGCTTTGCGGTCTCTCATCGTCCTTTCAGAGTCCCGCAACTACCCATCAGCAGTTTTTAAAAAAGGCAAGGGAGGAAGCAAAACTCTCCGAACATCCTCCTACCACATTCCTACCACAGGGAAGCTTTAAAAAAAGGCCAGGTTACTCGTGAGGTTATATTCAGTAACCCAAGTTGAATTTTATTAATGTCCTCTGACTGGTTACAAGGCAGATAAAGGCCATCAAGCGTGCACGGTTTATTTTGCCGGACGTCTGCAGAGCAGCACTGCCTCGTTGACAAAGTGCGGGTGCATTAGGCGGCTGCGAAAAGAGTCCCAGCTGTTCCTCCGTGCACTCGGCTCCGGAGTCTGCAGCCTTTCAGCAGAGATAATGTTATGTGCCATAACTTAACCACGCATTACATCGTCCTTGGGGTCCATATATAAGAATTAGCTGCCAAACGCGGCACAGAACTATTAACACACTTGCTTCCCCCCTTTGTCAGATTGTAATGGCCTTTTAATACCCTCCAAATTCATAAATGAACACATCTATCAAAAGCGGCGTGGCACACTGGCTGGTGGTGGAACCAACTGGTTGCATTCATCAAACACTAAAAGGCCGTCTGACCTGTTAGCGGCAATCGTCTACGAAGCCCGGTGCACGGGCTGGACGGACGGTTGGTCCGTCAGCGGAGTGCACGTGATTCGTTAATTAACACCTGCTAACTCAGGAAAGGCGCGAGCGTTCCGCTTTGTTCCCTCCTGGTAGAAAATCACACTGTGCCAGGCACATGCGGCGCTGGACTCAGCAGATCAGCGGAAACTGCTGGATCTTTAAAAAAAAAAAACTTTTTTTTTTTTGGTGTGCCAATGATTAATTGCAGGGTAGAGCGAGTTTATAACCTCGGTGACAAAAGCTGTGCGGATATAAGACTAATTAACCTGCCGCTTGCCATTGACGCGCTGAAGGGATCGATACGGGTCTTTTTTTTTTTTTATCCCGATGTTTGCTTATCATATAGACACAGCTGAGATTTGTGTACAGATAATCTTCCCTTTCCGGAAGTGGTGCCTCAGCTGCTTTGGTATGCCGTCTGCATTGGACCAATGTTAAATTGAACATGGAGAAGGAGCGATGGCACAGTGTGAAGCACATAAATGTTTGGAGTGGAAGAGTGTTTTGCCTCTGAGCCTCACCCGGAAAAGCTTCCCTTTTGTAATATCACGAACGTCCTCTTTCATGAAAGCTTAAACTGTATGTTTCTCCGAAACATGACCGTGGGCAGTGCTGGCCTAGCAGCGAACGCAGCGGACTTGTAGCCGAAGGCCTGTGGGTACAGTCCCCACACACCGTTCTATGGGCTGCCCACTGATCACGAATGGTGACAAATTTTGCTGTGTGCACAGTCGGCTGCGCCGTGTATCCCAATGACAGCGGAAACTTGCCGCTCTCGAGCCTCGCAGATGCACGACTTCTTTATCTCCCTCTCTCTCTCTTTCTTTTTTCAATTTTCATCCTGCCGGCTCCCGTGCAAAAAGGCCCATCCCTCCTAAGCCCTCTCTGGCTTATTCTCATTCTTCCAGCTCTGAATAAGTGTCCCGTAGTGGCATCTTGGTATCTTGAGTGAACTCGAACACTTACGGCCGCATTACTCCAACGTTTCCCGGTGGGTTGCAGCTTCGACGTTGAGATCTCAATTAATTCCCTTAAATTTTGAGGATTTTTTTCAGATGCCTAATTAGGGGTCCTGCTCTAAGCCTTGAACAAAATGGACCCCGCAGCTCCGATTCCAGCCATTCCTTTCAAAGGCAGCAACACATGAGCACATAATGCATGACATTCGCAGAGAGCTTGTTTAATGAGAGCGGAGTTACTGTATCCAATCGCCTTCATGTACTATAAAGCTTTTGGCTCTTGTCCTCATTAAAAATGCCAAATGCCTCAGTGCTTTTCCAAACCGGCAAGTCTTTACCTTGAACGGGCCGAGTACACACAGAGCTACCAGAGGGGGCGGAGTGTGCTCGCAGCAAAGCAGGTAGCTCATTAACAAAATCATTACGCGTGGAAAAAGGGGGCCGGAGGGAGACTCGGACGTGGCGCGCTCAGCCATGCACCTTGGATGAAGGGGGGCGCAGAAAAAAAAAAAAAAACGTTTCCTCTGTTCCCCTTTTCATTCATCATCTGGCAAAGCTGGGGAACGGCCATTCGGGGATCCCCTCTGGTACCTTGGTGCACGCAAGTAAAGTGGCTCGGCAAACACCTCGAGAGGGCTTCCTGCGGCCATATCGGCGCCGATCTGCAGCGAGCGGGCGGGAAAGCTTAGCGACAGCAGGCCACCCGTGAAATTATATCAACATCTCCCTTCTTGTAATTACATTGAGCTAAATGGGAAAGGCAAAGTGTGGGCGTAATGCAATTAACGTGTAATTGACATCTTGGCCAGGTTGGTTCACAACCGCTTGAGCTCCCGCTCCTCGAGGAACTTCACGCCGTCCTCGGGTGTACGTTAGGGCTGTAACGATGCGCTCCACTTTCCATTCGATACGAGTCTAGCTTTTAAATTCCCGGTAATGATTTCTCGAATTCTACAGCTACAGACTCATTTTGACTGAAAATGGAGCTTTATTTATTTACAGTGGAATTTTTAGATTACCTGCTATTTTTTCACACTGCTGTGAGTGTCATAGCGGTCGTATCCCATGCGGCTTTTTACCGTAACACGTTTTTCACATGTATAACAATCTTTATTCACGGTGTATACAGTGTAGGATGGAAATGAACCATGGCAATATTACTCATTTCATAAAGTTTGACGGAAAGACGGCGGGGTAAAGACGAGTCGCGTGCAAGCGGCGTAAGCATATTAATCTCTCGTTAATCTTTCCCTCCCTCCCTCCCCGCAACACACAAGCACAAGGCCAGGTCTGCAGAGTGAGGCCCAAACACGGTGAGGCCCAAAGCGGGCCAGGGGTGGCCTAGCGGTTAAGGAAGCAACCCCGTAATCAGAAGGTTGTCGGTTCGAATCCCGATTCGCCAAGGCGCCACTGAGGTGCCACTGAGCAAAGTAACGTCCCCACACACTGCTCCCCGGGCGCCTGTCATGGCTGCCCACTGCTCACTCAGGGTGATGGTTCAAAGCAGAGAACACATTTTGTTGTCACCGTGTGCTGTGTATGACAATGACAGTCACTTCACTTCACTTTAGGCAAGATGTGGTGCACATTGACACTTGACAAGGAAACATTGGTAACAACTGGGCAGTCCGCATGTCCAAAATGCCGAATTTCTACTCTCACGTTCTGACAAGCTCTTCAAAATGTTTGCCATTCTCACTCGGGCGCAGCTTGCTGTCTTCTCGGGGATTTGCTCCAGCTACCCTGCCAGCATCCACTTAGACCCAAGCCCAGATTGTTATTTGCTCATCACCACAAAAACAGTTCCAGAAACTAGAGCCTGCGTTGAGATCCGCGTTAAGAGGCCTGCTGTTGACGCGCATGCTGCAGATTTCCGGCCGACCGGCGGGCCTTTGCTGCAAAACAAAAGAATTACACGAGCATTTGTTCGTGGCAGCAGGAGGTGTATTGGATGGGGGCGGAGCACTGGAGATGCATCAAACACGTTTTTTTTTTTCTTTTCACTGCCCTCGTTACAAGGATTCGAAAGCCCGTCTGCTAAAACGCTTCGACCACGCTTGAATCACGTTTTTGGATGAGTGACTTCTTTTGTGCCATGTATAATGTATTCAGAAGAGCCAACGTCCCCCCCCACACCATCCCCACATGATGCGTCCTACACGCAACAACGGCCACCATACGGTGAGTTGCTCCGGTTCGCGTACCTCAGTTAACAGAAGAGAGGTCGTGTTTGGTTGAACCGAGAAGAAAACAACGCTCAGAAAGGAAAGAAAAAAAAAAAAACCTCCCAGATGCTTTTATGTTACAGAGGCATATTTTTCGTTATGGCCACGCATTGTGCTCCCAAGCATTGTGCTTCTGAGCCGTATTCGACTCACGTAACACTATTCTAACAGGCATCGCCTCCACAATGAAAGATCTGCTCCTGCGGTCTGGTCTTTTTCAACTCGCTCCACTCTCCCTGCCAGAGAGCTAATGTTCGACATCCTTCCCTTGCAAGTCAAACGGGTCCCTCGCGAAATGAAAAAAAATATATATATATAAAAATGCACCTGAAGAGGATCAAAATGCACTTTTACCGCTCGCATGCGCGCAACAACCCTGCCGGTTCCTCATCCGCCTCGCGGGCATTTTGTTTTGCCGTAATGTGGTCTAACATTTAACTGGGGTGCATGTCTGCGCTGCAGCTGTGTTATCCGGCGTCCAATTACGCGTTGCCGAAACGTCGCCATGCGCGGGGACGCTGGCTTGACGCAGTGGCCACGCTGTGAAAAGTGGCCGGTGGGGATTTTAGCGGCGCGGGGAGGGCGGGGACGAAACGGGGCCGCGAGGCAAGCTGCCTGCGCCGCAGGAGAGGAGGCGGCCGGGCCGCGGGGACCGGGAGAGGCCTCACGAGGGAGCGGGCGAGTTGCCAACGTGCTGTTTCCGCGCTCTTGACGTGAAAGGCGGCGGGGGGAAAGACGTGGTGCCGACTCCCCATCCCTCCCTCCCCGCAACACACAAGGCCAGGTCTGCAGAGTGCCCAAACGCGGTGAGGGCCAGCGCTGCAGCCATGAAATCGCGGCGCCTCCCCTGCTGGATATTATGAATGGCGGAGTGAATTATAGTCCTCGCAGTGATGGCGAGGCCCGATGTAGCGAGGGACAATTTCGGCCTAACTTTTAATGCTGAGGGGATGATTGCCTCACGGAAAACGGGAAGATTATACTGTAGCGCACGCATTGATTTGAAGGCCAAAAATAAAAAGCTCTCTTGTCTCTGTGATAAACAGAGGGGGGATAAACGCGTGGCTTCGCGGCTCCGAAGATGTAACAATAAGAGGCTAGTCACCGCCGCCCACGCAGCAACGGCGAGCTATTTTACCTGAGCGCCGCAGCGCTCCCTCTTTCTCATACCTGATTCAACCTGTCGACTGATCGCAGAACCCTTAATTAGCTGAATCCTTTTTTTTTTTTTTGCAACAATATCTGAAATAGCTGGGGCATGTAATGATCTCGGAATGATGCTCTATGCAACCCAGAGCCATGCAATTATGAGAAGTCATAATAACAGTCATAGAAAATTGCATTCGTTTAGCTAACCAAGGTTATATGTCATCCGATATAATCCAGATATACGTACAATTATGGAGTTCGAGAGCCTATCCCAGCAATTTACCGGCACAAGGCAGCAATAAACCCTCTACAGGGCGCCAGTGCTTCACAGTGTGAAAACACTCTCACTCACAAATACCAACAGAGGCTCATTTATTTACTTATTTGCACAGAGTAGTTCTTCCTTTAAATAGCTGTAATATCCCTTGTGACTGTGTGAGTCCACCATTGCTGTGATGTTCGCCGTGTTATAATTGCAGGTTCAACACCATATATTGTGTTGCCTTGGTGTTGACCTTTACATCCAGTACAATATGACCGCTCTATAAAAAGACTACCATGGCAGTGAACTATGTTTTGGTTCAAAATGAGCAGATATAAGCTTCAAAGTAAGGGCGAGACGCCTTTGACTTCTGAGATGTCACTTATTCGGCAGTAACTGCCTCAGCAAAAAGGTGTCCTCGGTGAATGCACCTTATTATCTGCTGGTCAGAGAGTCTGGCCCCACGGCGGGTCCATCAGGTTGAGGGAAGTACTCACTCTGTGCTATCTTGGCCAGGTGGAGCCGGTTGACCCAGGAGATCTTGCTGAGGGGGCTGGGAGTGTTAAATACCACCATGAAGCTCACTGGGCGGCCAGACCTGCAGAGAAACACAGATATCACTGGAATTAATGCAAAACTAAGCGCTGGGAGGCCGCTCACCCTGTGGGTGGTGTTCTGAAGTGACCATTACCACTGACTAGACATACAGAGGCATCCAGAGAGAATTCTAATTTAATATATTATTGCATGTAAGATGTATGAAAACAATGTAAAGCAATTTCTCCAGAAAGACCAGAATGAGAGAATAATCGGGCAGTGGTGGCCTAGCGGTTAAGGAAGCGGCCCTGTAATCAGAAGGTTGCTGGTTCGAATCCCGATCCGCCAAGGTGCCACTGAGGTGCCACTGAGCAAAGCACCGTCCCCACACACTGCTCCCCGGGCGCCTGTCATGACTGCCCACTGCTCACTCAGGGTGATGGGTTAAATGCAGAGGACAAATTTCACTGTGTGTGCTGTGCTGCTGTGTATCACATGTGACAATCACTTCACTAAAGAAAAAAAAAAAGCCATTTTGGGTCACTACCATTATACAAGAATACAATGGTCATCCCTCCTTCAAATGACCGTTCCTTCTTGGCACCTGGTGACAGACCTGGTTTGAGAGGGGAAGGACACAGTAAAGTAATTTACCTCTGTTTTTTTTTTAAAAGACCATTTAAGACTACAGTTATTGCCACTAGGGGGCAGGTTACCTGATTCCTGTTTGTTTAGCCTGCAGGACGTTTACTGAGAGGAAATGTGATCGAATGCAGCTGTCTGTGGAGTCATGTCCACAGTATTGCCCATGGCATTGCCCATGGCATTGACCCTGATCTCCATTAAGGGGGAGATCTGGCCTGGCATGGCATGGGGAACACGACAATGTCATGGCCATCAAAATCAACAGAAAATCCTTGCACAGATTAAAAAATGAGCACCATTAGTGATCCGGAACATTCTGTCATGCAGGCAAATGGTGCCTGACAGTGATAACTCCCCAACTGTGTGTGGGCACCATTGGCAAGGGCATAATATACATCTGACATGAGTAATTGAAGGATGTGGGGGTTCAAGTGACCTCCAGATCTACCTCTGTGAATTAGCAGAGGAGAAAACAGTCAGCCTCCACGAATCTGTTAGGCGGTGGGCCTAGCAACCAGCCTGTAATAAAAAAAACTCTATCGATGCCACAAAAAGAGCTCTCACCGCATTAGGCACATGGCGGGGGCAAGCCATTTGCATTCAGACATCATTAATGGGTAATTGACTGGATCAGTGTGCTGCAGATAGTGTCACACCAACATAGTGCATGCTCTGCATTAGTTCCCACCTAGAGGGTGCAATAGCATAGAATGAGAGGCGGATTTATATATGTTTGCAGCACTTTTCAAGAGGCAGGAAGGCAGGAGACTTCTGTTCATGCATGGAAATGATCTCTTTTCACTGATGATTTGCTGAAGACATTTCTGGACAGATAACAAGAGAAAATAAATTAATTTTTTGTGAACAATTCTCCATATTCCCCCCACTTGTTGACTGCAGTGCTCAGTAGTGAAAGTGAAAGTGAAGTGATTGTCATTGTGATACACAGCACTGCACACGGTGACACAACGAAATGTGTCCTCTGTTTTTAACCATTACCCTTGGTGAACAGTGGGCAGCCATGACAGGCGCCCGAGGAGCAGTGTGTGGGGATGGTGCTTTGCTCAGTGGCACCTCAGTGACACCTTGGCAGTTCGGGATCCGAACGGGCAACCTTCCGATAACGGGTCTGTTCTCCTTACCCGCTAGGGCACCACTGCCCAAGGCTCAGGACACATATGTTGAGAATCAGGTTGAAAGGCAGGGGCACGTTCACTCTGCCCCATGGGTCCAGACAAAGCAGGCAGCATGGTCCACCTGATTAATGAGCGGTGGTCAGCGGCAGGGTGTATGAGTGTGTGACAGTAATGAGGAAGGGCAATTATGGAAATCATATTGAAGAAAGTCCAAATATACAAAGACTAAAGGACAAATCTTTTAGAGTAATAACTATTATCTTGAGTGTCTGGACATTAGGGGTGTTAAAATGAATCATATAATCGATGCATTGAGATGCAGACGTGGACGATTCTGCATCAATGCAGTGCAGAACATAATCAATAATATCATGATGACGTGGAATTCAATTTCAGCCTGATCTGGGAACAGCGCCACTCTGGGTAGGAGTTTTACGCTGCACGTATTTTCACGTGACCAATTTGGACATTACACGTACCAAATATTACTGCTTTTATGTAATACAAAATGAAATAAAACAAGGACCTCGGTTCCTCTGCTTGGTGGGGATGTCGATCTGCATCAGGACCGGGGCAGACGATTAACTCCGCCCACAACATAGTGCCATGTGCATTTAAAGGAGAACAACCAGTTACAACTGTTACAAGGTGAGTGCGGACGTAACAAGTTTTTCTGCTCTGGAGCAAATCAGAGCGTCCACACAGGCGCACGAGACCATAACTCTGGTATCTGGAAACATCATGTGACCATGTAGAAAATGGCTGGGATGCATCGCGATGCATCGATTTCGAGGCACTGCTAATCGTAATCGAATCGTGAGACCAGTGAAAGTTCACACCTCTACTGGACATAGATCAAAATGGATAAAGATTAAGCTGGTTTTTAGCAAACTTTCAGTAACATTGCAATAACTGGATTTTTAACATTCATTTACAGGACATAAATGCAGGATATCACTACTGATCTATTACAGATTTGTCTTGTCTTACATAAGCACAGTCATACCTTGGACCTTGTTATTTAACATGGCCTTAGATAGCAGTGCTATGTTCAATCACTTTTTCCTTTTCTCCAGATTAAGGTCACTAAATGTTCTTGCTGGTTCCAAGTTTTCATGCTTTCACTGCTGGCCTTGAACAAGAATAATCTTGTGATTATCTAGCTCTAGCTCCAGATCCAATACATAGTTTGAACAGGTAAAAAAATACAATTTAATAAAATCAACTGTGGAGACCTCAGGAAGGGTGCTCCTGGGGGTGCAGAATAAAGAGTATGCAGAACATGAAATAAATTCCTCAACTGAATAAATACAATGGCTTCCTAGAACATTATAATTAAAAAAAGACAAACCGTAGCTTCTGGTCCATATTGTCTACCCATTACTACATTTTCTACTGATTTAACAACTTCAGTGTCTGTTTACTTAATTGGTACTTCTCAAAGTGTAATATTGTACCATGAAGCAAAAACTGCTTATATTTGGTGTCCCTCAAGACATATTCTCACTCTCCATATGCTCTCACGCTGACAATATTCAGTTAATCATCAATCTGCTTTTGGGTCACGGCAGCTAGAGCACGTCACAGGCCACTGGGACCCCTTTTCGAGTCACCATTTTGGAAACGCGAGGCATTGTGCCGCCATACTGCCAAATATGACCTCCCACAACGTTCTACATCTGAAGGACAAATCAGAGTCTGGTAATTAGGTATGAAGAGCAGACAACATAATTTAGTGGAACACCTAGATTCCCCTGGAGGAAAAAAGTTAGTCAGTTATTTTAATTTTGCGTGACAGCAATGACGACAAAATGACGGCATGTAATCACCTCAATATAATCAGTGCATCCTGGGACATGTTTCCCACAGATGTCATTGGGGGGAAAACATATATGCTCTTGTTTTAAAGCTGTAAGAGCAATGTTGGGTGCTGCAGTGAACGCTGTGCTTCTGCTGGCTGTACAAAGTGAAGATAAATGTAATACACGCATAGAACTCTGATTAAGCTGTCATTTTCCTTCCAATCAGTGTGGAAATACGGTGTATCCTGACCTTCAAAGCGTTCTGGCAGCTCATCAGTATTCTTAATCTGTGAACATTCTAAATGTTCATCATAGTCAGGAGACATTTTGGCAACTTGTTTTGTGATGAATCTGGTGCAAAAATATGCAATGCACTTTTATGGAACAGTTTTAGTCACTGTTTTATCACATTATCAAAAACTGAAGCTGATATAACAGGAACAGGGTGAGTTATTGGAAGGTTGATGGTTTGAACCTATTATACAAGAATACAATGGTCATCCCTCCCCAACATGACCATTCCTTCTTGGCATTTGGTGACAGACCTGGTTTGAGAGGAGAAGGACACGGTGAGGTGATTTACCACTGTTTTTGTTAATTGTCCATTTAAGACTACAATTATGACCACTAGGGGGCAGGTTACCTGATCCCTGTTTGTTTAGCCTGCAGGACATTTACAGAGAGGAAATGTGATCAAATGCAGCTGTCTGTGGAGTCACGCCCACGGCATTGCCCAGGGCATTGACCCTGATCTCCATTAATGGGGAGATCTGGCCTGGCCTGGCATGGCACGTGGAACATAGAACGACAGTGTCATGGCAGAAAACAGAAAACCTTTGCACATATTAAAAAATCGGCACCGTTAGTGTTCAGGAACATTCTGTCATGCAGGCAAACGGTGGCTGAGCCCGAGACACCAATGGCCCCTTGTGCAAGGTACCGACCCCACACACTGCTCCCGGGGCCTACTGCTCACCTACTGGTGATGGTTAAAAAGAGTACACATTTTGTTGCTGTGCTTCACAATGACCATCACTTCACTTTTTCTTTCTTAAGTAGTGTCTGATGCAGTGTCTGATGCTGCTGAGCAGTATAAAGACTAGTAGTAGCACAACTAGCAGTAACAATAAATGTGAAACTGTGGTGACACTATCACTGACTTCATAGGCAGGCAGCATATTTCAATTAGCCACAGATCAGACTGTGCCGCTGGAAGATGGGGCGTCGCAGGACCATGCTTTTGTTTTGCATAGCGGCCGTCTGCAAGAAGAAATGTGACATTCCTGTGCCTTTGTTGTGCATGAAGATTCAACACCTCTGTTTTACATGCCTTTTGTCGGACGGCAGTGTGACATTTGCCTGCCCCGAGCCAAACGTGTGAGGTGTTGACCGTCGGGACCACCTACCCTCTTTGTCTTGCCCAGACGGGAGGCCCCCGAGCCAAACGTGTGAGGTGTCGGCTGTCAGGACCACCCACTCTCTTTGTCTTCCCCTGATGTCACACGGGGGCGTGACATCAGAAACAACCGGTTCTGATTGGTCTATGACAATTTCTTGTAGGCCAGGGGCACAAAGGTCTGTTCACATGTGGGGAAGGGGATTTTCCAGTTTTTGAGCCTGCTCTATCATCTCATTTTTCTCATTGCTCCTTCTCTCTTTCTCTCTACTCTTTCCTCTTATTTTGTACCTTTTTACATACAATATTCACATGTGACTGCAATAATTATTTACTGGTGTTAATAAATTAGAAACTGTTCATTTTTTAACCTCTATTGTGCCATGCCTCTTTCTGCCAGGTAACATCAAGTTGGAGTGGTTTGAATACAGTGCTTTTGTGTGGAAGGAGAAAGAGTTTTTTTTACACTCTGCTCTCTCACCCCACCACACGCTTTTTACACCGCAGACGTTCCAAAGTCAAGCACATTATTGTGTCAGATGCCTGTTTCTCACGGACCATGCATTAAACTGCTACCTTCCCAAAAGGCTTTATTCAGGACAACGTGTGCACCCCATGTCTGTTTGCTCACCCATACGGTTTTGACAGAAATTGTTAACACACCGCTGGGAGTTAAAGGGACTGGCACCAGGTGTTAATTATGCACCGCTCTGAGCGTCTGCGGCTGTCGTGGCCCCGGTTGAGATTCCCTGCACGTCATATTGCTGCTCTGGTTCAGGCTCCTGGTTCTCCCCGCAGTGCAGGACGTGCTGTGTCTGTGTGTGTGTGTGTGTGTGTGTGTGTGTGTGTGTTCATGTGCCAGTCCGCCCCTGCTCTCTTCGCCACAATCTGCCACCATGACTCAGCAGGCTGCATGAGATCTGCTCAGGCACCCACCGAGCCACCTGCCAGTGCAAAGACCACCCCAAAGGCCTGTGGTTCATCCAGTCAGTCGCCGGAGAAGGTCGGACTCAATTAATGTGAAATCACAGGCACTGCGGAGTCCTGGCAAACTATAAAAAGAAACAGCAGACCATTTGTCTCTGTATCACAGTCTCTCAGCAATGCCAGTGTGCATGTCTCCTGAAGCCTGAGGTGTCAAAAGTTACGTATCGAAAGTGACGTGATTGTCATTGTGAAACACTGCAGCACAGCACATGGTGATACAACGAAATGTGTCCTCTGTATTTGACGACTCATCACCCTTGGTGAGCAGTGAGCAGCCATGTCAGGCGCCCGGGGAGCAGTGTGTGGGGACGGTGCTTTCCTCAGTGGCACCTTGGTGGTTCAGAATTGGACCTTCCGGGTCCACTACCGTATTTGCTGGGTTAACCACTGCTCCTTTACATACAAATCCCCACATCCACATGAAGAAGAAAAAAGAAAAAAATATATAAATATATTTAAAGATGATTGCAGGAAAGTTATGAGTTATGGTCACCATGACTGAAACTGGGTGGAAGCATAATAAAATGATTTTGAAAAACATCCAGTAGTACTTAATGATACGGTAAGTTGTACAGTGCACCGAATGACCTGAGTTTATGATGGATGATTCAGGACAATTACCGGTGTTCCGGTCAGCATGACTGAAAATAAGTCAGAGTCGGTGCAGAATGGGCTATTTGTAAACTGGACTGAGAACATCAAGAAATCTACTTTTTCTTCCTACAATGTCACTAATTCACATCCTGAGAGCAGCACTACACATTAGTGGAGGAATCAGACTTTCGTGATGCATTAAATCAAAGTACAGTCAACATAATTAATGATGTGGCCTTTATATGTCAGAGCCACTACAGACATTAATGAATTCAGTCGGGGAAAAAGGAAAAAATATGAGATTGAGATTGTGTGTTTATGCATATTGTATCATTTTTTTATTGATGTACTGCTTCTTTTTGTTATTGATCTGCTCTCCTAAAGCCGTGTTCACAAATTCAGCCACACTCCAGCACCGACATAACACATAACTTAAAGACAACAGCAGTTTTCGATAAGCGTGGGCTCAAGTCTTACGTATTGTTCTTTGAAATTCCTCACAGAATGTCCTATGTAATCTCAGCAGAAGTCAGTTCTTTGCATCAAGGCTTTTCGGGTTAAAGATCAGTCCTGCACTGATGAAAAGTCTCTCTGAATAAGACTGACTCCACACAGCTGTGTTTCAGATTCTGCACCCTTCAATTCAGGCAATGTATCTAATGAGTGTAAAGGTTTGTTAAAATATTATAATATGCCCTCCCCTGTCCGCACCAACACGACTTCTTGCTTGGTGATCTGCTGACTGCTGAGTCAGAGTCACTGCACGAGTGGCTGCATGCTGCCGTGGGAGAAGAAGGGAGATTCAAAGAGGAAGAGACCCCTATTGCTGGTGCTGATCATGCCATCAGTGTGACAAGTGGGGCAGATCCAGGAAAGAATGGAATGCGGTTGAGGACATGACAGGGGTTTGATAGCTTCTCTATGATAGCTTCTCTTAGTAGAGGGATTGTTAATTTTGCAAACTGGACAATCCTTTGCAAGTTAGTGCTGCCTGTTCAGAAATTATTATATGTTTAAACTTCTAAGCTAACTGCAACAGCTTCAAATTTCATGCAACATGCAAGTCAATAGCAACGAAGAAATTGCAATAAGCCTTCTTTACAGACATGAAAACTATTTATTTCATAAAACTAATAAGTGCGGGCAAACGAGGCATCTACTATTTTGGAGAGTAGTGAATATTTAGGAACTAACATGCTTCTCAAGGCAGGGAAATGTGAAATTTGTAATTTCAATGAAATTTCTAATACAGATGGACATGGTTGTTTGGGTGATTAGGACCTTTCATAAATGATTTGTTTACCGCAATACCCTGTCATGCATTGTGTGGAAGTGGAAATTTTAATTTGCTCTCTATTGTGCTGGATGTATCAGTTTTTCCAGCTGTTTCTTTTTTTGTTAATAAAACCCACTTTAGTGCAAAATATTGAGCCTCACTCACTTTAAACCTGCCTGGCATGACAATAACCATCTTTATAAACTCATTTAAAGTAGAGAAGCCAAAGTTATAGTGTCTACCTGTCATGATCCGGTCCGAGATCGGGACCGGAGTTTCACTGTCATGTGTAATGTTCCCTAATCGTTTTCACCTGTGTCTAACATATAAAGCTGCCCTGTTCGTTTCTGTTCGCCGTCAGGTCTTTGATGTTATGTTCCAGGTTCACCAACGGCTCGGATGTCTCCCCTGTTCTGTGCTTCACCGTTAAACCCTGGTTTTCGTGATGTCATGTGATTGCGTCCTTCCTTCCTTGTCTTCTCATCACCTACTTGTCATCACTTCTGTTCACCTGCCTCGTCATGCCAGCATGGTTGTGACACTACCACACTGATAACCATCTTTGGACCAAGATGGCTATCAAACTAAACATGTAGATGATTTCTTACAAAGTGGCATGAACAAGACAGACCAGCCCTGGAGTGTTAATTGCCAAATGAAAAGGTGTGGTTTGTTGTCTTGGTCATGTAATGAGGGTGTATGAGTGTAGCCTTGTTGGTCAGTGGTGCAAAATGGAGATATCAGGGTCGACACAGTGTCAAAAAGTCAGTAAAATGGCTCTCACCTATTTTACGACAATAGTGAGAGGACCTATACAGCCTGCCTCACCTCTCCTGTCCTTCACCTTTCCATCACCCCCACCCTCCAATCCGTCGTCATCATCCTTCTATGCGCTCTATTGCTCTATCTTTGTTTTGCGCAGGCAGGCCCATTCAACTAGACCGACTACCTTTCTACACGGGGGCTTTAATTCTCTTCTCAGAGCCATACAGGCCACCACTGCCTCCTGTGTAAAGGGACACAGAACACACATCATCTTAATGTGGGCTATAAGTAATAAGACAATGGCGGCGCTACACAATGCACAGCGTGTGGGCCACATCTGCTTAGAAGGCGGCACTTGTCAATTATTCCCTGTGCCTGGCGCGAGGGAAACGAATCGGTGTGTGATCACTTAATGACTCATCCCCTCATTTCTATTAGGTCTGTAATTTGCAACTCGGCACTCAGCGGAAAAGGTCGGGCAAGAAAGAGCCGCTTTAACGCCGCCGGCTTGTAATGCCAGGTAATATGCTCGTCGGGGGTAAGCGAACGTAGTGTCAGGATATTTCATCATCATAACGCTGCCGCAGATGCAGTTTAGAGCGTTTGTCAGCCGCCATTATCTTCCTGCGCCTCACGGGTCGCTCTGTGTTAAGGATGAGGTCAAAAAGTGTGGGAATAGAGGCCTGCAGCAGCGCCGCGAAGCCTGATTAACCACCGTCTACAGGCCAGCAGTGGGAGCGCCACTCACTTGTCCGGCCTGCCAGGCACCTGCAGGCGAAGGCGGCATTTGTTGGCACTCTGGATCTGATCCTCTTTGATGCGGATGAGCCTCTGCAAGGCCAGGCACCAATCCTGCGCTACGGTGGTGTTCAGGTTCTGCAAAAAAAGGACACACAAACTCATATGTCAAATGCAAAAGGTTTGGTGCTGTATGATTTCATGACCAAAATGGGGTGGCGTCTTCCTTCATTTGGCTAGAGGAAACAAGACTGCTGCCCGCCTTGATTTGTGAATTGATGAGGCAGTAATGAGGTGAATGAGAGTGGCAGCACATGTCTGGGGTGCTGCTGTCCAGTGTGGAGAGCGACTGAGAGTGAGTCTGGTGCTATCAGAAGTGCAGAAGGGTTCTGATACTGATTCAACGCCCATGGAATGAAACTGGTTTGGTGTGTGGAGAACAGCTGAGTGTTACTGCGAGTTCCTTGTGTTCTGACTGCATGAAGAGAGGGCATTTGGAGACGGGGACCGGGCGCAAGTTGACTCAACATGCACTGAAGAACAGCAAGGGCCTTGTGCTGGTTGGAGTGGATAATGGAAGGAAGACTTGTTTGAGGCCTTTTTTTTTTGCAACTCACCCCTCCATAAGGTAGATGTGAATGGTTACCTTGGTTTCCCTATGACTGTGTTTCCATTGTGACATTGGGATTACTGTGCATATTAGACTTTGAACTATTGAGAGTGTTGTGTGTGACTCACCAGACTTTATATCTATTTTTTTTTTGTTGACCTTTATTCTGGTATTTTAGAACCTCACACTCTGGGAGACCAGTAGCGTGACTCATTTTTCTTGTAATGCCCACAATCAGCCCACTGTGAGAACACACACTCTGGGAAAAATGGCCATTTTCACATATGTAGCTGGCAACAACTTTTAGAGCGTTTACAACAAAATCATGCGGCAACCTCTGTCAGAACTTCAATCCATTCATGTGAGTACGATGAGTGCTTCCTGATTCTTTGTGATGATGGAGAGTGCTTAAGAACCAAGTGCACTTTCCCCCACCACACAAGACAATTACACACTTCTCCTTGCAGCCAAAAGCAATCATGTTCAGCTCCTGCATCCAAAAGACATGCATGAACTCGTTTTTTTTTTTTTTTTTTTTTGCGCTTTGGGGGTCTGATGTTCTCAATTCAAATAGTGGAGAGTATTATACCAGGAACAATAAGCCCAATTTAAATTGCGTAAAGGAAGTTATCATAAACCTGAGTTTACGGGGTGTCTCTATTCCCCTGGGTCTCTATTCCAGACCGGAGATTTGTCCAACTTAGCCCAGAGTACCTGATTGCATCTGTGTGGAAATGTATCCTTCCATGTCATGTCTTTGTCTGGTCATGAATGGTTTTATCAACATGCTGTTCCTGTCTGAGTTTCAGTAGACCCCTTGTCTGTTAGTCGTGCGTTTGTGTCCATTCCTTCCTACACTGCACCAACCCGTGACAGAAGTGCATGTAGTGCCATTGTTTATACCCATCTGAATATTTCACATTTTCAGTTAAAGTTTAGGATAGTCAGAGATAATCACCCTTGGTGAGCAGTGGGCAGCCATGAAAGGCCACCACTGCCCAGGTTTACATTAGCATTTCATTATTTGCAATTAACTTAACAGGGTAATATATTTCATAATAACATGTCAATATTATGCTGCTAATTTCACATTCATTGGATCACCACCAATCAGAATTCTTGAGTGCTGAAAATCTTTGAATGTGCATGTATTCCAACAATGGCTGTAATAGGGATCATGCTTACAATGTCCACTGACATGGTGGTATTAGTTTTCAAAAAATCGTTATAATAGTTCACCTTCTGGCTTTCGGAAATTAATACACTTACTTAAAAAAATGTATTTCTACGAGATATGGACAACTAGCAAGCGCTTGTGTAACTTAAATGAACATGCCTTGCGTAGCGTCATCAAACACGGCACAAAATTTTGTGTTCTTTACCATTCAGCACCAAACGACATGACACCATCACAATGTTAAACATGTGAAAACAATGAAGACATTTTCAGAGTGTGGTCCTCTCACCTGGTATGTCCCCTGCAGCGTTCCCACCAACAGTGTGACCTTCTCAACCACAGAGAGATCGTGCTGAAGTTCCTGCAGTTCCTGGTAAAGCTTGGGAGGCCCTAAAATCCCCTTTCCTGCAGAAAAAAACACACATTCATATTTAACCCAGCTCCTGCACTTTTCTGCAGCAACTTCTGGAGTACATATTGTGTTTTGGATTTTGGGCAGGGCAGTGTATTCCTAGCGGAAAGGCTGTTGACTGGATACATGCTTTAAAAGAGAAAGTGTGGTCATCTACCATTTTCACAACTTAATCAAGGTCACCAACAAGCTGAGAGAACTACTATAAAGTAACAAACACATATCGGACCTTCTTGTTGTGTAATTGACAAATTAAAGTCCAGGCTGGTAGCCTCACGGCAGAATGGATTTCAGGCACGTTTTAAAGTTGCCGTTTAAGAGACTCTCAGGAGGCGGTGACAAAACTTTCATTCGTCAATAGTTCCCCTAGCACACCTCCAACAAGAAGAGATCAATATGCAAGATGCATTGACCACCATTGTTTGTTGAACCACAATGGGAACTCTTAAGGGAGCAGGGGTTGCAAAAGCGGGAAAATTTTGGAGACGAAGCAATTTGGAAATATGAAGCTCTTTTCATGTGGCAGGGGGAACGCAGGTGTCTCATTAGATGTGAAATGTACCATCGATTTGAAACGAGGTCCCCTCCGCGGTCTCCGGGAGCCCACCTCATGAATCAATAGCCTGGAGCTGCTCGCTCTCCAGTGCCGTCGCCACCTCCTGAAAATGGCTCGCCGAGGCTCAACATGAGGTGCGTAATTAAATTTTGCCGCTGCATGCAGCCCCTGTCACCGCCTTGATGTAAGCGCCCGATGCAGGGTCCCGATAAGGCGCGGCCCTTTAGCCAGAGAGCTGTCTGTCTGCAGTCGTCAAAGTTCTGAACTGAAGGCTGTTCTGCCGGAACGGCGGTGGCGGCGGCGGGGCAACCTCTGAGATTTAACAGGCTCACCGTCAGCAGACAGGTTCAGACATCTGTCACCGGCACGGCACAATCGATACCTGACACATCTGAACACAAATAGGTGGGCTGTGACGCCTTCCGCCCCTTCGTCGAATAAGTTGCCAGCCTGCCCAGGAGGAGACGGTGTTTCTATGGCGATAGGACATCTGGCTGCCTCACCAGAGGTGAATGTGCTGAGTTGTAATCCAGCGTAATCCAGTTGGTGTGGTGGGATTGGGGGGGATTGGTTTTTACATTCAGGCGCGGTAATCCACGGCTTTTTCGTTCCTGGGCAAGTGCAGGAGAATGCAGGAGAAAAAAAGAGGTCCAGACAGACCTTCATTCTCAATGCACCTCCAATGAACAGAAGCAGTGGGGGAATCTGGGAAAAAATCCTGCGTCATGTGCCGACTGCCAATGCAGGACAGGCATCCTCGGGTGCCGCTGCTAGAACCGCCGTGTTCTTCAGAGACATCTGTAGGCCTATAGTGGCCTGTAGCAGGAACATGATGATAAGGTGTGGGTGCTGCAAAGTTCTGATGGAAACTTGGCACTCCATTGAGAGAAAGGGAAGAAGGAAGAATTTAAAAGGAACTTCCCGGAAAGACCAGAGTACCTCATCAATAAATTACGACAGTGGGATCCGCAGGAGATGAAAAATGAGTCCACTCCGTCATGAGCCGGGGGACAGGAGGAGATAAGGATCAGGGGATGGAACCCCATGGAGTGACATCACTGGGGGGCGGGGGAGCCATGACCGTGCCGGCGCGCTGCTATAAATAACCGCATAACTCGAGCGAGCGAGCAGGCCCGGGCCGAGGAGCGGCACAGCAGACGCGCCGGAGTCTGGGAAGCGGTGATTAAAGTGCTGGCTTACTGTTGCATAACCGCTGAGCGAGCGTGCTTTTCCAAAACAGGTCAGATAACTGCGAGAAACAGGGAGGAGGCAGGATAAATAAAAGCAGAGATGGGGGTGAGCCAGACGCGAGCTGCCGGGTAGAAAACGAGCAAAGCCGAATGGAGGGAAGAGGCCAGGAAACGAGAATCAAAAGTAGCCCCAAAACTTTTTATATCCTTACAAGCAGAGAGGGGCGAGACATGCTACCAATAAACCCCCAATTAAGGATAAAGGTGGTGAGACACTGGGTTTAGGTCGGAGCCCCTGCAAAAGGCAGCATAATATGGAAAAGAAAACGGAAAGAGATTGACATTGTGAAACACTGCAGCACAGCACACAGTGACACAAGGAAATGTGTCCTCTGCTTTTAACCATCACCCTTGGTGAGCAATGGGCAGCCATGACAGGTGCCCGGGCAGCAGTTGGTGCTCAGTGGCACCTCAGTGGTACCTTGGCGGTTTGTTTTTTTGAGCCGGCAACCTTCCTTTCCCACTAGGCCACCCCTGCTCATGAATTACAGTGTCAGGGATCGTGCTGGCACATTTATCAGGCTGCAGGTCTTTATTTATTTCTATTATTCCCTTAATTACACAGAATGGGAGCAGACTGATGGCACTCCTGGGTCTGTGGTTCACCAGAGAGTGAACTGAGACTGTATCCTTCCTCTTCTGCTGCGCCTCCCACTCTATAAAGCAAGAGGAGCAATAACGCAGCCGTCACACCGGCAACAAAGGTGTCGACTTGAGGAGATAATGATCTGCTGGAAGAGGCTGTGTCAGGGATATTGAGCGTGACAGCCTGGCTGGTGTTTACCTGAGGCGCTGCCACCTCCGGGACGCCTGGCTCCGCTGTGCTGGAAGAGGGTCTCCTGGCTCTGGGAGGCCTCCTGCCCCACCTCCACCACCTGGACCTGGAGCAAGGGTGCGCTCCACTTCATGGTATACCTGGGACCCACTGGGACCAGACTGCTGATGTCAGGAGGCCCCCTGGTGGTGTGAATGGGAAGTAAGGCTCTGCCACATATGACGTCACTAGTCTTTAACACATTTTATTTTCTGGACCAGGACTACGGAGGATGATTAAAAAACTTTTCATGTTTCACTTATATTTACAGCATTCTACAACCAGCTTTCAAGCCAGTAACACAATAGATAAACTGTATGTAAGAAGTGAATGTATCTGAGCTCCAAAAAGTTAAACCTTCATATATGTTGTAGTCATTACATGTACACAATAGTTTTGATTTATTTTCTGGCTAATAGCTTAGTTAAAGAAAAATAAATCTGTATTTCAAGATATAAGAAGCAGTACCAAAATATCTCAATTATAAATAGTCAATAGCTAGTTGCACCTGAAGGGTTGAAGGTTAACACAGTATTGAAAATTTTGAAAAACAATATGCAATATGTCATTCCTAAAAACCTTTCCTTAAAAGTTCGTAGGGTTTAAATTACAAATATTACTGGGTTTAACATATAAAAGTGGCCTCAATATGTGACTATTTCTTTTTGTATGGGGTATTTATGGTATCATACACTTGAGATCACCAAAAACACACTCCTCAGATAAAATCTCTATACAGAATCTTGAAAATCACATGACAACACCAGAAAAGAAAGCCTTGGTCACAAACCAAAATTAGAACGTGTCTGACCAATTCTGTCTCTGCGCCAGGAACACAGAACCCAGCTGTTTCACTGCCCCCATTGCTATTCATGTATTCGCACACTATAAGGAACAATCAGAGCAGCAATCGGTTCAGCACAAATTTAAAGGGCAGCTAAAGTCGACGCCTGGACCATCGTGCAAAAAAACATGCAATGATGTAATTACTCGGAAGCCAGGATAAGAGAGTTTGTGGGAAGTGGAAAAAAAAATGTATGTCCTCACTGGTTTACCTTTGCTTGACTCTGATGTGATCAATGGGCCTGTCATAGCTAATCTATTTGAGGGGGACAGCCAAGTCTTTTAGGCCAGTGATCTATGAAAAGCATTCCTGCTTGACTGGCTAACAACACGGTCATTTGTTTGAAGATAATGAAGCCCATTTGACTCCACCGTTATTTCCACAGTCCATCTTAGCCATTACAGCTCACCCCTTTCTGCTCAGCGACATCCCCGTAATGTTTCTGTAATGTCTCAGAAGTATCTGCACTTTCTATCTCTTCCACACATTTTTTTTATTCATTTTTTTTTAAACATGGTCTGACATGGTGTGGGCAGGAGGGATGACCTTGGTGCTGACACTCACTTGACGTTAATGTTGGCACAGATGAGCAAGTCGTTGAAGAGGAAGACTTTACGCTCTTTGGACTTGACGATCTGTCCTCGCTCTCCATAAACCGTCTCCACCAGGGTCTCGCACAGGACCAGGGAGCTCTGCTCAGAGCTTAACTGCTGCATTAAGAAGACATGGAAGTCAGATCGATAAACACACGCATCTGGGCAAAATATCGACCTCATATTAGTGGAATACAATGATTTTTATACTTAATGTTGGAAGATTTGGGAAATTAAAGTTTTATTAAATGAACAGAAAAGAAAAAGGGTATGTGGCCGCAACAAGGCGATTTCAAGGTCATGCTGTGTGCAAGACAGGGAAGTCAGAAGTTGTCGAAGACGAAGGATTTTTTATTTGAAAATTGGCTTAAGTAATTATTACACTTGTTGCACTTGTCCAAAACTATTGCTAAAGTATATTGATCCTCACGCTCAGAAAACCAAGACCCCAGAATTAAGACAAATGCATATCTACACTGGTAAGGAACACAAGACTCAACATATGTTGTATCCATATTTCATTGTACAGACACTAAAACATACACACACCTACACCTCAAACTGACAATGGGTCTTAGACAAATAAACCATTTCCTTATTTTTCTTTCAGGCGGTGCCTTGCTATTACTCTGGTTGGCCATATTGCATGTGTGTTGCCCCGTACAGCTACATCACCTCATTAAACAGCTACAAAAGGCTGGAGAGCAAACAGGCAGCGAAACTCAGATGCACACTTCAATGCGGCTTGCGCTTGATCAATCGATACACAAAGCGTATAAATAATGCATGGTCTCCAGCCTCGCCTCCCGCTTCAACCGCCGAACCACATCACTGCTTCAGTCGGAAGGAGCAGCCACATCTGTGGCAAATTGGAGATGGCGTTTAGCCCTCCATTGAAATGCGCTGAGAAATTACACTCTCCGTCAGTCAGTCGGGCAGGATGCGGCGGCCCTATTTTACCCGCTTGCGCTACTCTCCCACTCAAAGGGCCGACACTCCAGGCTGACTGAGTCAAGCTGCCTGGCAAAAAAAAAAAAAGTGTGTTTCTTTGAAATCTGGGGTTGGGGCGAGTGAATATGTGTGTAAAACAGGAGGGGGTGGCGGGAGGGTGCAGGGACATGGCTGTGTACATGCTCCAGTGAGGTGTCGGACCAAGCGAGAGAGATCCTCAGTCAGTTCTCTGCACACTTTATCATCCTTCCTCTAGTAACTCAGACAGATAAAGACAAAGGATGAATATTTCATTGAGCACTTAAGGGGAAATGGAAGAGGCCGTTTCCCATTGAAATTCTGCTGTTTTGCGGCAGTAAATGGAATTCTATATGGAGCCGAGGACCTCACCCGAATCAGACCCTCTTCAGAGCCTCAAAAAAAGCACTACCTTGAGACTCAGAAAGAGAGAGAGACAGAGAGAGAGAAAAGGGGGTAGAAAGTGAGAGGGAGTGCTTGCATTTTCCAATTAAATGTCTCATTTACTCCCTAATTCCTCTTATTCAAAAATGCATTTGTTCAGATTTGCAGCAGCTGGATTGTAATATCACTGTGGTAATGGAATAGGAACACCCCTGTCATTGCATTTAGTCTGTGTTCAGAAGCGATAATGGGCCATCATTTCGGGCTGATGATTGCTTAAAAAATGCTTTGCGCAACCACTGTGGGCTGTGCAGGTTATTTCAGGGGTAGCTAATGTGTGCAGCTCACAGCCATAATGCTGATGGAGGCCGAGTGGCAGGTATTGTGTCATTAGCTGAAGGAAATGGGAGGGGGTGGTCTGTAAGGTACAGTAAAGGCTAATTTAAATTAAAGGGCAATGTTGAATACTGCAACTCAGCCAAGAGAGGTTTGACAGGTAGAAATACGCTTGGGCTCTTATAGGGATTCTCTGGCCAGTTCACCTTTTGTTCTAACTGGGATAAAATAACTTTTGGCCTGGCTAGGGACACCTGATGACCTGGGCTGGAGGCTTTGGACAGGTTTGGTTACGTGGGAGGCATTCCTGACACTGGTTATGTACCAAACTTGGTTCACTGTCACATATATTTGTGTAATGCACTGAATTTCCTACGCAACGTTTGGAGAGGGAGCATGCACAGGGGACGGGTGTGCATTATTAATCAAGCAAGGGAAGGTGAGAGCGCTGATAAAACTGCAGGGGCCGCATGGTGCAGATTAAGCAGACGAAGCAAAGCAGTACGAAAGTGTCCCCTTGTGTAGTTGAACACATGGAATGGCATTTACTGAGCAGAACATTGTGATCTGTGGAATCCTGAAGAGCATCACTTTTTGGGTAACATAAATAAAGTGACGCTCTATTAAAAGGAGCATTGACTGAGCATTGAGAGAAAAAAAAATGTTTTTTCATAAATCACTTAATCAACTTGAGCCCTTTACAAAATTATCATTCAACCCTTTTCAGAATTTTAAATCCTTCTATTGTGAAGTATAGAAGGCTGTATAATAAAGGTTGTAGCATTTTTGTAGGACATGGGGAGTCTTCACAAATATCACTAGTTTGCCAGTCAGAATGCTTGAATTACAGTGAATTAAGCAGAGCTCACATTTATGATGTGTGCTTGGTTATGTAGACCATCAAGGGTGGGAGGGCATGCATATGTCATTTCTTGCTATTTACAACCTCAATAAACCAGACTTAAAAATGTTTTCATTATACACATCCCCAGGCCTCTGTTGGGGCAACGACAGGAAGTATGTCTGGCTCCCATTGTCAATTAAATGCAAACACATAATCTTTCCAATAACTGCCTTCAAACTAGGCAGATCGCTTTGGACAGGACAAATGAATCAATTTGGCTATTTTTACCATTTGTTGTGCACTCGTATGAGAAATCCCCGGTTTGCATGTTCATTGAGGCGAACCCTCATAAATGAGCAATCTGCTTACTTTTTAAAACAGGCGATCGCTGCCAGTGCACATGCAGTGGGAACAGCCTGGCCTCTGATGGTTTAGGAATCCAGAATAATCAGCGTTCATTACTGTTAAACCTTTTAACAGATCGGCATCTGCTGACTGTTCGGCAGAAATGGTTAGCACATCAGGAGAACCCTGGCCAGATCTTGAGCCCAGCTTTTCTTTCTGAGTGACAGTAAACACTTGACAGATGGTCTCGGTTAGATGCAAAAGACGCATTTATTTTCTTTAAAAGTACAGTTTTGATGCCACTGACCTATGAGTAAGTCTGCCTACAAGGCTTAATTTATGCTCGTAGGCATCTGTGGATAAAATCCTGCACTGTTAAAAAATGTAATGGACTCAGGTGTAAATTTAAATACATCAGCCATTTTGTGTGGGTGTGTATGTGTTTTGCTGGATTTGACAGGAGTGTGCACTCTCTTTTGAACAGTCTATTAAAAAAAGGAAATGCATGGTTATATGGCAAATGTTTCTGCACTTGACATGGTCTTTGAGAAGGTTGGTCATGCATTATGTATGAGATGTTTAGGAAATTTTGCTAATAACAATGTTCCATACTTGAATCATTCTACAGATGCTGTGGTGGACTGCAGGATGGCTTGAGGGCACAAAATTCTCTCAGCTAATCAGAGCGCCGCATTCAGAACAGACCTGAACCAATATGCCCGCAGCACTTAATGTATGTGACGCCTTTGAAGCGTGGAGAGTTGGAGCTCTTGCCTTGCTGAGCGAGCGATCGCTAATGCTGCGCGCGAGCTGCTGGGTCTCTGTTATCTGGTCTGCCAATCGCTTCTGCTCATTTAGCTTCTCAGCCAGGGTCTCCAGCTCCGTCAAGGCCAGCTGCAGCGGGAGTCGGTCTACATGACCCTTCGGCGTGTTCTTCAACATGTCCTGGGGTGGGGAGAAGGGAGAGGCAGAAAGGCAGAGGAAAAAAAGGGTCAGAAGCCACGTCGCCCGCTGAAAGCCAGACATTTTACCACGTTGACCGGACCAAGTTCAGTGATCCTAACAAGTCAAAGTTCACCGTAATGGGAATCCATTCTGCCTTTTTAAAGAGGCATTAATGGAAGAGTCATAACTTCAGCCCATTCTGGTAATTACATTGGTCACACACTGACAGCTGCTTGCTGGCACGGGATCGTAATTTGCGATTTGAGCTAAACTCGCTAAGACTGCATGTAAAAAATAAAAAAAAGTTTTCCCCCGCCCCTCCCTTCATGAAGACACGTTAGCAGAGCTGCTGCAGTGTCAGTGTGTTCCTACAGGACATTCAGGACAAGTAGAATCTGTACAATAAGAAGAAAACCTGTCGACTGACAGAGTCACATATATTAAAAAAAAAACTCTGTACAGAACTAAAGAAGTGCTGCAGATGTGGTGTTGACTTTGCGAGTGAACACACAAGGACATGGACAGTTTCTCCTAAAGCATTTGTATTCACGCCGCTGTAACCGCCACAGTGCTGTTAAGGAAGGGGATCAAGTTTTTTCTCAATCAGTTCACGTGATGGCATAATACAAAATCTAACCAACCGTCCAACAGCTAAACCGTTCGCCATTTGGTCAATTCATTGGACATCGCCAATGTCCCATCTCATCTCACTACTTATCAAATGCCAGCCAACTGCCTTCATGTAAAACATAATCTGAAAAAAACAATAATGTCACAATTAGGGACACGTACTAAAAATTGTCTTATAATTCTAGATAAATAAATAAAGTGTGCTTTTGTGCAGATGGCGTTAAAGTGAGAAACTATACGCAGAGCACACACATTTACGTCCCCTCCCATAAATAAAGTATTGCATGAGTGTGTGTGTGTGTGTGTGTGTGTGTGTGTGTGGACCCTCGGGGAGTGCTTATCAGGAAGCACAGGGCCATGACTGCACTGGCAGGGAAACAACTATCAGGCGCTTCAAACCCCCCCTGCGACTGTGCATATGGGCATGAGAGAGCGAGAGAGGAGGCAGGAAAAGTATAGAGAGAAGAGAGGCTAAGGGGAAAAGACAGGGATGTGAGAAAGGGAAGAAGTACGAGCGAGTGGAGGGATGGAGGGGGGGGTGTATGCTTTATATGTTTACTTTACACATGCAGGCCTACGTGTCAGCTTCTCTCAGTCTCAGCGTTGGTTGGGGGGTGTTGGCTGGGTGATTATGTAGGCACTTTCCAAATCCTGACGGTCTCAGCATGACGAGAAAATGCCTGATTCACATTCATAACTTATCTTTAAAATTCATGGATAATCAATGTCTACTGGGGTATGAAATGAAGTGCCGCGGTCCCTGTGTGGAAAGTTCAAATTCACGACTCATGGCTTCGGCACTGGGGAGTGGGGATAATGCAGGGCAGATAAAGCACTCGACAGCAGACAGATTCTGACATTTTCCTGTCCTTTCTGGGACCTTGTCTTGGGAGGTCGGAATGATATTTGCGGCCCAAGTCAACTCTTTCCCCTGATGCGTGAATTGCAAGAGTTGTTCAAAGGACACCACTTTTTTTTTCACATTGCTTCATTCCTGGCCCAGAGTGTTGTTAGCAAGGATAATGTCACTATTACAACAGGGTTTCAAAAGTAGTTGCAATCACTGACTGTCTCCAAGTAGGCTTATAACCAATATTTGATCAAATTACTGTTCTATTCCAAAAGCCTGCCACAGGGGTGTTTGAATTCTGCTTTAGAGATTTTCAAGCAGTCTATAAACAGTCCTTCTGCAGATTCTGCAGGATTTCTTGTAATGCATATATATATGTTGCACTGTTTTTAGGATTTTTTAAATGAGAATAAATGTGAACATGTTCAAGGAAACGATGAATGTTTCTGACGTTGTTAATAATACAACAACTTTGGACCACAATGCTTACAAGATGCCATTGTCTTGGACAATGGAATCTGTCTCCAATAAGTTTAGAGAAAATTGTCAATACATGAGAAAACACTTGCCAGTGGAACACTGACCTGCAGCAGCAGGATGAACTGTGGAAACCGTTGGATGGGCTTCACCATCAAGCCATAGAGGGTGATTCGGTCCGTGCTGGAAACCTGCTTCTTCTGCAAAGAGGTGGATTAAGAGATGTTTTCTGTAGATATGGATATTAGCCCTACAGCAAGCAGGAATAAGCAGAGGCAAGATCTGGAGACTGGATGAGACATCCACACCTGCAAGGCTCAGGATCTATGAGCTCTGTGCAAGCACAAAGTGAGTTGGCGGAGGTTGGTATTACAGTATTGATTCCCAATTCTTTGACCTTAAAGCTTGGCAAGCGTTGGAAACTGTGCCTGACTGTGCAGTGGCGTTCTCCAGAGCAATGCCGGAGGTTACTACTGCTTAAATACAAGGCATTGGTCAAATGGGTGATATAACATTTTGAAGCAGTCATTTATGTTTAACTGTTGCTTGCATGTGTGGATTTCTTGAGAAAAAGCCATTTAGTGGGCCCCTGAAATTTCATTCAAAAAGCACTGGATGAAAAAGTCTCCTTCATTAAAATAAATATGCAGGAAACACTTTTGATAAGTGATCTGACATTGCCTTTCCTCAGGTTTATCTCTAGTTGCTTTTGGTGTAAAAATAGACCAAATCTGAGTGACTCTGCAATGTTCATGAATCATTGTAGGTAATGGGAAAAAAATCATACAGCCTACAAGGAACAGAGATGATGAGCATCTTCACCTTGAGGAAGTCCAGGAATGCGGGTTTGGACATGCAGGCTTTCTTGATGATGGCCATGGCATTGGTGAAGTTGTTCACGTAGTCACTGTACACATCCACCACCATGGACTTGGAGAACTGTTTAAAATCCAAGATGAAATGTGTTAAGGAGGAAAAGAGCTAAAAAATCTTCTGCTGGGTTCAGAAATTTTACCCATTCATTCATTTTCAAAATCCAGATGGGATCATGAGGAGTTTATTTGTTACCTTTAAGTTACTGAAGATGCTGGTCAAACCTTCAAAACCAGCATGTCACCAGATTTTGTCGCATAGAAATACATGTGGCAGATGTTAAAATACAACTTTCAAACTGCTCAGGGTCATGGGGAATCTGAAGCACATCTAAAGTTAATGGATGTGAGAAGCTGTGTAGATAATGCAATTATTACTTCATAGCATGATCAATAATTGCCGCATTGCCTAAAATGCATTAAACACTGAGAATGACAGCGTAAAAAATGAATCACAGCATCATAAAACAAGCCACCAAGCTCTCAGTGAAGGTCTTCAGCGCCTTTTTGCATCTGTTGTCATAATGATATGTTGAGACACACTTGCATTATGGAGCCATCGTTCATTCCAATGGGAGTCCGGGCCGAATCACTCCAAACAGCAATCCACAGGTGAGCGTGTTTTTGCGAGAGGATGTAATTAGAAATTGATGATAATTTCAGAAGGATGCTTATAAACTTGATCTGTTTACCATTCGGAGGGACCAAAGCAGCCGGCAATCCATTACAGAAAGGCCTGTTGAGAGCAGGGGGCATGGCACGCATCCATTCATTCAGCTTTGATTAAACACAAACGTAGCTGCTGACACCAGCATTTGCAGGAGCGTGGTGGGAAATTAACGACACACGCACACAACTTAACTATTTCCAGCTCGACTCTAACCACTGCACAGCCTAAAATACAGAGCAAGCATATGCAATACACAAAGAAATTCATGACAGTGAACATACAATATGATTACAAGCATGTTGAAGGTCAGAAATTGAGGTTTTCTATAGGTTTTATGTATTATGCAACCATTTCAATGTGACCATCACATTTCTGGTGCTATCAATTGCTTTCATCTTTTTCAATATCACACTGGGAAGCAAAGCATATAACCAGAAAACCTTTAAAGGAATTTGCATCAACCACGCTGCCTGTGTGGCAAGGCTGATGGCATGCTGAGTAGCTTATTATTATAGCCTACCCCTCAAAAAATAGCAGGTGCTGCAAACCAAACTAGGTACTATAACACCACGCCCACATGCATTACACATGCTCACCAAGGCCAAGCCCAGCTATTCACACGATTGCACCTTGCACACATGACAGTGTGAAAAAAAAAACAGAAATCAATGTTATATTTTTGTATTCATGTGGGAACTTGACAGCACCTCTTGCTGCAGGGTTGTCAGATCAATGGTGGCACACAATGAATGGGGTCGTAGGGGGGGAGCAAAAGTAGCCTTTTATCTGGTAAATAATGAATAGAGCTTATTGAGGAGGACTATGTTCAGGGTCACAGCGGCAAGCTAATTTATTAGTCCATTAGCCCCCCTCCAGCCGTAATATGCATATAGCAGAAGCATCCGCTTCATTTGCAGCTCAAGAGAAATTCATCATGGCCGTAATAGATTCTGTGTTTGAAGCAGAGCGTTACGCCTCCTGCTTGACGCAGTAAATAGCATCAAGACACATATACAGACAGGCATGCTATTAGAAGCCGTGTTCATTACAGGGATTCCCAGTGGCACAGAAGACTCACAGAGGCCACAAAGAGGTCACCGATCTTCTCGCAGGTGTCCCACTCGGCCACACGGGACGCCAGGGCAATCTGGAACATGGAATGGCACTGCCTGATTTCGCGCAGCCGGAAGAAAATGGGACGGATCTTCCTGGGGCTCAAGATGCGTGGCTCCGCCTCCATCAGGGGCCTCTGGTATTCCTGAGGAACAGGATTGGGGGACATAAGCATCTCTGTACATCTGATGAGTCTAAACAAATAACGTATATATGCATCAGATCTTAAGATCCAGGCTCATTTCTGAGTATAGTATGGTATATTTAGTATAATACTGAATAGTATATATACCAATAGAACCTTGTGGTCATATTTTGTCTTCATGTCACAAACATTGTCAATATTTTCTTAAAGCTGAATGCAACCTAAATGCTTTCTTACTGAAGTCAATAGTGAAAACTGTCAGGATATCATGTATGGAAACAGACTTCGTTTTATTATGGAGTCCAAGAGACTGGTTCAAAGGGACCATGACCTTGGTTTATTCGAGTTGTGCATGGCTGGTTTAAACATCTCCACACTTGAGACACTGCAGCGGCCCTTTTTCAGGACACCGACACATAAAACGCTTTAACTAGAAAAACTGTCCTTTTTATGCTTTTGATGAAGTCTTTTACATGTTTGTCATCTAAAGTGTAATGTACAACAGCTCTCATTCACACACATATACACACACACACACACACACACACACACACTCCCGTCATGGGATTTTCAACATTATGTGTTGTCCTTATATTCAGAAATAATAATTCGGCAGCACAATGTTATCTGTGCCTTTCATATTGCTTGAACGCGCTCCAACAGGCATGTGACTCACAGTGTGAAGAAGCACTGAAAGGGAATCTTTGCTGGGTAAAAAAAAAGCCTTTTTTTAAATAAACAATTCATCTTTTAAGGAAGCTAATCTCTCTGCTCAGAAAATCCACACTCATTTAGAGTGTAGGGAAAATCTGACTAAAGAGTGGCAACATCAGGTCTCTGCTGTTTGTGCTTTCACTTGAAAAACTTCATTGTTGTTGTGTCCTTAATCTTTATTGTGTCCTGTAGCAAGCCTTTATTGGAGTCAAGTAGCTTTATCACGTACTTGTTGGACACATTGTTCACTAACATAGAATTATAAAATTAGTAGGTATGATAGAAGAGGAGGAATTTCCAACCATATGCAAATTTGCTGTGTTATGAGGATGCTTAATTTCTTCGAAACGTGCCGATACAGTGCATCGGCATATTCCCACCGATACACACAGGCAATGTGTGATGTCCTACAAGCTACATACAGTTCTGGCAAGGTGGAAGAACACACCCATTAGGCCGGTAGCCTCACCTGAAGTATCCTCTTCAGGGACTCGAGGTAGCTCCGCTCGCTTTGGACAATTGAGCACAGGATGTGGCGACGCAATATCTGGGGAAGAGGCAGGCAATTAAAGACTGGAACAGACAGGATAACTCAGGAGGGACAGGGTGCATGTTGGGTAATTAAGGCACCAAAAATCTAGACCACCTCATGGTCTGAATGGGTAAGAAAGCATTTATAGTAGAATTGCATCCAGTGTGAAAAATGGTGCTTGAGAATAGGATATTGTTAGCAAAAAAATAATAATAATAATAACTACACTTACACCAGTCAGCCATAACATTACATTAAATAACATTTTGGGATATATTAGGTAGCAAGCACACAGTTTGTCCTTGAAGCTGATATGCCAGAAACACACAACTGAAGGAATTTGTGCAACTGACAAATTGTCCAAGCATTTCCAAATCTGCAGCTCTGGTCTGCACAGTGGTAGTAAGACCAGAAATGGGACATATGGCTGGTCATATTGTTATGGATGATTTGTGTATATAAACATTTGACTAGCCATGACTAGGCAGTTTAGCCATCATAAAAAAAAATCTTAAATTCTGAATTTGCATTATTTGAAATCTGTATAGAGTCATCTTCATCCTTTGCATGGTTTTGATTCAAAGGTGAAAACAATGAGGCCATGAGAAATATAAAAAGGATCTACAGAAGCCTTCACGTTGTTTCTATCTTTATTTAGCTGAGTTCATCTAAGCATCAACCTGTTCTGTTTTTTCCTTTCAGTAAAAGGAGAAAAGAAAAAATGTTTCCACTTCTACTTTATTTTCACTCACACAGACCTGATAGCTGCTAAGTCCATCTGGCATGGGCCCCAGCTGTGGAGGAGGATGCTTGGTTTCGGACACAGTCACGTCTAAGTATCCCGCATCATCCTCTGCATCCTCTATAAATAAAAACACACACACGCACTTTATCATTCCCAGCACAGCAAAGCAAACCAAAACATTCAGAACATATTATATCTCTGAAAGCTGGAGGCAATATGAAAAAGTTCTGTAGGGAAAAAAAAAAACTCAAAAGCTGCATCTCTGCTGTTGCGCGCCTAACTACACGCAGCGTTCAGAGATGTGCCAGAATGTTCTCCGCACAGGTAGCAGAAGGCCATTCAGCTATTTGTCACGGCTGCCAGCAAAAAATACCTTATAGGGTTCTTCAAAAATAGCCCTGCTTTTCAGTCCCCCCAGTTATTGCATTTTACAATAGGTGTAGCTGGTTTGCCAAAGAGTTGTCACGCAGGAAATGCAGCACTCCAACCTCAAAAAGCCCAGCCAAAAGTTTTACAGACTCAAAAATGACACAAAACAACATAGCCTACATGACATAACCTACATCACCATATTCCAACTTAATTAGGCTTATATGGTCATCAATAGGTGAATAATGAATGTTGTAGGTCGAACATCCGCCAGGTGCAGGGAATGAGAACCACAGCCAGAAGGCACAAGACTCTTGATATGTTAGCATAGCGTCCACATAGCGTCAGAATGATGTTGGAGACACTGTCTAAGACAGCATTGGGGCATATGTTTAAAAAAAAATTCTTCCTTGCTACATCTGAAAAAGTTTGAGAATTGCTGGTCATGAAATTGGTATCTAATCTCCAATAACTGCTCAGTTGATGGGGTCTAGATAATTTTCATCATCAGGCCATTGCTCTTTTTTATGTGAATGGGCTCATTCATCAGCCTATGACCTTGCTTCTTCAATTGTGGTACACCAGCTCCCAAAGATGCACCACTTTTTCAAAGCTGTACAAAATAGAAATCTTTGAGATTTGTAAGATCAATGACATTTATATAAAATGTATATCCTCGTTATAATCTGAATAGCTGTACAATTTACATTGTCACTTAATGGGTCCTGCAGTCAAATAGTTATGGCTGTGGAAATAATGTTAAATAAAATATTAACACTTCTGTAAAATCCTGAAAATTACAACAACTTTGAATAAACAGATGCACTTTGTGCTAAAAATGTAAAAATAAAATAGAAAATATTGTTCACTAAGTACACTGTCATCTATGTGTTTTAAAAAATTAAATCAAATCAATGTTAGATCTAAATAAGTTAAATTGTTGTTGCCAAAATGTCACATATTACCCCTATGGCTCTCATTCCCTGACATTCTTCATTTCTTCATTCATTCCGCAACTTTGCTATACAAGCTGTGTGTCATTTTTTTTACTCCAATATCAAGCCCCAGCAGTTGCATTGCAGAGCTGCATCATTCTGGACTTTTCTCCCACGCATCACACCGCTTCGTCAGACACACTGGCTGTCTATAATCACACCACGCTGGCCTGGCTTGATCTTACAGCTCTTTCATACAACTTGCATCATCTAGATCAGTTCGCTCTTATGTTTCCTTTAGACTGTCTGCTCCTTCAAAGAAGAAAAACTTGGGTAAGTCAGTGGGGTGGCCGAATTATCTGTTCCATTGTGCTGAGCCACAGAACCGGACTCAGCAGAAGTGTAGTAATGCAAGCGAACAGAATGCCCCTCCCTGTGCGGCAAATCAGTGAACAATGTATACCCACTGTCTCTGATTCCTAGAAAGAGTGTTCCGCCCTTGAGGAACTCATCAAAAAAGCAGCACGAGTGCAAACAAACCCTGCCCAGCCTACCTGAGTGGTCCTTTTTTTGTAGGAAGGAGACCTTCCTCATGACAGCTATTTTCGTCTTCTCCAGCCCATCCTTGGTCCCGCTGCGAGCCGCCCGCATCAGCTGGTGCACCTGTGTGGGCAAAGAGGGTGTGAGGAGCGGCTTCCACCCCGACAGGCTTCAGAGAGCAGAGACGATGGGGTCAGGAATCTTTTTGACCACTCCTGTTGGGAAAAGGTCAACAATCTCAGCACAAGGCGCTGAATCGGAGATGTGAAGATGGCTGTAAGCCGCTTAGCGGAGCCTTTCTCACAGACCTCAAACCCATCCTCTCGGTCCCAGCGGCGCGGAGAACTGACAGCATGGGCCTAAACCCACACTAGCGTTTTTGGTTTATTTTAGACCCTTTTTCATCTTTATGAGCGCCGGGAATCAGGTCATAAATTGGGAGAGCATGGCAGTAAGTGTCTGTGGCAGTAAACACAGGCCATTTATTCATGAGCCTTCATAACCGACAACTCCCTCTATGGAGTGCAGAAACTTCATATCAGCTCATATCAAACGACGCAGTCCATCACTCTGCACGGGCGGAAACAGAAAGGGAGCGAGACGGAGGTTAAAGGGCCACTCCATGCAAAACTTCTGAGAAATTGGAAATTGAATTCATGTGTTCAACACATTTTACGGCATAGTTCCATCAGGCTGTTGCTGAGGCCTAAAGCGGACATGCAGGCTGCAGGGTGCTACTTGTTTTCTTCTATGAATTTTTGCCCCATAGGTTTAGTTTCCTGTTGCACGTCCACATAGTCCTTTTTTTTTTTTCTTTGAGCTCAGACGCATACAAAACTATTTTCAAAGCACTACAACAGACATGGTGCTTGGGGAGCCACATCAAGAATTCAAGTATTTGGGATTTACCCAGCCATTTTCCTTATTTCTCTCACCCAGAAGAAGACCTTTAATGATGTTTTAAGTGGGTGGTGTCCATGACGATGACTGACAAACCTCACATACTGTACACTGTGCTTCACAAAAATGCAGCAAAACATGAACAAAACTATTTTAATTATGATTGGTCGAACACTGGTGAACTGTTGTCCTCGATGTGCTATGTCGTATGGCTGTATAAAGCTGTATAATGAGCTCTAATGAATTTCTGCTTTCTTCAGACAACTGATGTCACAGTGGTACAATTTGTGCCATTTGTCATTAAGCATAAGGAGAGAAATTGGATTTGAAAGGCACTGTACGCATTCCTGTTTTTCGCTTACACCCAAAAGCATTTGATTCTGCCACATTTGCCACAGCTTCACAGATGCCTCAACAAGAAAAAAAAAAGGTTTGTCACGATTACAGGACATTATGCCATCTGGTATCGGGCTCCAATCAATCACAAAACAGCAAAATATCTAATCACAAAACTAATCTCCACTCACTGTCCCCAATCAAATCACAGCGAAAAGTTCTTTCTGCGCAGCATAAAAGGTCTCAGGAAATACAATTCACAGCACTCAGTATGTGAGTGTGCTTAGATCTTATAGTGTCCAAACCAGGAGTAAACATACATAGCATGTGGGCAGCAGTCTATGATATTAACAAAATTATATACTGGTGTGTAACTAATAATGTTACTACCATGGGGGGCTAGTAGCCTAGTGGGTAAGACACTCGCCTATGAACCAGAAGACCCAGGTTCAAATCCCATTTACTACCATTGTGTCCCTGAGCAAGACACTTAACCCTAAATTGCTCCAGGGGGACTGTCCTTGTAACTACTGGTTGTAAGTCGCTCTGGATAAGGGCGTCTGATAAATGCTGTAAATGTAACTATTTCTGACAAAAGGTGAACGCTGAATCGTGATGGGAGGAGCTTAAAGGCATGACTGACATCTTGTTCTGGATACTTAAAACCCCTCCTGTCAGCAGGCCACAGTTTGCGTCGTTTTTGGCTTATAATACTCGTTGTTCGCACAAATCAAGAATAACAGTAGCTTAAAAACTCACTGTCTCTCTCAAATACACACACTGACTAAACACTCTCACTGTGTCCTCAACAGGAGACGAGACAGTGGGTGTAAAGGCCAATAAGCGAATTAACCTCAAAGGCTGACAACTAAAGACAAGTAACTTGACTGACTGATGCTACGCTAACTCTGAAATGTCTGAATAGACGGACTTCTTCTTCTTTCTTCGGCTTCTCCCATTAGGTCTTCTGGTTCATAGGCAAGTGTTTCACTGATTCACTTCTGCCCAACTTGAGACTGCGGCGAGTTAAAGGTTGGAGGATGGAGAAGATGGACCTTGAGGACCACGATCTGAAGAACCCTGCTGTAGAACCCCCCTTTGTGGAAGTTGCGGCAGATACCTTCATGTCATAGCTGTGTTTGCCCCCCAGTCTGATGGCTATCTCCCGCCTGGTCCTGGCGCAGCGCTCCCTCAGGCGCCGAATGTCAGGGGAGAGCTACAGGTATCACCACGGCAACCACGCAGGAGGAAGGAACAGGTGCAAGGGAAGAGAGGAAGGAAGAGGCAGAAGAAAGACAGAGACATGAAGGAGGGACGGGGGGCAAAAAAAAAAAAAATCAGCACGGCACCATCAGGAAGGGGGGGAGATGGCAGAGCTATGCGGCAGAGCGATTGAAGCCGAGCGCACGGCTTTGGTTGTGAGCCGAAGCAGCCCGGGCAGAGAAGTGGGAAGAGTGGGGAGGGGGGCAGGGGGGTTCTTTTCTCCTTTTCTCTCTCGCTCAAAGTCTCTTTTTCCCCCTCTGTGATGCTAATTTCTGCTAAATCCTCCCATCCCCACATTTTCATAACCAAACCATTTGGGCTAGCATTGATCTGGGCAAGCATTCTTCTGCTTTGTGCAGCCAATTACAACTTGTACACCATTGGTACAAGATTTATTTTTTAAAGCCCGGCGCCACAGGAGGCTCGCGATGGATACCGGTTTCAGATTCGTAATTGGGAATATTAATTTACTGTCGACACTGCGTAGAATCAGAACTGAATTAGACGCAGGTCATAATTGAATTTTACTTTGACGCTTTAAAGGGAGGAATAAAACACTACATGGGTCGAGGGAGGGGATGGAGGGGAAATTAGCATCCAACGGAGCAGCGCCTGAGCCAAGCGTTTTTCTGCACGCACACACACACACACACACACACACACACACACCCTGACCTCACGAGTGCAAAAGGCAGGGAGGGCAGTACAAAGTGAAAGCAATCAGCCGCTGTGGCCATCATTACGGAGTCATTATGGAAGACCGGGAGGACGGGGAGGGGGGCTCGTCTGCTGGTTCTCGGAGGAGGGCGGCTAGCGCGGCCAGACACTGCCACCCGGTGGCGGAGAACAGAGGAAAGTGTGGGGAACAGGGCCTAAAGTGCTCAGTTTCTGATGTATTATGCATCCGCAGCTCTTTTTTTTTTTTTACAATGCAAAACATTCCTTTTATCACATTTTTATCACAGCTCAGCTGTTTGTGAAACATGAGTAAAAGGAGCTTTTTATCACGCTGTTGATCCTGATTGCGGGCCTACTGAGGGGTATCTGAAAGTCACGTAGACTCACAGCAGCACGCAAATTGTATATTTGCACATACAGAGAGATAAATGCAACACTGCTGGTGAGATTGTCTTTGTTCTTAGTCTTCACATGTATTCACACACACACACACCTTGCTCCGAGTTGAAGTCTTGCTCTCGGAGTCTGAGTGCTCATCGTAGCTCTCAAACTCACTGGAACTCCATCCATTTGGACCCTGTTGGCCCTCCTCCCTGTGTATGTCTTCATAGATCATATCACCTAGCAGAACACAGGAGAAGGAGCAGAATGCAAGCAATATATGTATATATATGTTTCATCATATTATAAATCTATTATTATTATAATATATGTGGAAAATCCCTAAATAATTATAATATGAAAAATAACACTGATTATCTGATTAATAAGGTGCCTATTAAGGCATGGGATTGAAAAATGTATAAAAAAAAAGATGATCTTCGACTGATGATCTGGCCAACTGATCTCCATAACAACAGATCTGCCTTTGACCTGGTCAACACGACAACCAGGGAATGAGCATCCTGACAGGCATCAGCACAATATCAGGCAGGCGGTTTAATGATGGAACATCACACAAACGCTTCAAGAACCACAGTTATTTCCTCATATTGTGATTGATTTAGAGGTCTAGTCCAGGCCAATATTCATCTGTCTCCCCTAAAATATCATTCCTAACTTCGTTGTTTAGGAAGCTAAGTGTGCATGTTTAACACTCAAACTGAATTTTAAATAGAATTTTAATAATGCCCTTTGAGGCTGTGCTATAAAAGTTGCATTGTCACCTTTCTTGGTCTTAAGCCTCATGCCTGTGACTGCAGCACAACAAGGCCAATATCTAACGAGTGCAGCACAGCCTCCAGGGTATTATTGCTCAACTGAAGAACAGTAATCCTCCCCACCGACCTTCCTCGGCGGAGAGTACGTCCTCGCTCGGCACGTCGTCATAGATCACCTCCGGGCTCCCCTCCTGCGCCTCCGACTCAGCAGCCGTCTCACCTGAAGGAAGAATGCGGGAGGCTCCCATCAGCTGGTGGCATGGCTTACATGCCGGGGACTGTGTTTGTGCACTGAGAAATGTCAAGAACTACATGTGAGTGGCAAGGTGTGCTCGGCTAAAGCGTGTGTGTCGCACTGCTCTTTGTGAAGGGCCTCGCTAAGTGCTCTCAGGAGCTGACTCGCTGAAGGAGGCAAAGGCAAAAAAATCCCGAGGTTAAGTGCTTCAGACAGGCAGGCATTGCCCTTTGACCTCGTATCTTTTTCCACTCAGTGTCATTTGTGCTGTTTGCGCCAGCCCTCTGGTTGATCTAATGGCCCTGTCTGTTTCTTCAGGCCCACAGGATTTGCCATTAGCCACGCTCAATGTGCGTATTTCTAATTTGCCCCGGTGAGTGCTATTGATTCTGTTTAAAATGTGATTTGTCTTCAACGATTTCTGCTCGACATCAGACCTCAAGAATCACTGTTTTCTTTTAATCTGATGAGAAGCTGCGTCGCCCACATTGTCCAAAGGATTAGCCAGAAAATTCAAATAAGACCCTGTCGAAAACCGAAAAAACTTTGATGGGCATGACAAGGGTAAACCACATCAATGGCAGCCACAGCTCTGCAGTCAGAGAAGGTGATTTTACAAGAAAATGTCATGATTCATAGGACACTGACTTAATCAGAACCTGTAATTATACCTGCTTTTATTAAAGTTGTCAGGGTTTAAGACGCTGCGCCCTCATGTCCTTAATGTCTGAAGCACAAACTGAACACTGTTTGGCATGTGGGTGTAGATGCGGGGATGATGAAGGAAGACCAATTAGCAGATTAATCTTCTGGCAGAATAGGAATACCTGGTGTCCGAGTCTTGTGTTCTTTTTTTTTATAGAAAATGCAATAAAAGCAACTCAACTAAAACTAATATGACTAACTAAAATATAAAAATGTATCGGGTTATATTGTTTTATAGAGTAACTTTGAGTGGAGACCCATTCTTATTTTCCAATCATTTTTAAACATAAAGAAAGATTCCAAGTTTTATCTCTGTTATCAAGGGATGTTGTTAAGGTGCTGAATAAGATGTAGAGGATTGGAAGTGTTCAGAAAGGACATGACTCCAGAATGAGGAAGAAGGATGTGAGAGAGCCAATCATCCCCATTGGCTCTAAATAAAAAAAAAGATCATTAAAAATTGTACGCCAACAAAAAGGGCTGGATGTGTAGTTAGTTCTTCCTCTCCAAGGTACCGAAAACAAGAAAGTCGTCCTTTTCCTGTTTATTTTTGGTGAGTTTTAAGGATATACTTGATGTGACATTAACAAACATTCCCTACCTGCCGGTTCTGTAATTGCACCATCTACTTGCAACGAAAGAACATTAGTTGTAAATCCCAAAACCAAAAAAGGCGCCAACACAGGCCTACGCTGGCGCTCCTCATCCCAAGAACAGGGCGAAGAGGCAGAAAGCCGAACACCCACGGCAGAGAAACAAATCTGAATTCCCCAACCAAAGGTCCTGCGCTGCAGCCCACGGCAGACAGCGCAGGTGTGGGCACCGGCACTTGAGAGCCGGTAATTGACTTCGCTCGTGGTAGCCCCTGCCAGGGCACCGTGGGGACCAAGTTAAGCAGGGGGGGATTTGCATGCTCCGTGCCACATGTCAGCCTCTGCCTTCTTTGTGTCCCTCGGCTACCTGAAAATCCCATTTACCAAAAGGGGCTGTCATTTTGTTTGTCTGACACTCAAGGATGAGAGCACCCCGCACGGCGCTGCCGGAGATGAATATTAATAGCGAGGAGCCGAGTAGCAGACAGGAGCGAGAGGCGGTAACTTCTGAGGGCAAATGTCCTGTTTGCAGAAACGGGTGGCCAGGAACCAAGCATTCAGATAAACCCCGGCCAGCCATTTCACGAGGACGTCCAATGAAGAGCAGCCTTCACAGTCACGGCACATGCCGAGCAAGCAGAAAACGCACACGTGGCAATTTCCGGACGCTGTGACAATATTGCCTCCCTGTTTTGATCCTAATCCACCATCAAGTTCATCCGTGGAGTGTCTTGGGCCCTAATAAGCGCTAATTCCTCGGTGATATATGGGTGGTGTAGACATGCAGGGTTTTTTTTCATCTTGGTGTTGCTGTTAAATCCACCAACAAAGCACGTTGCCACTGAGCTATTTTATCTTACTTAGATTGAATTTTTCAGTACATTAGCTAATCAATAAAGCTTTGACCTTGGTCTCGGCCAGTATATCCAGTGGCAAGTCAGTGGCAATATTTAGCTCACTTCTGAGGACAAAAGAGACCTGAAGAAACACGGATGCCAGTGTTAAGTGCTGCTCATTCCATTCAACATTATATTGGGATCAGGCTGGATCATCTTCCAAAGATCAGGCAATAATAACAGTAATCAGAGCAAATACACGAGGTTTCCTAGAACATTAAGAAGCATTTCTCAGAACAAGTAGCAGTTCTCAGAAATCCTGTGTGGATTTTATTATAGTTATTTGAGACCTACACATCTTTGTTCACCCTAATATCATTGTAGGAAACAAGCAATGAACTTGAAGCTTAATCCAATAATTTTGCCTTGATCATCCCCTGATTCACTTTTCAGTATAGCCAAATGTTCTTATTTACCTTGAGCCACCTCTCCCAGACAGGGCTCACCCACTGCAGCAGTGTCTGCCCGGTTGTCCTCAGAGCCCGTCAGAGCTTCGTCCAGGAGCCCAGAAGGTGCAGAAGTTGACTCTCTAGAGCATTCCCCAAAATAGACGGCATGTTATTATTCATCCTGAGGGAGTAGTACATAGTCATTAAAGAAGCATGACACAGGGTGGAGGAGGAGGAGGAGGAGGAGAAGGAGGAGGAGACACTGGGTTCAAAAAAACATCTCCACAGAAGCAAAGTGCCAATTTCTGATGTGTCATTCATTTGTTTTTGCATTTTTTTGTGTTGAGTGTGTGTCTTTGCTTAGGTTCTCATTATATTTCTGATGAGTAATCTAGTGGCTCTACCAATAGCTGTCTGTAATACCATGTCTGGCCCCAGTGTCCACAAGAAGGAAAAGAAAAAGAGACTTAAGTGACAAGTGTCACCCGTAGACCCTGTCACCAGGGCCAGACCCTCTCAATTAGGAAGACGGCTCCAGCAGTGAAGCGCTGAGAGGCTTGTTTATGGCCCGGCAGCATCTGATACTGTCAGAAAGGCCTCAAAGCGATTTGCCGCGGTCTGCCTGTTAATTGCAAGAGAAGATGCACGAGGGACGGGGGCGGAATCGCACATCAAAGTCTCTCATGAGTTCAGTTTCTGAGCTGGCGTGTTGACACCTCGCGAGATCCAGTGATTCTCTGTGAAGCGCAGCTCCGCTCTAGTCTGCAGGCTGCTCCTGTCACTGGCGAGGACGGGCCGCATTATCGCACCGAGACTAATAACTCTTATCTTCGTGGAGTGTTTATATGACGTTACGTTTCTTGACGTGTTTCTTGACAGGTTAATATTAAGTTAACGTGTTTATTTTGAAATGAGAAATAAGTAAGGGCAGCAGTTTTAATTCCTGGCAGGGATAGAGACAGACATGACTTGTTGGAAGCAAAATAGATTTCCAAAGCCTGAATCCCAGAGTTCCCAGCTGGCTGGAGGGAAAGAGTAGGCACCGCTGCGCTGAATGTTAATAAGTCAGCCGGAAGCAGGGCGCACTTGACTCCACCAGGCTCTGCCGGTGTCTGTTTCCTTTCACTATGCCAGGGACGGGGACCGCCGGTCCTCACCCAGCCCTTGTCTAATGAACGTGGGGAGATTTGTTTACCTCGCCTCCTTCCCCGGCGTCATGGTGGCTGACATGACTGCTTTGTCTTGCCTTCCCACTGTCTGCTGCACCTGTTCCAACAATCCCACCCAATATATATACATATATATGTCGTCTCTTCATTTTCTGTTTTGCTTTTTATTGTTTCCCCTGACAACCAGCCTCTGGTTGTCAAATTGTCTGACAAATGGTCACCATGTTACAGTCCAGTAGGCAGTTCTTAATCTCCACGTTATTAACATTTACATAATAAATATTAACTAAAGAATAATAGGATGGCAGAATTCAATGCTGCTAACCAAGCGTTATTAATTATTTCATTTTATTTGTTTACTATATACAAATACTTAACAGTGATAAGCATCTATACAGCATTCCTGTGCATTCCATCCTTTGTATGTACATTTTTTTATTTTTTTTTCCAGGTTTTTGCGAATGTTGTGGCAGCATGGGCCACATTGAAACTACTAGAAGAAGTTTACATGATATCAGTTACCACCACAACACATACTTTATCGAATTTCAGTGCAAACAGAGAGGGGAAATTAGAATCAATTTCACGTTAAAGTTTCTAATTTCTCACTCAACTGGGTTCAATTTCATGCTACTTGTAATTTATTCAAAACTTTATCCAGCGCTAAACATCTGTGTGTATGGATCTGGCAGGGCAAGAAGTTGGCCAAATATAAGACGTCGGCGATAGATTTCCTTATAACTGCATTTCCATTTACTCTAATAGCCATTGATGTGATGAAAACTGTCCCAAAAGCCCAGAAATTATCAATGTGAGATGCACCCAGTCGTTCAGCTCATCCCAAACATGGCCCAGTCTCCCAGACATTTCAGTTCAGTTTATTGCCCCTCAAGGGGAAATTTGCTTTACAGAAGTGGCTGAAAGGACACATGTGAAAAAAAATGTAGTACAAAACTACAAAACTACAAAAATGTAGTTTGTACCCAAACTGGCCAAGTTCAGCCACATCAATGTGTTTGTTTAAAAATGAAAGTAAAGTGAGTGTGAAACACTGCAGCACATGTGTCCTCTGCTTTTATCCAATCATCCTTAGTAAGCAATGGACAGCCATGACAGGCCCCCGGGGAGCAGTGTGTGGGGACGGTGGTTTGCTCAGTGGCACCTCAGTGGCACCTTCTGATTACGGGGCCACTTCCTTAACCGCCACTGCCCCAGCCGCTGGCCCGGAATCGCACATCATGAGTTCAGTTTCTGAGCTGGCATGTTGACACCTCGTGAGATCCTCGTGAGACTCTGCTCTAGTCTGCAGGCTGACGAGGATGGGCCGACTAATAACTCTTATCTGTGTGGAGGGTTTATATGAGTTTCTTGACATGTTTCTTACTAATACTAAATTAACGTTTTTATTAAACAAAAGGTCATTTAGCATATACATAATGGTCAATCGAATAACATAAAAGGTATCATGCTGCTTTTAAAGACTTTACCCTAGGAAGCCTGAACCTATCGCTAGGAGAGGGATAAATTATTCCAACAGAAGAAATTGACTAATCAACAAAAACAAATAAAAGAGTTTTGCATGTGACAAAGCGTATTTCACATGACATGAAGTGACCTGTCTCCCAAAAACAGCTTCATGCTCTTGAAAGCAGTCATGGCAGCATTTTTATTTTTATCCCAGTGTCTGGGAGTGGCCACGCTTCTTATTTAAACATTAAACAAAAGCCTGCACTGTCAAACGACTTTTGAAACAGAAAGCACCTTACACTGGCGTGCTGACAGGACGGTCTCACACTTCCGCATGGAAGTGAACCCGACCCCAGTCTAGAATTCAAACTTGACATGCACAGCTAATCAGATGGACTGCACCCTGCAGTGCTGTATTGACAGCTCCGACTTCGGCAGTGTGTGCTCAGCAGAAATGGCTATAGAAGGGCGATGGCAGAGGCCACAGAGGTTCTGCTGCACTGCGGCCGGGCCTGGCACAGGAAAACCCAGAGGAACCTCAGAAACAGCCCATCCTTCAGTTTCCCATGGCACCGCATGGCCTGACTGGATGGTTAGCTGCACTGCCCCCATCATTTGATCATGTATACTATATGTACTATAGGCCATACGGTGCATAATCAGCATTCATCTACTAGAGGCCTTCAAAACAGAAATGCAGGGAAACAGGTATTTAAAAAATCTTCATATCTTCATTTTTCATCGAATACAAAGTCAAATAAATTTGTGTCAGAATGTGGTTTATCTTACCGCATAGGGACCTTGTTCGATGACAAATCTGCAAAATAAATTGGAATGTGAATCATTTTCAGAGGTTTATGATTTGTGGTGAACCACAATAAAATGATGACACAACAATTAAACTGGAATATAAATGGGGGGGGAATGTAAATTTGAAACCGACACTAGGCAAAAGTCCGAGGTAACTTTTTAAAATTGGATTTAAAACTGCATAAGTAACTACTAGTCTATAAGTACACAGCACAGGCCAGACATTTATGTCTAGTCTATAAAAAATAGCTGGAAACGAATGCTGCTGTGATAAAGCCATATATGTCAGTGTTACATAACAGGCTTAGGCAGGACAAGGACACCAGTAGTATCTGACCTTATCATGAGGAGCTCCTGCTGCGCGGAGTGCCTTGACCAGATTATTCCTCGCAGGCCTCTTTACAAGTCTCCTAATCAGCCCCTTAATTCCCACATACCACATACAGTCCCGCTCAGATGTAAATGAAGTAATAACTTCATTCCAGAACTTGTAGAAATATCAACCTGTCTGACGGT